>NW_011888831.1:6520559-6548355 GCF_000151845.1 Pteropus vampyrus
TATGCAGAAACCGGATGTAGTCCATGTAAGGATTGATGTAGGGATATGGAAGGCTGAAGGGGGACTCAGAAGCTACAGTGGGGTTCTAGTGGGGGTAGATCCTAATGAAGGGCAGGCCTGAATATGTTGGGCTACTGGATAAGGCGGAAGGCACATGTAATGAAGGAATCGGAGATGGATTATAATGGTAACACCCCTTATGATGTCTTGCATAGATTGGCGCAGGAGGATGGAATGCAAGAATAAGGTGAAGAGAGCAGTAGTGAGGCTCCATGTAACCATTCCTGGGGTCCATGGCAAACACAGCCCCAGGGTATGGGACAGAGGGCTCAGCCAGGTGGGGCAGGGACCCATGGACTTCTTCCTTCTTGATCAGTGAGGCCCTCTCATCACTGGATGTTGAAGGCTCCTCACTGATCTTGCTGAGCCCCTGGACACTCTGTGGCTGCATAGTGACCATATTTCTTCTCTCTCTGTGATAGGTGTCAGCGGCAAGCTGATCGAGAAGGGAAGGTTTGATGGTGAGACACCAAGTTGGAAGAATGCACAAGAGGCAGTAATGAGAATGAAATGGAAGGCACCAACTTTATGTGGGGAGTGCAGTTCTATTGGGGGGAATACAGTATTGTGCATACTTCTGCTCCCCTTTCTCATGCTCCCCTTCTGCTCTCCAGGAGACTGCATGGCTCCACACATAGCAGAGTACAATAGTGTCATTCAGCCACACGTGCATGATATAACAAGTTGAAGTATGTTTATATATTTTAGGCGCCCTACTACACTAATGTAACATTCCAAATCCTATTCCTAGTCAGGACCCTGGACCACAGCCAGACCTTGGAGAGAGACCCTCGCCTTGGACCAACCAGATCTTGGACCAGCTGGGCCTGACACCCACATTCCACCCCTACTGGGTCACAGCGCAGGATCTGGCCCGGAGGGCGCTACCTTGGGCCCACAATCCACTTGCCATTTCTGGAGTGGCTTAGCCCCGTATGGCATCACCCCTAGGATTCTCTTCACCTGCCATTTCTCTGGGTGCTGCTCAGCACACCAGGGGCACTGTGACACAGCAACTTGTACTTGTGCCTGCATCAATGATAGCCCCCATCATTTCACTACCTGTTTCATGGTACGAGCTATCTGTACCTCAGGCATCCTCCGGGAAGGGAGTCTGACCCTCTACATAGGGACTTGGTATGTCTCCCATCTCAGGAGGCTCCACCGGGAGCTCTGCTTCGAACTGGACTCGTCCCAATAGGGGTTGCAGTTGACCGGACAGGGGGCTCGCAGAAAACTGTGTCTGTTGCTCCAGGCAAGCCTCCCATTTCGTCAGCATAGATAGGGGTCTGAGCAATTCCCGTACCAGGAGTCTTCCTTTAAGACTGCAGCTACCCCTCCACGGGTTATGGGATTATGGCCAATGATGGCCTCACTGGCCAGCAGGGCTGCATATATGGCAGCCAGTTGCTTCTCTATCAGAGACTACGCTTCCGTGCTTATCAGAGAATACCGCGCTTCTGTGCTTTTCAGAGAATACCACACTTCCGTGCTTTTCCACATTTGGGACCAGAAGCTTATCTGTACCTTCCAGGACCCATGCTTCTGCCACAAGCCCCATCCAAACTCTGCATCATCCACCTGCACCATAAGCAGGAATGGGAGGGCTGGATCTATAACACGTAGAGTTTGGGCTTGTGCTACAGCTTGCTTTGTAGCCTTAAAGGTTTCTTCTATCTCGGGGGTCCAATTTCACTGGGAACCCCATCGCACTAGATGGTGCAGGGGTCAAAACCCCAGCAGTCCCAAATAAGTTTGGACCTGCTTCACAGTCTCAGGTCAGGGATATGCCTGTATCTTATCAATCACTGCCTCTCGCATTACTTTTGTCTTACCTGATCAAACAAATCCCAAGAATTTAACAGAGAACCCAGGTCCCTGGACCTTGTCCTTGTTAACTGCCCAACCCCAGTTGGCGAGAGCTTCTTGCAGGTTGGTCACTGCTGCTTCTAGTTCTGTAAGAGAATCAGAGGTTAGTATTATATCATCAATGTAAGGATACAAGTGCACTGCGGGCGGTCGTTTCCACGTGGCTAAATTTTGAGCCACGAGACTATGGCACAGGGTAGGGCTAGAGAAAAAGGCATTTGCCAAGTCTACCACATAATGGTATTGTCTAAGTTCATGTGACAACTGGCCCATGATGTACCTAACGTTCAGCACAGCAGCATGCAGGGATGGTGTAACTTTATTCAGCTCCCAATTGTCAATTGTCATGCTCCAGGAGCAAACTGGGTGCCCCAGCCAAATCCCTAATCAGGGAGATAATCAGCCAGCCACACCTTACAGGTTGTACCTTTCCCAGAAATAGGAGTGAATTGGTCAGGATGCAGCTGATTCCACAGCACCAGCAGCACTTCATTAGGTTGCCGCTCAGTCTTTCTTGCAGCAACTCCTGCCTCAAGATCAAACCACATTTGCCTATGGCTCACTCTCACAGCCTAAGAGGCTGGGCGATACTCTACTCCTGCTTTTCGGCCATGCCTCTGTCTGTGCACTGGCTGGTCTGGGAGTGCAGCAGGCAGTAGGGTGCACACTTGGGTGGAACGCTCCTTGAGTTTCATTTTCATATCCCCCAACCTAGCTATAGCGGACGTCACCTCGTGGATCCACCTATCCACATAAGGGGCCAGCAGTGCTGCCATTGTGCCAAAAGTACCGGCCCGGTCAGAAGTCAAAATCAAGTCCTTTATATAGGTTGTAAATACCTCTTCATTGGGGCTTGTATACTGGGTGCGAAACATCATCTGTCACATGCCCATTTCCCTAATTATCTGGACCAGATCTAAGTACGTGGTCCATTTGCTCACTGTCTCTGGCAGCTCCCCCAGGTCAGCTCACATTGTCTGTGAAGCGGACATGAGCCAGTTAAACAAGAAGTTATTGCCTGCACCCCCACACCCTACACGCCACATTCTGGAGGCTCTGCCTGAGGGACAATATCACCGTTATGGAGGCTAGCTGAGCCATCCCTTCCGGAGATAATTCAATCTCTTCTGCCCCATCGTCCCACAGCCGAAGCAGCCACTCCGGAACTGTTTCCCTGGTTCTCTGCGGTACCTGTTTCGTCAGGTTCCGGAGTTCCGCGGGGGTATATTGGATCAAGGTGGTTTGCTTTTTAACCTGGGGGGCATCGCCAGCTTGCCCCCGGCCCCAGGCCAACGGCTGTTCCACTTCAACCTGCTGCCGTATTGCTGGCCGCACCTGCTGCGGTACCGCCGGTCGGGCTCCCAGACTGGGTCGATGGCAGCAACCTGACAGGACCCTGCAGCATACATTCCACTGCCACCAGCCGCTCTTCCAGTGCTTCTTCCTGGCGCTGTAGCTGCTGTACCCGCAGTGCCTGATCCTGAACCTCCAGGCTGGCCTGCCACAGCACGACCAGAAACATCCAGGCCACCGGACCCTCTGCCTCCTGGTGAGCAGTCAGGACATTTGGCTCCAACATCTCCAGGGCTTTCTGGATGTTCTCTGGGCACGGCTTCACTGCATCTCAATCCTCCGGGGGCATCCATGTGGCCAGATATGCAGCCACGGAATACCACTAGGAGGCTGGGGGCCACATGTCCTCCACCTGGGTTTCCTCCACCCAGGGACATCCGGAGTGCTGGGAGTCATACTCATCTCATCCTGCTGGCTACGCCAAGTGTTAGCGCCGAGTTGATGAAGAAGGGAAGGTTTGATGGTGAGACACCCAATTGGAAGAATGCACAAGAGGCAGACATGAGAATGAAATGGCAGGCCCAACTTTATGGTGCAGGATGCAGTTCTATTGGGGGAAGTACAGTCTGCTGCACAGGGCACATGGTATTGCGTGCAGTTCTTCTGCTCCCCTTTTTGTGCTCCCTTTCTGCTCTCCAGGGGACCATATGGTTCCACAATAGGTCTGTCCAGGACTTTAATTCTCATTGGAAGTGGTGCTGGAGGCCATGGCTTTCTTGCTGACATCTGTTTGAGTGAAGCATTTCACTACAGAATTCTCAACTTTTTTCTTCTCAGTGGTCATGGAACTGTGGGACTGGGCCTCCATGATGCATTCTCCTTACTTCAACTCTCTGCTACCAGGAACACCCGTCCACTACCAGGAACACCTGCCCACTGCCAGCACTGCCTGGGAGCTCAGGGTGCACTTGTATTGACTTGCTGAGCGTCTTGACTGAATGAGTTTTCTTTTTTTGCTCATCTTAACATAGAGGAGAGTCTATGTGTGTCCAGTTTTGATTAATACTTATTTAGAAATTGCAGTGGGTTCTATTAGAGATTGAAATGGGTATGTGTGTATATCCTGACTATCTCTCCATCTTCCTTCACCTAGCCTTCAACTCTGAGTAAGGAGATGCTCGTGGAATTCCATCAGGGTGATAAAGTATTTCACAGAAATGGAATCTTGAACTGGCCCTTCCTTCTAATTGAGCCCTTCTACATTCTAACTAGCAAAAATACCTCAAAGTTTGTGTATATGAAAGTTTTTGCCTCTATGTTTATTCCTTTAATCTTTTCTATATGAATTTAGAATGAGGTGATTTAGAAGCCTGTCCTTACAAAGCCATTTTATTTAAAAAACACAAAATTTTTTTCTCTGTGTTAAAAGGATTAGAAAAATGCTCAAGACTTATATTTACTTTTGAAATTTTTCATAAAGGATCACAAACCCCTTGGGAAGCTGCACCGTCTATTAAGAGTCAAGAGAATGGAGGCTAATTATGACATGTAATTTCACTGTGGCTTTGAACAAATTATTTGGACTTCAGGTTCTCTAATCTCAGATCGTCTTACGTCATAGCGTGACAGGGAAGGCACCAGGAAAAAAAGTATGGAAGCTCTTTGAACTGTTCAAAGATAGACACTAAGGAAATTTGAGGACTTTTTGTTATTGTTTGAATGCTATTATAGCTTTGAGCACTTTCAAGCTAACCCAGTGTGTCTGCTTGAAGGATAGCAAATGAGGCCTGGTTGCTAGAAAGCCCGAATATGCAAAGCAGTTCTGAAGTGTAGCAGAGAAGGGACACAGCTTTGAACACTGTCATGTGGCATAAGATCCAAGAGTGGTAATGTGAACTCACTTTTCTGTTAGGTCAAATTATTATGTCAGACTTATCTGAAATTAGTTGACCTCTCCTCTTCATGGAAATGAAGGCCTTTGGGGTGGGTGAGTCAGCCTTAGTAAACAACTTTTCTGGCCAGCATAGGCAGCAGATGTTGTCTATCTTTGTGAGATGTTTTGAAAATGTGCAAAAAGAAATATACATATGCTTATCTCAGAAGTTAAAATATCTTGATACCCCAGGAAAAACTCTCCATGTTCCACTCCTTTGTATCATTATCTGTCCTGTATTTTATAATTCAATTTATTTATGAAATTCCTAAAAGATTTAGGAATTTTCCCTAATCATGGGGAAAAAATATTGTCTTCACTATGATCTATGACACTGCAGCTGTTTCTACACTATAGAGATAAATGGATCTCTATGTCATTAGTCTCAGATAAGTGACTCTTTAAAGTAATGGACATGAAATGGAGGAATAAGAATTTCTCCCTTCGGTGCAATGTTATGCAAATGCATCACACTTGTAATGTAAAGCAAAACAGAATAGGGCACCTTGATTTGTTCTACAACTGATTAATCACCTGCTAGGTGCCAGATACTGCATTAGGAGCTAGGTATATATCAGTAAACAAGACATAGTTCTTGCCCTCATGCAGCTTCGAATCTAGTGGGGAAGACTAATCAAATATATTAATTGGTATAAGGGGTAGTTGTGCTACTAAAAGAAATACTGAAGGAAATTAAGAGGAGCATGTATGTGGTTTAGAGAGAAAATTGATAACTTATCTTTGGAACTTGTTAAGTTTAGGATACTGACTAAATTCTTGTCATTTCTACTGTGGTGCCTGGGCAGAATGTGTAAGTCCCCCTTCATAATGTTAACCCCATATTTATATTTTATTTTATGAATCAGTCCTATGATATTTCTAAATTTTCAGAATAAAACATTCCTACTCATGCCTGAGTAAGAGTATGGAATAAGAAAAAATTCTACTAAGATCTATGTCGCTGCAGCTGTTTCTGAATTATGGAGATAAATGGTTCTCCATGTCACCAGTCTCAGAAAATAAGTGGCTATTATTTCTTTTTAGTAAAGAACATGAGATGAAGAAAAAAGAATTTGTCCAATGTTGAGCAAATGCACTTTACTGATAGCACACAAGCCGAGGAGAATACAACTATACTACACATATATTGAACATCTACCATGTGGTAGGCACTATGCTAGGCTCTGAGGATAACTGAAAGAATAAGAGACAAGACATGGAGCTTACAGACTAATAAGGAGATGGAAAAAAATTAACCTATGAATAAAATAACTGCAAAGTGTGGCAAGTGCAAAGAAAGAAACAAACAAATACAGGAAATAAGTTCGGGTGACACATTGAGTCTTAGATAGGGAATTTAGGGAAATCTTCCTTTAGTAGGTGACATTTATTTAAGCTGATTTCTGAAGGATGAGGAGTCAGTCAGACCAAGATTAGGGGGTATGGCTGGCCATTGATGAACCATCAAATTGTCTTACGCAGTTTTCAGCCCTGAAAAGTTAAAGTAAACTGAATAGCTCATGTTGGAATATTCAGTAGTAGTAGGTGTTGGGAGTGGTCTGCCCCCAAGGGGACTATTTTGTCATTGGCACTGTTTAAAATTGCCCACACATGGTGATAATAAAAAGTAGACTGACATTTAGTCAGTTTTACTATTATTTTAAATTCTTTACAGACAATGTCCCCGTTGTGGGCTAAATGGTGACCCCCCAAAAGATATGTCCACATCCTAATTCCTGGAATCTGTGAATATAACTTATATGCTAAAAGAATAAACATTACCTTATGTGAAAAGTTGTGATTAAAAATTTTGAGAATGTATATCAGATTATTTTTAAGTAAGCTGAATGCAGATATTAGTCTGAGTAATTAAGTTACTCAGTTCTTAAGGTATGTATTTTAATAGATTTACCTCTGTAGAATTTGATGCTGTATTGAGAAAAATGTTTCTTACATCTGAGTTTGCTTATACCCAAGTAACTTCACCTAAGTTAAGTTACCTGCCTGACCCATGTAGGCATTTTATAGTGCTGTTTCTATTGTACAAGGGCCTCCAAGCAGCTCGGGTGGGCCCTCTTAAGACTGGACTACAGTCCTGAGCCTGGTCACAAGTTTAGGTTCAGATGCTGACCAGCATTAGGGGCACTGAATTGCACTAACCAAACTCGCAAGTCTGGCAAATGACAAAATTCAAGTGTTTAAAAATATTTACTAATTTAATAAATGATGAGGAACTTATGTGTGCTGATGAGTATACTTTCCTTATAGACAAGTCACTTATAATGGGAGATTATATTCAGAATATAGATATTTGATAACATCAGAGGAATAAGATCGATGAATGTCTTAATACTAAGCAGGCTGAGATGACCTTTAATGATCCCTTCAACAAGAGTATAATATTCATACCCTCCTGTGAGTCCTTTCCCTTGTGTGTAGGTTAGACTCACATATAATGAATAGAAGAACAGCAAAAGTGATGAGATGTTGCTTCTGAGATTAGGTTACAAAAGGACTGTGGCTTCATCTCCAGTGCTCCCTCTTGTTTTGTTGCTCACTCTGAGAGAAGACAATTGCTATGTTGTGGGCTGCCCTATTGAAAGGCCTCTGGACAACAGCCAGTGAGAAACTGATGTTCTTGATCCAACACCTCACAAGAAACTGAATCCTTCCAAGAACCACATGAATGAGCTTGGAAACAGATGTCTCCAGCAATCTCATGAGACACCTTGAGGCAGAGGCACCCAGATATGCAGCACCTGGATTCTTGACACTCAGAAACTGTGAGATAATAAATGTTTTAAGGCATGAAGTTTTAGAGTAAATTGTTATACAGTGATAAATAACTAACACAATACCAGTCATATAACTTTTGACATACTGTACTAATTTAAAAACAATAAAAGAATAGGGTGGGAAATAAAATTAATATGTTGTAGTTTTCATAGTTACACTATTTTCTTATAGCTTCTTAGGCATTCTAATTACTCTGACTAGATTTTCTATTAGTGGTTAATTTCATCTAGTTTATCTTGAGTCTTACTAGTTCAGTTCTCAGGAAGTGACCTTTTATTCAACTTCTGGATACATTTAACTATGAACATCAACAAACTGTATATACATATTGACAACTAAATATTTATTGATTCGTTTATACATAAATTCTTTTTGTCTACTGGAGACTCAAAAATAAATCCAAAATAGCATATTAATTTCGTTGGTTTTTTGGGGGGATTAATGTTCACAGGAGTCGAATGCTGAATTGATTCATTTTTTAAAAAGCGATAAGGTTTAAAGTCCAACATTTAGAGAAAATAGAGAAGCAAAAATGAATAAAGTGAATATCAACATTGAACTTGCTACTCAGAGAGGGCTGCTATTGAGACAGAATGTACTACTGATTTTAGTTGACAGCATTTGCCTATCGCATTTTTTTTTTAACATTACAAATAAGACTTTTTATGTCACCATTAAAAATCTGAATTTTAAACAAATTCTTGGACTGGTCGCTTTTCCAGAACTACTACCTTCACCATGAAGCTCTATGAATTTTCCCGATTCAAACTTAGGCTTCTTCAGCATTTTTTTTTCTTCCTAATAAAGACATCATGGAAGGAGAATCTGAGATCTTGCTCCCTTGCATATGTTCTCAGTTTTGGCTCAAATAAACTCTTATTTTAAAAAAAAAAAAAAAAGATGTTATGGAGTGGATAGACTGGCAAGCCTTTTCTGTCTTTTTTAATCAATTTAGTTAGTTGTAATCAATTTATTGACTACTTTTTTCAAGTCATTTGTGTGCACCTCTTGGGTCATGATTTCCATCATCTTCTTCCAGATTTGGTGAACCTGTCAGTGCTTAGTGTAATAGATTTTCTGAATCTGAATTTTTTTTTTTAATAAAACTAACAGACTAGATAAAGCAAATAATCACTAGCCTTGACATCGATATGATATTTTCGATTATGGTCTGTCATTGGAACACATTTCGTTATGGGTAAGATCTATGCCGTGAAAGTTAGGCAGTTTTTGCCCTGAACATCCTCAGTAATTAACTTGAATTTCCTAAATGCAACTTCATTCTGCAGATCAACAAGGTTCACTTCAAAAAGACAGCCCTAGAGGCCAACAGATAAAATTTGATTCCTTGAGTTCTAGTGACTAGTGTTTTTCCAACATTTCTTACATTAATCATAGATGGTACTTTCATATCATACCAAACTTTCACAGAAAATGAAGTGACCACTTTCTTCTTGGCAGCTTTTTTGTTGTCTTTCATAAGGCACTTGTACTTGCAGATCACTGTGGTGCTGCTCAGAGAGCCAAAAGGCTATTTGCCAATTTTTTTTTAATTGAGAAATAACTCTTTTCTTGGTTAAGTCGATAATTGATTTCTCTAAAACTCAGTTTCCTTAATGAAATATCATGTCTGAAAGTTTAGCTTTATTATCTAATATTTAGTAATTGAGCACCATTAATATTTAATATTTAGTACCACTTACTGTTATAAACACTATACTCAACAACTTTATATACATTATCTTATTTAAACTTCACTACACCTTGTGAATTAGGCACTAACATTACTTCCATTTTTCACATGAGTAAACTAAGGCTTTGAGAGGTTAATGATTTGTCCAAACACGGTGACAAAGCTAAGCAGTTTCAGAATAGAAGTTCCATTCCAGTTCTGTCTGATGACAAAACTTATATCACTCTACTATAGTTTCTCCCTCAAACTTTTTCCCATATCACTTTTCATAAGAGTAAAATGTCATTTTTGAAACTTTGATATTTAGAAAAATCCTCATATTCTAGTTATTAAAAGACTAACCTAATTTACCCATACCTCTGTTCAATTCCTTTGAAAGTTTTTTGAAGTTAGTGTTTCTAGGCAAAAATATTATGATCTAAAAGAAATATACAGGAATAAAATTCTTTTCCCACTGAAATAAAACTGTAGATATTACCAGTGATTTGCCTCATTTTGAAATTAGAATAATAATCAGAGAGACAATTTCCATTTATATAAAACTACATAATAGTCTATGGCCATGCCACTCTGAAAGTGCTCAATCTCATCTGATCTTGGAAGCTAAGCAGGGTCCCGCCTGGTTAGTACTTGGATGGGAGACCACCTACAAATGCCAGGTGCTGTAGGAGTTAAAAAAGAAAAAAAATTAAAATAAATAAATAAATAAATAAATAAATAAAACTATATAATACTGTTTCTGATAATAATTTCTATAAAGTTATAGCTAATTGTTACAGTTGAAAAACTGTATACAAAAGCTAAATTTCCCGCTATTATATAGTTTTATTATAATGAAATAAAAGAGTAATCTGGGAAGAAAAGGCAGCAATATGATCATGGAATTTTGCCCATTCTCCATATTTTAGAGAGGAGAAAACTGAGGTCTAAATAGTTAAATATTTCTGTATCTCTTAACTCATCATAGTACACAAGTATAAGATTAAAAGTGTGTGAAAAGTGATTTTCACTTGATAATTAATACAGTCTTGCAAATATATTTAACCAAGTTCTAAAACTGTATCAATAAGAGAAATAGATTTTAAAAATCCCAAGTAACAAAAAGCTTAATATGTGGTACACAAAAAGTGCCTAATATTTGTGAATGAACAAATGAATAAAAAGATTTCATTGCTTTTATTTTTCAAGTTCCCGCATGATCCTTGAATTCACATTTTATATCCAATCATAATGTATACATAATGTATAATTTACTTTGCTTTTTGCACTTGAGTTATACTGTCAACAATTTTTCATGTTGTTATAATATATAACCATAACCTTTTAAAGTACATATTGAAGTTACAACACTTCTGAGTCAGATTCCCAAATGACTATTAACAGGGGTAAATCCAGGTTTTGGAGGGCCCTCATTAAGGAAAAAATTACAAAAATATGTTACTTTAAAAAATGTACACCATAATGAAAAAATATCTAAGTCTTCCAAAAGACCATTTCTAGGGTCCCTCCTGAGCCTGGGAGGGACCTGTGCATTGTGGGCCCAGAAACTTCATTACTTTCACAGAACATCTGCTTCTGTTGATAATCAAACATCATTATGGTATAGCTTAAATTTTTTTAGAGGTTTACTAGAATTTTAGAAAAGTATATCACCCTTCGATAGTGTTAGAAATTCTTTCTATCCAGCTGACCTGGAATCTTTTTCAGGTCCCACTATCAACTTGGTGGCTTTTAAATTATAAGCAATCCTCTTAATTTCTTCAGGCCTCAAATTCTTCATCTGTTGAATGAGCTTAATATCTATTTTAAAGAATTACAAATGAAAATAAAGATAAAATACTTGGTACAGCTCCTGACAAATAGTAAATGCTCAATAAATATTAGTTATTATGATTATAGCAATAGTTAAAACATTAATCTACTATATATGGGAACCACCTATCTCTCCATTACAACTTTCCACACTGACTGTAGATAAAATACGGTGTAAAATGAATTTCAAAGGGTTGTGCAGATTCAATTTTTATTATTTTAATTTTTAAAAATATTATTATGAAAATAGCTACATAGTAGAACATTTGGAAAATAGAGAAAAGAAAAAAAAGCACCCACAACTGAAAGAAAAGATACACATTCTACTGCTGTATTTCCATACTTATTTAAAAATTCATATTTTTACAAGGTTATGATAAAATAGCATTTTTTCTTACATTATATCATAAGCCTTTCTCCACACTACTACATAACATTAATGAAACATTCATAATAACTAGAGCATCTGAGAGCAAAGCTTAGTTTCCTAAACTTCATACAACTATATGTGAAGAAACTAAGGCAGGCTGAGGTGTGATAATCAGAAACTCAGAGTGAGTGCTTTTGATTTGCCTGAAACCAGAATGTAGAAAATGTAGAGACGTTAGAACTCAGGAATTCTTGCCTTCCAACTAAATGCATAAATCAGCAAAAGAATATAAAGCATTATCAATATAAACCTAATGCTATATACACTTTTATTTCTTCTTTAAGAGGTGGACAGTAGTGGAATACCATTCAATGGCAAAGACTTATTTGCCACAATGTATTATTATTGGGGTTTTAGTTCTCAAAACTGGGTAAACATACTCTACCTCAAGAGACTTTTCTTTAAAATTTAGCAAGGCAATACAAATCCTCAACATATAGAACAGGCCACAGTCTGGTCATGGTTGTCTGGATTCAGTGACATTTGCTGTTGGAAATAGGTTCTTACCTTTCAATTATGCTATTGTGTTGACATTCAATGATTTCCGAGCACAAACACTTCCTTTTAAGCTGCTTTGTTCCTTTAACGTTGTCCTGCTGGAGAAATTCAAACCACATTTTAAAAATTATAAACTATAACATATATTGAGTAAATAATTTATGTATATTCTGAATGAATGGATTAAAAAAATATGGTCTATACATACAACGGAATATTATTCAGCCTTAAACAGGAAGGAAATTCTGATACATAAAACAACATAGATGAACCTGGAAGACATTATTTTAAGTGAAATAAGCCAGACACAAAAAGACAAATATTGTATTATTCTACTTGTATGAGTTATCAAAGAAATTGAAAATACAATAGTTTACACCAGAGGACCAGAGGGAGGAGGGTAAGGAGTTATTGTTTAATGGGCACAGAGTTTCAGTTTGGGATGATGAGAAACTTCCAGAGATGAACAGTGGTGATGGTTGCATAATATGAATGCACCTGATGCTACTGAACTGTATACTTAAAAGTGGTTAAAATGGTAAATTTCATGCATTTTTTGTAAAGAAAATTCCCCCAATATACCATGCACTAAAAAAAGTGTATTATGCATGTATATTCAGTTTAAGAAATAATTATAAATATATTTTTATAAATATTTTTATAATTTAAATATATAAATATTTTCTTTTTATTATATATACATATATATATATATATAAAATCGTCACCTAGGTCAAAAAACGTTATCAGAAGGTACCCCTGTGCCCCTCCCCATCACAACCCTTTTCTTCCACAGTAACCACTATCCTGGCTCTAACATTTGCTTTTAAAAATCTAGCTGTGATGTGATAATGCAGGATAAGTTAAATCAACACTACAAAATGCACCAGAGTATTTCTTTAAATTCCGATATTTTCCATAGATGCAAAAAAAAATTAACGTAGTAACTTCTAAAGTGCTCTTTTCCTTCTTTCGCTGTTGAAACTCTTCATATTCTAAAACCTATCTCAGTTCCACAGTTGACCTCACCTGCAGTGAAAAACAAGAAAAAAACTAATTCTGTGTAGATTTTAGATTTTGATTCCTCCCGCTCTCCACTGCCTCCAACTACAAAGAAACAATGATTTAAACCCTTTGTGTCCTTTTAGAAAATTACACAGATACCCCATTGTGGAACCCTATAATCCCTTCGTGGAAAGGAAGAGATTAGCATATGAATACAAAGCAAAATGAATCCCGAATACAAAATGATCTACTGATTTGTGAAGCTCTTGTATTCTTAAAAATGTATTTATTTCCTCTTTTTGTATTGTCCCTTTAGTGGTCGGTTAAGGGAATTGAGCTTCCCCTCTGGTTACCCGGAAAAGGATTTAAAGAAAAAAAAGCCAACAGATTCTAGGAGGTGCAAAACCAACAGATGGCTCCCAAAGCCAGTGGAATCACCCGTGGAATCTGCTACATTCGACATGAGCTTGCTTGCTGGCGAGAAGTGTAGAAAGTGCTGTTCGCAGACTGCGAGGTGAAGGAGATAAAGCGACAGAACAGAGAGCCATAGTGCTGACGTTGAAGGCCCGGCCCTGTGAGGTTGCACAGGGTAAGTGGCGTTGGCCAGGAGGCTGTGGCGAAGGGGAAGGAAAGAAGATTTGGGCTGGGGGCGGGGCGTGCGGTGCAGCGAGCTTCCTGATTGCTGCAGTGTCGCTGCCAATCTCGCAGAATCGCTGGGTTAACCAGTGCGCTGGCGAGACGCGCTCAGATATACTGAGTGAGCCTGAAGAAGCAGTCTCAGATCCTGACGGTGCAGCAGCCCGCAGCCTCAGCCAGGGAGTCCCAGCCGCTTTCAATGGAGGAGAAGCCCGGCCAGCCACAGCCTCAGCACCATCACAGCCACCACCATCCGCACCATCATCCCCAGCAGCAGCAGCAGCAGCAGCCGCCGCACCACCACCACCATTATTATTACTACAACCACAGCCACAACCACCATCACCACCACCATCACCAGCAGCCTCACCAATACCTGCAGCATGGAGCCGAGGGCAGCCCCAAGGCCCAGCCAAAGCCGCTGAAACATGAGCAGAAACACGCCCTCCAGCAGCACCAGGAAACGCCGAAGAAGAAAACAGGTCTGGGAGGGAGGACGAGTGGGGGAAGGGGAATGGGGGTGGGGGGTAGGGGAGATGGGGGTGGGGCTGGATCTGGAAAGCGCGGACCGGGTCGGGGTGCTTGCGTGTGTGCGCGCGCGTGTGTGTGTTTTGTGTGTGTCCTGTGGGTGCGGGGAAGCCCCCTTTCATTCTCTCAAAGCTCGGGCTGGGCCGCGGGGTTTGCAGCGCCCTCTCCTTCCCCTCAGCATGGGAGAGGCCCAACCAGGCCAGTGTGACCTTCCCGGCCCCTGCTCGGGCTGAACGGAGACCCAGGGGGTCGACCTTGGAAGTCTAGTCTTATTCGTATTCCGTTTACCTTCCTCCGGCCCTGGAGGAACCTTTATTTGGGGGCCCTGAGTTGGGGTGAACCTAGCCTCCCCAAACCCTTCGGGGTGTAACTCAGTAAGGCCTAGGGAATCCCGACTCTGGTGGTGTCGCGAGACCCTTTTGCAAGCAGTGTGGAGAGGGTAGGTGGGCAGAGTAGAGGAAGTGTCCTCCCTCACCCGCCACCCCAAGCCCACCTGTGGCCTTGGGGTTCCCCGTCTGGGGGGGGTGGTTGGTACCCTTGTCTCTCGTGTCATTTCCACCCTTAGACGCCCTTTTGGGCACCGGACCCCTCAGTTTGGCCCTGCGGTTCCTCCCGAGGCCGGCGCCCCGGGCCCGCTCCCCCCAGAGCCGGCGCGGCTGGAATGTTCTCTCCTCCTCGCGGGGCCGCTTCCTGTCCGCCATGTTGGAAGCCGATTCCTGTCACCGACTCCGGCCCACTGAGGAGCGAAGGGGGAAGGGTGTCGAGGGGCACCCAGCGCTTCGGAGCCGGGTGGCTTGGGATCCCTACTGGCGGTCTCCTTGCCTGCCCCCCCTCACTGCGGGGGCGCTGCCGGCCCGCGGCCTCCCCTCCCCCCGTCGCCGGCCGGGTTGTGTAACCCGGTGGCGGCCGCGCGGCCCCGGGCGGGTCCCTGGGGTGAGGGGCGGGGGCGGTTGGGGTGGGGGAGGGAAGCGGCCACGAGGGGAGCGGCCTGCTTCGTGCCCCGCGCGCCGACCGCCGCGTTTCCCGCTCCCGGGTGCGGCGATAGGCGCGGGCGGTCCAGGCCGGGAGCCGGCCTCGAAGCGGAGCCGAGGGAGAAGGAGGCCGCGGACCGCGGGCGGCGTCCACGGCGCTCCTCGGGGCAAGAAGGGCTGGGGTGGGGGGGGCACATTTTGGGTAGAGGCGGTGCCTGAAGGCCGGGTGGGGTACCCAGCGGGAACCGGGCTCCCCGGTCACGAGTTTCTCTGCCACAGGAACCTCATCTCCTGCCAGGTTCGCTCACGATTCTGGCTCTCAGGCTTTCACTTGGGCCCTTCTAGCGGCTCATTTTTTCAAGAAAAGCTTGTTCACTCCCCGCTTCTCCCCTCACCCCACCCCCCCCAACATTTACCTTCTAGGCTTGGGTACTGTTTTTGAGGAGAGAGATTTGATTGGATGGGGGAGAGGGTGAGTTTTTTTGACCCCTATTTCTTGTCCTTAAGGGTGAACCGAGGTGGCTCATCCATGAGGTTAGTTCACCTACCATCTTGCTTCGGATGAGGCTTTTTTCCCCCATGTTGAAAGATGTTTTCTCATTTTCAAATCGATATTGATCCCCAAACTCTTGTTTTTAACAAATGTTAAGTTGAAGGTAAAAGTCATTTTAGAAAACATTTGAGAAGAAATGAACTTAGACGTTTGTAGCCAGGCAGATTTTTTAAAAAATAAGGGTTCTTTGTACACGGAAGAGAAATGAAGGGAATGGTAAAATGAATGTTAAACCCAGCATGTCAAGTGTGATAAAAGCAGTTACTGAGAGGAAAAAACCCCTGCTTTTCTATTGTAGATTTAATGTGACTTGAAGACTGAAATTGGAATGTCAAACCTTCCATTTTGGGGGATAGTGTGCAGTAGAAATGAACATACAGACGTGTTCAGTGCTTAATCCTAAGGATTTGGGACACTTTAAAAACTTAGAAATGTACAACACTAGTTTTTAACGTTACATCATTCTCAAAAGGTGAGAAGATCTTATGATTGCTTGGAATATAAGGCAGGTTGGAAATTTTCTTTTATCCGTCAGATATTAATATGCCCCTGAATCATTAAAGGTGGCATCCTTCAAATTAGTATGTCTTAACCCCAGGAGAGGACAAAGAGGAGAAACTGGGCTTATAGCAATTTTGAGAGAACATAAACAATTTAAGCTGAGAGTTTTTCATGTGTGGCCTGCTCACAGTACTGTTACCTCAACATGCATAATGCTAATTTACCAAGAAAACTTGTGAGGGTTTAAAAAATGGATCTGCGGTATGTTGAGGTGGGGCCTTATGACCCATTACCCACAAACCTATAAAGAACAGTTTTTCTTTACCCAGAGGAGGGCGCAAGAGAGCGCCAAATGTGTTCAGCAATTTCATTCAGTTTCTAATTCAAAAGCTAGATTTATCAGGACTTAAATTTTGCTGGGCCCATTTGAAGTAGAGTTAGATGCTTTAGCATGGAAACCCTAAATGATAAAGGCACTAGGAGTCTTTTGATTTCTCTCAAGTAATTCTATAGTGTTTATATTTTTCTTAAATACTTGAGTTTTTAAAAAATGTCTCTCGCAGACTTTTTGCATACCAACAAGGTTACCCTGGTAAAATTTTTATATAATTGAATGAGAAAATGTTTTTGTCATTAAAACTTGGGGGTAGAAGTATGGTGGCTTCTAAACTGTTTAAATTGGTCACTTCTGATATCAGCCACTATATGTTAGTAATTTTAGGAGTAATTTTCTCACTCAAAAAAGTCTTGGCTTTGGTCCAACTTAGTTGGGACATTGAATTTTGGGGGGGTTTGAAACTGCTTGCTTACCTTCGAGATGTGGAAAGTTGACAAATGGTCCCAAGGGTACAGACCTTTGTTTAGCCTGTTAACATGTTAAATGGTATATGTAGTTCTCTTTAATCTAGAGCTATACACGGGTAAGCTTAGATATCTATTAAAAATATTGAGAGCCTTTATATTGGAACTTTCTGTGTTTCTAAAGAAAAGAAAATTTTAGCAAAGATCCTAAGCAGTAATCTCTTCTTTACTGTTTCATGGTTAGAATTTTTTCACCAAAAGTTTGACTTGATTGGCTTATGATAGCTTTTTCAGCAGTGAAAAAATTAAAATGTAACTCTACAGAAGTTAAGAGCTTTTACAAAATGTGTTCCCACCTATTTCTCTGATGTAGAATGACTTAAAATTATAGTAAACCCCGTTGCGAATCTTCCCAAATTATGTTCTATTCCACAAGTTATTCTAAAACAATGATTTTCAAACTTTTTTTTAGTATTTCTTCTACTTTTAAAATATGCAAGGAGCTTTTAATGTGGGCTATATATTCATATTTATTATATTGGAAATTAAAATGTCAAAACAATATACAAGCTCATGTGCCTTTTAACCTTCACAGGCTAAAGGCCCAAGAGAATGAATGAAAGTGACAAAGGCAAATTACTTGGTATTCCTTTTGGATCCTCCTTCCCCTGAAAAACTGCTTTAAACGTGTGTGTGCACACATGCATGTATGTGTATCCTATTGTGTATGTGTTTCTAACGAGTTAACTTCAAGATGTTTGGGAAGCATTTCATAGAAAAGTAGATAACTAATATCACTATTTTACTAGTAAGGAAATGGGAAAGGTGGTTGACTCAGTTGAAGCGCCTATAGTAATAAATTGTTTATGGAAGTTGAAGGTTTTGAATACAGTGACACTCTAAAATAAGTTACCTTTCATTGTAGTTTTACTGGTAAATATTTTCTTACTGCATCATTTGGGTAGGCAGTATAACAGTGATAGGGACCCATGTTCCAGATAGACTGGAGTTCAGATTTCCAGTTCTCTCACTTTGTAACTTGGGCAAGTTATATAATTTCTCTGAGTCTGTTTACCTAAATGTAAAATGAAGAAAATACATCTTATGAGTTAGACACATTGGTACATAAGTGTTTTGGTTTTGTACTATGATCTAATTGGGAAACGTCAAAATTAACTATATCAAAAAGTTCACAGTTGTTAGATTTTTGGTTGGCAGAATGCAATATCAATTGCTTATGGTCACCACCAGCCACTTATGGTTTCATAGAAATGGAATCTTTATTTTCCCTGTAATACTTAAAATTCCTTTATCAATATAACTTGATTTTTCCCAGAGAGTAGCTCTGTTCTTAATTGTAAGGAAAATTTTATAACAGCCATGTGAGAATGATGAGAAGGTTGATTCCGTTAGACAAGATGTATTATGGCATGCTACTTAAGAGGTCATGTTCTTTTTGAACTTGGACTTTGGTTTGAATCCCTGCTTAGTTCTGTTTATTGCTTAGTTGACTTCCTAATCTGTAAAATGGGATTAACAAATGTCGTCTTCTTATAGAACTATGAAGTAATAACATAAAGCTAAAGCTCATAGCATAGTGTCCAGCACACAGTAAATAAACAGTGCTTAAATGTTAGGTACTACTGTAATGTAATGCACATACTGTAATTTTAAAAAACTTTTTTTTCCTTCCTAGGCTATGGTGAACTAAATGGTAATGCTGGAGAAAGAGAAGTATCTTTAAAGAACCTGGGTTCTGATGAAGCTACCAGCCCAATTTCCAGGGTCCTCAATGGCAACCAACAAGTTGTAGACACTAATCCGAAGCAGACTGTAAAGACCAGCACCTTTGGGAAAGCAGGAATTAAAACCAGGAATTTCATTCAGAAGAACAGTATGGACAAAAAGAATGGAAAGTCTTATGAAAATAAATCTGGAGAGAACCAGTCTGTAGATAAGAGTGATGCTGTAGCAATTCCAAATGGTGTTGTAACAAATAATTCTGGCTATATTACTAATGGTTATATGGGCAAAGGAGCAGATAATGATGGTAGTGGATCTGAGAGCGGATATACCACTCCTAAAAAAAGGAAAGCTAGGCGCAATAGTGCCAAGGGTTGTGAAAACCTTAATTTAGTGCAGGACAAAATAATGCAACAAGAGACCAGTGTCCCAACCTTAAAACAGGGACTTGAAACTTTCAAGCCTGACTATAGTGAACAAAAGGGAAATCGAGTAGATGGTTCAAAGCCCATTTGGAAGTATGAAACTGGGCCTGGAGGAACAAGTCGAGGAAAACCTTCTGTGGGTGATATGCTGCGGAAAAGTTCTGATGTTAAACCTGGCGTGAGCAGCAAAAAATTTGATGACCGGCCCAAAGGAAAGCATGCTTCTGCTGTTGCCTCCAAAGAGGACTCATGGACCCTATTTAAACCACCTCCAGTTTTTCCAGTAGACAATAGCAGTGCTAAAATAGTTCCTAAAATAAGTTATGCAAGCAAAGTTAAGGAAAACCTCAACAAAACTGTACAGAACTCTTCTGTGTCACCATCTTCATCTTCATCCTCTTCGTCATCTGTTGGGGAAACTCAGACCCAATCTTCAAGTCGGTTATCCCAGGTCCCTATGTCAGCGCTGAAATCTGTTACTTCAGCCAGCTTTTCTAATGGACCTGTTTTAGCAGGGACTGATGCAAGTGTGTATTCTCCAGGGGGTCAGCCACTGCTAACTACTGCTGCTAATACGCTAACACCCACCTCTTCTGGGACTGATTCAGTTCTCCAGGACATGAGTCTGACTTCAGCAGCTGTTGAACAAATTAAGTCTAGCCTTTTTATCTACCCTTCAAATATGCAAGCTGTGCTGTTGAGCACAGCACAAGTGGATCTACCCTCTCAGACAGATCAGCAAAACCTGGGGGATATCTTCCAGAATCAGTGGGGTTTATCATTTATAAATGAACCCAGTGCTGGCCCTGAGACTGTTACTGGGAAGTCATCAGATAAAGTGATGGAGGTGACATTTCAAGGGGAATATCCTGCCACTTTGGTTTCACAGGGTGCTGAAATAATCCCCTCAGGAACTGAGCATCCTGTGTTTCCCAAGGCATATGAGCTGGAAAAACGGACTAGTCCTCAAGTTCTGGGTAGCATTCTAAAATCTGGGACTACTAGTGAGAGTGGAGCCTTATCCTTGGAACCCAGTCATATAGGTGACCTGCAAAAAGCAGACACCAGTAGTCAAGGTGCTTTAGTGTTTCTCTCAAAGGACTACGAGATAGAAAATCAAAATCCTCTGGCATCTCCTACGAACACTTTGTTAGGCTCCGCCAAAGAACAGAGATACCAGAGAGGCCTAGAAAGGGATGATAGCTGGGGTTCTTTTGACCTGAGGGCTGCTATTGTATATCACACTAAAGGTAACTCATTTGTTTCGTATACAAAGATTTCTTTTTTTATGCATTTATTAGCTATTAAGGGTGAAATGTGGAAATTATTATGAAATTTCTTTAAGAATTTCAGAGCTTAGTTGAGAATAATAATGTGAATAAGCAACTGATAAACTAATTCGGGGTCTATGGAAATAGTACAGTTAAAATTTAGAAAGAATGTTCACTTTTCCAACTTGAAAGCATTTCTTTTTATACAGAGAAGTATAATTGATGTGCCTGGTTCAAAGAATAAAGGGGTAGAGGTGGAGGTGGAGAGGTCCCTAAAGGAGTGTTACATTTTCTCTTGAACATTCTTAAAAGTTCTTGCAAAAATTTTTCTTTTAACAGATATGCCTTTCTCCTTTGCTTTTTTTTATCATAATGCTTCTTTATTTGTGAGCTCACTTAATAGTTTCACTTTGCTTAAAATGAGTAGGAGCAGTGTTTCTAAGGAGGGGAGGCCAAAAAGATAGTGTCAAACTGTTTTTTTCTCTTAATAAGAAGGAAAAATGGATGCCAGATGGTAACTAGAAAATAATTTAGACAAACTACAATGGCAAGCACAATTAGCATTGTAAGGACCAGGCTCTTGGGAGGCTATACTTCTCATAGCCCCAAAGCGCATATTAAAAAGGAACCAGGTATCTTTCAAGTTCCATGTCAGCAATAACTTCTTTAGAATGTGGTTTATTTGTCATTAAAATTTACTGTATGGCATAAACTGATTTAAATTCATGAAGCTAATGGGATTTAATGAATGATACTTATAAACCTCTGTGGTTTTGAGAACAGTGGTTTTCAATCTTCCACTTTGATCCCCCCAATACCCCAATAGAAATGTATACCCCAGGCATGCCTGCACACTCCTAATATATACTCCACATTCCCATTTAAAAATTTTTTTAAAATTTATTTTCCAATTACTGTTGACATACCATATTATATTAGTTTCATGCACATTCCCATGTTTAACAGTGGCTCATTCAGGCAATCACTTGCTACTACATGTAGGTAGGATCAGCATGCATTGTGGAGGTGAGGTAATTACCATATGCTCCTTGGAAGAATCACTGCCTTAGAGATCAGTAACAAAGCTACTTATGTGCCTTTTAAGCATACTACCTAGTCTGTATTCCTTTTTTATCTGCAAACTGTAAGACTGAAATAAACAGATGTCCTTTTTCTATTTTTCTTAAAAAAAAAAAAATGGGAGTAAGTAGAATTGTCTTATGGGAGTTTAGGAATAGAAATCTTGGCAGATAAAATTACCTGTCTTCACTTTTCTCCATCTCTGCTCTTTGGAAGTAAACATGAGTTAACCAGGAGCTGAATGTTTTTAGAAAAATTAGGGCAAAAAAAGAAATGCTTAGTTTCTTAAGATGTGGTTCATTATAAATTGAATTCTGTCAGGGAAGTTGGGTGTTTTTGGTGTTATTTTCCTTTTAGAGAC
This sequence comes from Pteropus vampyrus, assembly GCF_000151845.1. Classification (NCBI taxonomy): domain Eukaryota; kingdom Metazoa; phylum Chordata; class Mammalia; order Chiroptera; family Pteropodidae; genus Pteropus; species Pteropus vampyrus. The sequence goes on from NW_011888831.1 coordinate 6,542,819, forward strand.
TATTACTTGAAAAATCTTTACCAATGAATTATGTGCTAGTGGTCATTGTGTGAGCCTGAGAAGACATCTGATTATGTTAAGTTCTCCCACAACTTGCAGAAAATTCTGGGACAGGTTGTTCCATTTGGTGGGTAGTTGGTGGTTTTATGTGTGATTTTTATTATGGAGAATTGTAGACCTTTTAAAATTGGAGTATTAACTCCTATTTCTAGGTATTCTTTCTGTATGCATTTTCCCTATCGATAGGCTAAGTATGAAATCAGTGGTATTTAGATAAACTAAATGCCCCTACATGGATGCAGTTTTATTTATTTTTGGTGGTGTTACTGAAAGGTTTGCTTTAGTAAGGTATATTAGTTTGAGTTTTGTAGTTGAACATTATTGAAGTTAAACTGGTATAGATTGTTTTTCCCCTTAGAGTAATAGGTAATATTCAATTCAGTTAGGTCCCAAAATGGCAGATTCTTTGAATTCCTGCCAAATGTAGAGTGGTCCTTTAAATCATTTGAATTTGTTTTAAAACACAACCTTTTGAAGATCTGCAGATCTTGTTCATAAGTGAAGGCTTGCCTTTTTTTTATTTTTTAAGTTAAACTCTAAAAGAAGTAAATCACTTGGGCTTATTGGAATATCATTTATAAAAGAGCACCTATATTATTTTTTTGGTCTTTTAATGTAGTCTTTAAATGTTCAGAAGTACTCTCTTAGTGAGTTAAAGTTAGCCTTAGAATTGGAAGGTCTATGCATATCTCCTAACTTCAAAAATAAGCCCTTCAGCAACTTTATTTGGAAGTTATAGGTAGGAGGGTGCTTTATGTCAGTTCAGTTGGAATGGTGCATCTTTTAGTTTAAACAATACTTGGAGCTTTTGAAGTGCTGCAGAGATAAAAAAAAATCTGAATGCTCAGTACAATGGAGCATATGAAATGAAGGTATGTTGAGACATAAATAAGGGATTGATGGAGATTCTGGTTCTTGGGATTTTTCTTTTAGCTTTCGATATAATGCTACTAACTTTAAAGAAATAAGACTGCTAATCCGTGATATATTGGGGCATATAGTACCATTACATAGCAGTACCAGTATTTAAGGTAAGAGATAGATCTTTTCGTTTATTTAAAGTGACACTTAAGAGGCAAAGCTTTAATAAAGTGATATCTTTTTAAATTGATTATGAAAAAATTTTAAGTATACACAAAATGGAGCCAGTAATATAATGAACCCCAGTGTACTCAGCATCTAGCTTGAGCATTTAAAAATATCATTCTTGTTTCACCTGCCCACCTTCATGCTTTCTTTTTTAGGTATTATAACATTTTGCTAGTCGATACTTTGAGTCTGTTAGAGGATAGCTTTTAATGCACATGCCCAGGACATATAACTTGTCTCTTTCAAAGCAGTTACTCAGTTCTTAGTTTAGTGGAATTCTTTGATTTGTTGTCGTAAGCTTATAACACTAAATTCTAATTTTCTAAGGTGAATCTTTAGTTTTGAAATGGTCAGATTTTTGAAGCTGAGTTTGTTGAAATAAGGTAGATTGATGTGAGTTGTGCATTTTGGTCCGTGTTAATTTAAATCAGGTTGATTTATCTTGCCTGGCTAATTTAAATATTTCACTGAATATCAAGCCTTTAAAAGCTATCATTTTGGAATATTCATTAAAAAATAACAATATGGTAAATTTTACCCAGCACATATTGATTCAGGGGAGATGAATTGAGATTTAATCCTTGATGGTCAGAGTGAGTCAATGTGAAAGTTATCTAGTGTAAAATATCCCTGAGGCAACCCTAGGCTATTGTATAAAATTAACTCACTGTGGGGAGAGAGAATTGAATGGAGTAAAAGTGGAAACGAGTAAGTGCATGGTATGTTTTCGTGGAAAGCAGCAGCCTTTAAACCGGGTGTTGATAGATGGGAAACATTTTTGACTTATGGAAATGCAAAGGAGAGGAATATAAGAATAGAAAAGTTGGAGAATCATGAATAAATGTAAACATTGGAAGGGATCCACTTTGGATGTGCTGAGGGGATATAAAAAAGAAGAAGGGTAAGTTGCCGCGTCATGGAGGTTTTTAATTTTAGTCTGGAGGTTGGGGGAGTCACTGAATATTAAGGAAATAGGCTGGTGGAGTGAAAGTAATTTAAACTGACAGAAGACGGGTTTTAATGCTGCTATCCCCAGTTTCTGTACTTGGGCAAATCGTATGTTACTTTTTTAAATTAAGTTTTTTAATCCACATTTTGCAACCATCACAGTAACATTTGATTCTAGCTTACTAAAACTAGTAGCTAAAAGTTTGATGAAGAAAAGGACATTAATAAGTTCTTAAATGTCTCCTCACAAATTATCAGTTTTAAAGTAAAAATAGTAACTAGAATGAAGAAACCAGGAAGACATTGTCTTAATCAAGGGATCAAGTTAAAATCATTCTGATTATGTTGCATAACTTCTTTAAAATTTGTTGGCTTAAAACAATTTATGGTTTTCATGGTTCTGTGGATTTAGTGGGCTCAGCTGGGATCACTCATGCAGTTACAGCCACCAAATGTTGTCTAGAACTTATTTCATCTAAAAGTTCAATATCGATTTGGTTAAATATTCAAGATGGCTTCTTTTACTCAGGTGTCTAATGGCTGGGATGGCTAGAACACTTGGGTGTTGGCCAGCCTTCTCTCTTTCTTCAAGTGGCTAACCTGAGCTTTTCACAAGGTGGATGTCAGTGTACAAAATTTCCAAAGACAGCATTTTAATAGACCAAGTCAGAAGCTGCATGGTTTCTTCAGACCTTCCTTGCATTTGTCTAGCTTTCAAAAATAGAGGCAAAGTTTGGTGGTGTTTCAGAGCACAAGCTTTGGGATAAGACCTCAGTTTGAATTCCAGCTCTTTTGCCACTTAATTGTTGTTTGGTCTTGGATAAGACACTTAAATTCTCTAGGACTGTTTCATTATCTGGGCTGATGACCCTCTTCTCACAGCTCATTTGTCACTTTTAAGCCTGGGTTTCCTGATTTTATAAAATCCATTATATCCGATTGTACTCAAGTGCTTTAAAAATTGAGTTGGCATTAAGCAATTGACTTGTAGATCTGTGTTCAGGTAGATTAATGTAGCACCAATTCGTAGGGCAGATTGGAAGCCATTTTTCTGATGACTAAAAGTGGAAGATCAGTTAAAATCAGAATAGTCCAGGCAGAGAAATAACAAAGATTTTTCCCTTTTGTATTTGCAGTCATGTGAATGTATTATTTATTTTTAATAAGTATTTTCACCTTCACTGCATTTTATTGCAATTGCTCTATGATTTCTCACAGCTGTTTTTCTAATAATCTTATTAAAGGTACCTGCAGATTTGACTTTGGTTTCAGCCCTAGTTAAAAGTTCTTAGATTTGGAAAAGGTTTTTTTTCCCCCCTGTATGAAATGAGATGTGTAGAGATATGTAACAGTAGAAGATCCTTCCTTTCCCCAGTGATTTGCCATTTTAGCATCTATACTGGGTGTTTGATTTCTCATTAAGTCTGCTTTATGAGTATAATTATAATGAATTTATTTTGGTATTAGTCTGAAAGGAAACTTATCAGGAATTTGCAGAAGCTAAAATTTAACCCCCAGATTTTATTAGCTTAAGAACTGAGAGTGAGAGAAGTAACTACCCATGCTGTAAAAACAAATTGTCTATTACTATCATTTTGTAGTAGCAGTTTCATCCCAAGCAACTTCAATTTGTGGTTATTTTACCTTTAAAAGTAAACTAGATTAGAATAAGTATAGCAGTAGAAATGAGCAAAAAACAAAACCAAAAACAAACTCCTTGGGCTCTGAATTTTTACTGTGTGTATTTAGAGGTGGTCCAGACAACTCTTTTTAGTCTGGTTTGGTGTAGCTCCAAATTGGGACTATAGAATTGAAATTGATAAACTGAACTGTTTGTTAAGCATCTGCTGAAAGGCAGTGACTTCTAACTACCTTAATCAAATTTGCTTGAAAATGTACTGCATTTCTCTGTGTGTACAGTCAATAAGCAAAAGAAGGGTAGGGAAATTTTTCTGATTTTACAAAGAAATTACTTTGAAAAGCATAAGTACAATGGACTGCTTGAAAAAGTGCATATCAGAATAGCAAAACATGGTTTTGGGATAGCCAGTAATCATCCAAAGATAGGCTGATCTGCATTAGAGAGTGGAATTGGGGGGATCCCAGAATTTAAAAATGTCACCATTTCAGTACAGGTGAAACTTACTGGATTTTGTTAACCAATGTCACCGTAAAAAATAAATTTAAAAATTTAAATAAAGTAAAATAAAATCATTAAAAAAAAAGTCACCATTCCAGCTGAATTTTACCGAGTTTGAAATAAAATGGCTTAAAGGGTTAGAAGGCATATTAGTGGTAAATTGATCTGGGGGTTCTCAATTGTGGGAGTCGGCTTGGTTGGCCTTCTATTTGATGTGATTTTGGGGGGGAAGGTGAAGGGAGCCATTATGTGCTTTTTACAATGTTTGAAAATTTTAAATGATTTTTTAAATGCTCTATTTAATTTTAAAGGCATAATAATAATAAGCCTCTACTTGACTTTAACCTTCTTAGCTTAAGTCTTTTTCTTCAATGGATTTTAGAATTAAACGATGAATCTATTTGTTTGGACCATATGAAATTGCTGTTTTTGTAGGTCAAAAGGTTGAGTATCAGCAGTTTCATATGGGTTCTACCTAATATTATTTACTTATAGTCCCGACTGATTTATGAGTAGTCCATTCAAATCAGTGTTTATTCGTTGTGCGAAGCATTGGTGATAAGTAGATGAAAAGAGAGGGTTCATGTCATTGGGGAACTCTAATAGGAAAACATAAATGGAAAGAAATATATTACTAGTGTGAAAGCTCTGTAGAAAAACATAAAATATGTAAAATGCAGTTAGAACAGAGAGAAACCTCTAAGGTGAAACAAGTGGAAGTTGGCTTACTTATTGTACAGAGAGTCCGAATATTTTAGGTAGAGGAAATGGAATAGTGTTCGAAGATTGCCAGTTACTCAGTTTGTTTCAAGGAAGATGAATGGTGCGGCAAGGTTAAAACTCTTTAACTTAGTCATCTTGTTTATTTATTGATGTACCAACGACTGTGTCAAATGCTAGAAATAAGTTTTATGCAAGACAAACAGATCCAATCTCCATGTAGGCAGTGAGAATTCACTAAAATGTTTTGAACATTGTGGTCACTTTCAAATTTGTATTTGTAAAAGAAGAGAATAATAACCGTGGTGTGTGTAGAAGACAAAGTGAAGTTCAATTAATGGCAAAAGAGGCCAGTTAAAAGACAACTACAGAAATGTTTATAAAAGATACCATTCCTTGAACCATGGCAATAGCATTGGGCTAGAGAAAAAGGGATAGGTGACTGAGAATTTACAAGTGTCTTAACTTTGTGTTTGCTGTAGTCGAACACTCCCTCCCTAAATTCTCTAGTTTTGCATTTCTTTAATTCTACACACTCTCTTGCTTTATACATCTTCAATATATAACCTTTCTGGTATCA
>NW_011888831.1:6549470-6585654 GCF_000151845.1 Pteropus vampyrus
TGTTCAGCTTCTCATGATAATTAAAACAAAATTACCCAAAGTAACCCATTTCATTTTTAGAATTTGAATCGAGACTTCATAGCTTAAAAGAGGGCAAAATGTAATTCACTATTTTCACATGTTCTCTCCAGTCTTAGTAGGGCTGTTTGAGCATGGCATGTAATCATGCAAACTTTCTATTTCCCCTTCTTATTTCAACTTTGTGTTTCATGAAAACTTTTAAATTCTAGTCATGGAAATCAAGTTGCTACTAGTTGCAGAAGTAGTTGATATTAAATAACAGGAAGAGAATTTGTGTTTATTGCATTGTAGATAATGCTGATTTATTTTTGGGGTACAAAATAGGCTGGCCCATGGCTAGTTTTTTAACTAAGTCATACTTCCCTTTTCTTAAGAGTCATGATCAGATTTACTACTTTGGAGCCCATATTTGAGAATAATAAAACTTTCTTATCAGAAATCATTTAAAATCTATGATATTAGAGTAAAACCTAAAGCTAAATGTTCTAGTTTAAGCTAAGGATATGTCTTCAGTCCATTAAAGAAATTGGGGTTGGCAAATACAGTTAACCCTTCAACAACATGGGTTTGAACTGCACAGAACCACTTATATGTGAATTTTTTTCAATAAATACCTGTACTGTTTTCTGTCCACAGTTAAGTGTCTACAGATGCGAAGGGCTGACTGTGTATTGATCTGTGTTGTGACATTTTATGTAGGGGACTTGAGCATCTGTGAATTTTGGCATCCGCGGGTGGTCCTGGGACCAATCTCTTGTGGATACCGAGGCACAACCTAAGTTTTTGGGAAAGTAGTATGGTTGCTACTGTGACTCTTGAGTATTGTCCACCCTACCCGCCCCCCCCCCCCCAAAAAAAATAGGACTAGGGGCAGGTCGAGATTGTAGTGGGGAAGAAAAAAGGAAATGCTATAGCATAGGTGGGCTAAAATGAAAAGTTTGATTACTTTTTTTTTTAACAACATACAAGTAAATATAGCTTTATCTTTGCATTAAGCAAACTTAAAATAATGAGCATCAAGTAATCTATGTGTACAGAACTCAGGAATTTATTTGTTGCAAAATGTGAGATTCCTGTACTTCTCTAAAAGAAAAAATGTTAGTGTGTTGGATGATTTTTGCAGTTAGGTCAACCAACGAAAGGCTTATCTTTGGTTTTCTTAAAATAAGCCATTCTGAGATAACAGAAATTTTTAAGGTAACAGCTCTAATGACTATTTCAGCTATTCCAGATTGTCTAAATTATTTTAGGGTGATAAATATGAGCACCATGACTAGAATTCCCTTCCTGGTATATCTTCTTTTTTTCCAGAGTAGATTGATTACAATTCTCTCCCCTTAGACCTTCTAGGAAAAAGGAATTTTCCTTCCCTTTTGTGGATGGATAGGCATCTGTCCAGCATTTTAAAGCCCATTCCATCTAATTGTTTAATTGCAGAATTGCTTCGATACCTTTAATGGAATTTTATCTGGATAATTAACTTTGATCATTTTGAATAATTAATCTATTGCTCCAAATATCCAATTCCAACAAATTTTCAAAATTTAGCAGCTTTTTACAAGCGAGTTTGATGGAGGCGTGGAGTGGGGAAGGCGGGTAGTTGGGCAAAGAAAGTAATTTTTCTGGTCCCTAACCTCATCCATACACATAAAACAAAAAAGTAATAATTTTAGATCTATATACCTATTTTTTATTTTTATTTTTTTTAGCCTCAGGGAGGGATTATGTTGTACCTTAACTATAACCCATGTCCAGATATAGCCTATCTTAATGAGCTCTGGTTTCGTTTTTCTTAACTGTAATTGGTTGCTGATAAACATAGAAAACAATTACACAAAATCTAGTTAAAGTCACCTTTTTATCTTTTCAAAATGGTAATTGTATGGCCACAGGAAGATTACTTATTCTCAGTGTTAGTATAACTCATTCCTATTACTAAATGGTTTTTGTTTACATTAATATCCTCAGAGTATTTCCTTTCAAGGTCCAATTCTTAGGTTCTTGTGGTGTAATAGTCATCTACTGTCTTACTCATCAGGACTTCGAATATCCCTTCTGTGAAGCTTTCTAGTATGCTTCCAGGTAGTTTTTCTTGCCTGCTTTCTATATGTTACTATAGTTTGGTTATTTACATATTTCCCTTATTGGAAGATACTGAAGTAAACACATTGTAGATCATCACATTTGAATGGAATTGGAGCAAATGAGGATTGTGTGTTATTAATAAATGGATAAGCATTTTGACCTTATGGGTTGAAATAAGAGTAGGTGTGGTTTGAAGAACAGAACCATTTGCCTATATTGCAGTGTTAAGTAAACTTTTAATAAGGCATTTTAAGCATCAAGCATAATCAAATTTGATGAATGCTTCATTCAGAAGACTTGGGTACCTCGTTACCCAAAAATACTTGGTCTTTTTTTAATAACTGAGCTATTAAATATTATTTTATCTATATCATGCCTCTGAATACCTTTACTATTCATGTAGACAAAACTGTTCTCTTGGCAATTTGATTTCAGATAGTAATTGACTTTGTGTCATCAACACTTAAGGCAATCTGAATGACATTTTTAAAAATTATATGAAAATACGAATTGTTTTGTCTGAGCTTTATAGAACTGTGCTATTTCGTGTAAGTTTTTAAACTTAAAGTGAAAAGCATAGCTTTAAACTTTGCTCTATAAAATTTAGTGTATAAAATAATCTTTTCTTTTTCCTTTGCAGAAATGGAATCTGTTTGGAATTTGCAGAAGCAAGGTAAGAATGGTTAGGTTACCTGAAATGTTAGTATTAATCACTAATTACTGTACATTATTTTTGTGTGGGAATAATGTGAATAGTGGCCTGCCAAATAAGTAGACTTTGTCTTTTGAGTTGTTTAATAACTGCAGTCAAAAAGCACTACCTACCATACCAGGACTGCTAAGGATGGGTAACAACAAACACTGTCAGTGAAAAGAATGTATGAAAGTAGTCTTTATCTGCTAGATGAAGAACATGAACATTTTCTTTTGCCCCTGATTATGAAAGTAAGACCATATATTTTTTCATCTAGGAAATCAACATAAGTGTTTCCACTTATGGCTGGTCTTTATATTTGGTAGATGAGAGGTTGCCTAAGAACTGAAATTCACAGTTCAAAAAAATATTAGCTGTTTTAGAAACCTTATTAGGGCTGTATATTCTGAAAAATCTAAAGAATAGCAAATTAACTTCCTTCACACATACACCCCACCCCCATAAACAAGATGTGAATAGCAGGAGGGCAGAGGAACTGGATAATCCACATTTGGATTATTTAGAATTTTCAAAAAATTGATATTGGGTTATCCTAATTATTGTGTGCCTTCTTTCCAAATATATTAAAATGTAGTTGTGAAATACCTGCAACAAAGTGAGAGTTTTGGTTTGGAGAACTAGTCACTAAGAGATTTGGGCTTTCAGAACTATGTAATCGACTATCTCACTTCCCATCTGCTTTGTTCAGTAACATGATTGAATCTCGGATGAATGTGAAATTCCTAGAATTTTAGAACTTGAAGAATGTTATAAACTCTCTTCTATCTTATTTTACAAATGAGGAAACTGAGGCCCAGAGAGTTTACTATGTAAACTAGAAACTGGCAGGACTAGAATGTAGGGTTCCTCGATTTCCCAACATTGCTCCTCCTTCCAACTTGTTCTTGTTCTTAAGCCAGATCTTTTTTTTTTGTCTAACAGCTGTGGCTTGATGGTAACTAGCAAGCTCTTAAATTATTTTGAGTTGCTTTCTGTGTACCTTTTTTGTTCAAACACATGAAAGAAAGGTAAACTGGAAAATATATCCTGCAAAAGTAGACCTTTGTTTTTACTGTAAAATGGCTACTATTTAAGAATGAGCATTATCTTCATGGCAGGTTGCTAGTAGATGGCTCTTGTAGTCCTTGAAAAGATATTATCTCTGGATTAAATTAGATTGACTCTCAGGCTTAGGTGAGCTTGAGTTCTTCATTATTATTTTTAGGCCTTTATATATTTCCATTAGGTGACATGTTTTATTGATTGCCTATTTTTTATTAAAGCATGTACACTTTAAAAAGTTCTTGTTATCTACTTATCAGTAGCAATAGTATGGAATAAAATTGCCTCTTGAGAATAGGGGAGCATACAGCTAAAAATAATATGAATTTAGGAGAACACTGGAGTCTTTTCCCAGACATACTCTGTTTTATACTTTGAACCCAGGAGAACCATGGTCTTCTGTTTCTGAGAATAAAGGCTGGTGGTGCTATAGGAAATTAGGAAGAAGGAAGAACCTAAGTCATGATTAGGACTGAACTGGTTTTGCCAAATTAACCTGAAGTTTTTGGTGATAGGTGTTACTTGAGCAGTTCCTTACTGGGCAGTCTACATTGGTTAAAATAAAATTCGACTTCATTTTGCTGAGAAGAACAAAAAATAAATCCAAGTGTTTGTTTTAGTATTGGATGATTTAATCTTTTTTTTTTTTTTTTTTGGTCTCTTTTTTCAAATGTATTATTATGATCAGGAAAAACACAAAAACCCTTGTTAACTAAGCTCTCTAATCTCTAGGAGTCCTCATTGGCTAGAGGACCCTGTTGCTAGGAGTCTTTTGGGATTCTGAACTATTGGGTTGAGAAAAGTGGATCACACATTTGTTAATACAAAGAAGAAATGGTCTTTAAATTGTATTTTCATTCAGGTTAAATGATGGTTATTTGAGATTTGTTATTGGATCATGGATATTTGGGAATTTTAGACCTTATTTTTATTTATGTATTTATTTTTTAACCTTTTCTCCAGATCCCAAAAGGATAATCACTTACAATGAAGCCATGGATAGTCCAGATCAATGAAGGACCAGACTGCCTATTTGTAACCTTCCTGCAGCATTAGAGCCACCGTTCATGGGGGACACAAGGCTTTTATGCTCCTAGATCTTCAACGCAGCAGAGGAACCATAAGTAGAATCACAGGATAATATATACATATATATATATACATATATATATATAGTTATTTAAAAAAAGGCAACTGAAAGTAATTAGACTTCTTAAGGAATCAAATTTATTTCAAGAGACTACACATGGTTATTTAATCTCCGGTACTGAATAGTTGTTTTTCTTTTTCCTTTTGTTAATTTTTGTTTTTAAGTGTGAATGCAAGCGGTTAATGAATACAGACTTGTTAACAAGCGTGGTTCTAAAGTTCCTGCTGTCATCAACTTGGGCAACAAATGACCCACTGGAAAGGCAAATCCACTTAAGATCTCTGTATCTTGTTCTGTGACTAAAGTGATACACTAATCAGGGGGAACCCAGAATGATTCAACATTTTCCCCCACTCCTCCCTTGATGTTTTGGTTATACTTTGAGCCCTGCAAGAATGCTGGATAAATGCCTTGAAGTTTGCAGGGGTGTATTTTTTTAGCGAATATGATTTGCATGTCTTGCCAGGAGTTAAGCAGCCTCTGTGGGGTATTGGGGAAATATTTTCTTTTATTTTTTGTGGGGTGGGGATGGGGGAGGGCATTGAAGTTCTACAATTCTGGAATAGTTGGTGATACATAGTTCAGTTGGCTTTGGTTACACGTTGACTTTAACAAGTGAAGAATCCATGAGTGTCATTTAAAGAAAAGTTACAGAACAAACAATTGGCTTTAGAAATTTCATATGGAAAAATACTCCTGTGCCCATATTTTAATGTATAAGTGGGAGCAAAAATATATTCTGCTTTTCAACTGTAGGTGCTCCAGATTTGCTCTGTCACTAACACTAAATGTGCTGTTTTCATTGTTTTTCATCAAACATCTGAAGAGAAACTTCTGTACCTTTCTGTAAATTCTCTTTTAATTTCTCAGAAATACCTAAAAGGGGAAGAAAAAATTCCATGAAAATGATAAAAATTTTTCATGTTTTTAGCCAGTGAGGAGGTAATAAACCCTGCCTATAGAAGGTGTGTTTTCATGCAAACTATACTTCTGAGCTTATTAGCTTCTAATTATATCTTAATAAATATATTTTATAACTAGAGCAAAATGGTTTTTTTAAGGAAAATAATGTGAAATTCTGGAAATTTTCTTTTGGGCAGAGAAGAGCATTAGCCCTGTATCATCATCACATTGCCATCCTGTTGCACTGCAGCTTGTATATAGCATGCTAAAATAAGTTTATTGTGTGTGTGAAGAAATGAAGGGTCCAATTTAAGATTGGGTGATGTTAGTGGCATAAAAACAAGTTCTCTGGCCTGAAATAGCGTCACATCACACACACAGAAATTAGTATATCCATGTATGTCAAATACAGGTTAAAATAGCTGGGCATTTATATAGAGAGGTGTAGTCTTCTAATAAAAGTAGACTGGATCCCCTGGGGTATTTGGGGAGAAAGTAACTACTTTTGCTCAACCCCTTTGCTTAAGAAATGTCCGGTTTTGAGCGACTGTAGTATGGATGAGTTTTCTTGTTTTGTTGACTATTTGAGGCTTTTAACAAGTAGTTTGTGAAGGAAGCTGTTGGACTCAACATAGAATAGAGAAAACATCTTTATCGTCTGGATTTCTGCCCTGCTTAGATTTTAAAAGTATAAGCATGGATTGCCAATTCCACTTGATGTAAACAAAATTTTTTATACATAATATATATATATATATATATATAAAAAATAACTTATTGTATCAGTCCAGGTTCAGAAACTTGTGGTAGGCCAGTTCCAGATAGTTTCATTTCACCTGTAAACTGTATCACTTTTACTGATATTGTAATTTTCAAATGTATAATATGTTTACAGATGTGCCCTGCATTTAGTCTGCCTTGTTCCTATTTTGATTTTTGTTGAGTCTCCTGCCTGCTTGCCAAAAGCTAGGATGCTTCAGGCCCATGTACAATTGAAAGCAGAGGCATCCTTGAGCTTTAAAGCATTGAACAAACTGGAAAATGCAACATACCACATACTGAAGTGAAAGAAGTCTGTGTTTTTGTGTTTTTTTTTTTTAAATAAAAATTTTCAAAAAGTTAAAAAAAAAAAGATATAAGGTTGATTAAAGGAAAAAAAAGGCTCCAGTTTGTTTTATAGGTTTTAAAGTTCTGCTGTGTGTTCAATTGCCTTGTGTAACCACTTGTCGCCTTAGGGCCAGATTCCAACCCCACCCCTACTCTTGTGCCCCATCCTTTTTTTAAATGTCCATTCTGCTTTCCTGGAGTTTTAAAGCTCTTCTGTCTCACAACTCACAAGAAACTTTCTGGGTTTGTGACATACAGAGGTTGAATGACTATATATTTAAAAAGGAAGAACAACAACAACAAAACAAAAAAAAACCCAGCCCCATCTGAATTGGGCTTTTAAATCAACACTTACAAACTATCTCGAAAGCTGTTGTTGCTTTTCTACTTCCCTTCCATATTCCTCAGGCCTCCATGTTTAGAGAAGCCAAAAAGAGAATGTATCCCTTCTCTGTCCAAAGGTTTTTGAGAGTCTCACTTCTAACTGAAACAATGCAACATTTCACTTTGATTTCTCCACCGAAATTTCCTTGATTATATGGTTAGAGGTATAGAATTAGGAATGTCTCTTAACCTTCTGGGAACCCAGTGCCCCATAATATTAACTGTCAGTATTTTGGGGGCATTGGGTTAATGGACTTAATTGCCTAGGTACAAGCAGGACTTTGGGACAGATATTTTTTTTTGTGCTGTTTGGTAACACTTAACTCCCTACTTGTCGCAATCTTTCTCCTTAGGTCCTCACACAATTCCTTACAGAGCACTTATTAAAAAAAAAATCTTAAGAGTTGATCTGTTTTCTGATTATTTTTGTGTAAGCTTCTAAACTTCAGCTGTGATTAATTTAGCACATTTAAATAACATTAATGTGTTATTGTTTGGTATAAAGAATTTTCCTTCAACTCAGAGTATTAGTACTGTAGCATAAACCAAATACAGTCGAGGGGATTTTTAACATCCCTCCATTATAAAGACTGAAAAAGGTGTGTGTCTGTGTGTGTGTGGAGTGCTTGTGTGTGAGGGAAAGGAGATATTAAAAATTAGTAAATGAATGTGTGTAAGACATTATATTAGTATTCAAAGAATGAACTTGTATTTATTTTGTGCCATTTGTTTTCATTACACAGAATAAAGTCAGGTGGTTTTAATCCTTTTTAAAGGGTAGTATTTGAAAAATGGCACTAAGAATGAAATCATGACCTATTTTTTTAATAGCTATGAAGATACTAATTATGGGTGAAGATTTCTTTTTAAATTTGTCTTAATTGTAGGCTTCTGTGTCACATACCACTCTTGTAGATGTCTTGAATAATTTCCCTTCCCCACAAAAGACAGGGTGTATTTATCTTTCTCGCTATTCACTCCCACTTTGCTGAACTGTAGTTAATTGCGTAGCCTTTCCCCTGACCTCCTAGTAATGAACTTTCACATAAAGTGTATTTACAGCATCTGTAGTTTTAATCCTTCTTCCTCTGCTTTCTAGGAGGGGATAGATAATAACTAAGAATTTGTTAATGCCAGTTTTTTTCCCCCTCGAAATAAATGGCTGGAGAGGTTCTCTCCATTTTAGAATTTTGCTGTTCTCCTTAATCATCTGCTTACCTAGTCATCACTCAGAATCTGCAAAAACTTTATTAAGGAAAAAAAGTGCTGCATTGTTTTTTCAAATAACAGTTTTTAGGGAAAATATAACAAATCTCAGTTATGAGTGTTGTCCATTATACAAGATATGTTTATTCACAAAACATTACATGGCAGCAGTAGTTTCATACTTGGTCGTTAGGCTTGTTGCTAACCCAGTCAGAGGCATCAAATAGTTTACCTTTCGTTGTAAACTTTTTTAAACATGAAAAAGCCTTTTAGTGTGAAGTTGTATGTCATGTACCAAATGGCCACAGGCTTATGAAATCCGTGAGAGAACTTTACTTGATTTTAAATTCTGCTAAATAAGAGGGAGTCATTCTTTCACGGCTTTCTTATTTAGAGAAATTAAGTCTCATTTCCAGGGATTATGAATATAGTTATACCACTGGACCATATTCTCAAATAACACATGATCCCTCTTGTATAAACCTATGCTAACTGTGCAAAACAGACCATATAAGTGGGACGAATACATATTTCAGACAATAGTTTTTGTGATGAGGTATGTTGATGCTATACTAAGTTGAGGTAGATTCTAGTCAGGCATTGTCTTTTATTAGGTTCTACTTAACTGCTGGATTTTGAAAGAGTAGGATTGTTATCTCACCCCAAAAAAGTATTCATATTTGTTTAAAGGAATGCAGCAAAGGACACGACTAAAAGTATAATAGCTGCCCTAAGTTTGCAGAGACACATAGGTTATCCTTAATGCTGATGCTATTTTTATTAATGGAATTAATGGATAGTACCAGGATTCCTTTATGATAAAAGGTGGGCTTTGAGTATCATTTCAAATTTCTTTTTAAATATATTTAAATCTGTTCAGATGTATGAGAACCAGATATACACCTGAGTTAATTTAAAGAATGATGAATCATTGGCTCCACTCAAAAAACTGCTTTAATGAGTTTTAAATTTCACACGGTTTTGCTGCTCAAGAAAGGTCTTATGAATAAATAGTGTTTTAAATTGTCTGCATAATCAAAGCACCCAGTGAAACATGAGTGGTATGTTGATTTTGCATTACTAGGAGTGTCAAATAGCAGTTATGAGCTAGAAACCTATGGAACAGCTATCCTCACGTGATGGGATTGTGATGGGATTGTTGATTCGGACTTCCCTATTTTACCATACAATTTTGTTTATGTCCACAGTTCTAAAGCCATTTTATAATACTGCAGTATCCCTTTTCTACAGCCTTATTAAAATAGCTACAAACATTTTTCCAATGCAGTAACCCTTTTCTACAGCCTTATTAAAATAGCTACAGACATTTTTCATTTCAGTTTCACTTTTGTTGTATACCGAAGTTTTATTCTACAGACCAACAAACGAACTTGAGGTAAATTATATAGCTTTCCATTTATCCTTTTTCCTCAGGTGCTAAACAAGGCTCCAAAAATGGATACTGTTTTAGCAATGTCTGCTTTATTCTTGAAATACTTCTTTTGCTAGATGTAAAGATTTGTGTTAACAAACAAGGTTTTAATCTGTAAATATGAATGGATGCCTTTAGTTTGCCCCTGTTTATTATTAAGCTTTCATTTATCCTCTATAGAAGAGGATTCTTTCATGATCTTGAAGATAATTCATTAGATATTGTTGCATTTTTAGGATGAAAATACAACTTTTCTGTCTTAGATTAATCCTGCTGCTGCTATGAGAAACTGAAAATCAAGAATGTGATGCACTTTTTACATTACTATATACCATACATTTATTGGTTGCTTTGATACATTTCCTGTAGCACAGCCACTAACAAAAGTGAGTGAATTAAAAATTCTCTTTGGGAGGGAATCAGTACAAATAACTTTATGGTATTGGCCTATCAAGGACAATAACTTAGGAAATTAAAAATTCTGTTAGTATACTTTTTGGCCTTAAAATGTCTTCTACTACTGAAAAATTTTTAAATCTTAGTTTTGTTTTTATTAATTCCTCTCTGCCTCAAAAAAAGGAGCTGGGAAGAATGGCTTAATGCGAGTGGTATCCTTGGTTTGTTGCTAATCTATTTTAGGAAGAAAACAATTGTCTACTTATATAAGCTGGGGACTTATTTTTTTGTTTGTATACAGAAGAAATAGTGCTACCCTAAGCCAATCAGATTTATTTTAATCGAATCAATTTCAACTATTCTGCTTCTCTAGTATATTTTTACTTAGCAAAGTTAAATATAGTAGGAATGCTACTTAACAAGAGGAAAGTCATTTCTCAAGCACATACCCAAACTTTAAGGAGATTGAACCCAAAATAATGGAGGAAGAAAACACCAAATGGGGTGAAGTATGAGAAAGATACGTGGTCCAAAGCTATCTGGTTATATTTTGATGTTGCCAATAATGCAAAGCCAAAATTTTAATTTGCTTATTTAATATATTTGTTGGCCAGAGATCTATTTTTATATCAATGTGCCTTGCATGTATATTAAAAAAAATAAACATTGGAAAGGCCATGTAGTAATGCCTGAGATAGTTAATGGTTCTTACCACCTCACTAATTTTTATGCAGTATGAAATGCTCATTCTATCGCCCACTGGTGCTCTCTGTTTAAAGTTACAGATCTTGTCACAAACTGGAACTATTTTATAAACTGGGGAAATGATTTAATTTACTTTTTTGTTGTTTCTTTTCGTTTGTAGTCCGTTAGTGGCTGTTCTGTAGTGGGAAATAGTAAAAGGATTCTTCACTTCCTTTCCCTTCCCTCTCAGCACCTTCTTCAAGTAATGTGATGACACCATTTCTTGTGTGCTTTGAAAAAAATTTTAGCTTGCTGTTTCCTTTAGTGTTGTTTAAAAAAGTGTTATAAAAAGCATTGTTTGCAAAATCTAGGGAGATAATGGAGTCCGCTTTAATTTGGAATTCTATGTGAGCTATGATCCAAGTTATTGGCTCTTTCAACAAGTTTTTTATTGTTAAAGCACCTTGCCTAGAAAATTTTAAATACTTATGTCTGCAACAATTGTCTCAAAATAATGAACTGTGCAATTCTTGTCATTAAAAAAAAGATCTGAACTCTCCCTAATGTGACTTGTTAGTTTCTCTGTATTTCCTGCAGTGTAAATGTGAAAAGCTTTGCTTGCATTACGTTTTAGAAATGCATTTTGCACACTAGAATTTTGCTGAAGCTCCATGAAAAGGTTAGGTCTAAGTAGATGAATAAAGCTATGCACATGTTTTGAAAGTTTAATTTGTGTGTCATTATCAAAAGTGACCTATCCTTATTTGCTGTTCTTAGCATCACCATCTTTAGAAACTTAGCTCAAAGATACAGTTCTGAGCTAGCTCATGAGTGGAGCTAGAAAAGAAGAAAACTGACACCTTTTTAGTAAACCAGTTTAAATGAGAGCTTGACTTGTATCCACTAAAGGGCTTTTCTTGAAAGAGGGCAGTTTCATCAGTTTTACAAACTGTTGGATGCTCTACTTCCTCAGTGAAATTTTTGGTTTATTTGATCAAATAGAAATGGGAAGTAATTCAAAGTGAAATGAAGGAAGGTCCTTTGCCACATGGAGTTCTGTGACAATTTTATGACTTAAATCTGGTTTAAAGGAGGATAACCTTTTTACCATGATCACTTTAGTATAAATTTAATTTAATAAATGAACGATTGACTTGAGATTATAATCATTAGGTTGTTTAAAGATCTAAGCACAGCTTGTTTTAAAGATAATATGTGTCTTTTAAAAATTGCCCAATTAGAACAAGTGTAGAATTTGGGCAAATTCGGTGAAATTGCTGCAGTCTGCATGTACTAAATAGCCTTACTTCACATGTATGTGTGCTTAAAAGATTGTGTAGATATACTGGCCAGGTTTTGTCAGTCATTTTTAAAAGATTGTTTTATAATCTCTTCAGGACCTTTGTAGAAGAGGCTAATAAGTTTAAATAGAAGATAATACTCATGATATTTTCCCCATGCTTCTAGATATAAAAGAAATTTGTTTTATAGCTTCCTATGTGTAGAAGAGGGTTACTTCTCTGTCATCGAGTGTGCTCTTGATGTGTGTTGACTTTGAAAACACAGCAAAATCCTGTATCTTCACTGAAAGTGACAGTTAAAAACTAAATCTTAACTAGTCAAGACTCAAAAGGTTGCCTATAATGCATGGCCTTAAAAGGCATAAATGTAGGGATGTAGCATCATCTTAGGTGGTTATGGCTACTACTCAGAATCTGCAAGTAAGTAGTTCACTTATATTCAGTCTAGAACACATTTGAAGGAGCAAAGTAATTTCTGTGTCTTGTGTGCATTGGCATTTAGGAGCTGAGTTACCTCTTAATCTAGGGGAAAGGATAATTAGTGGACTACAATTATGTTAGAGGATGTTTTTCCTTCCCTCTCCCAGTTAAAATTTTTCCAGTATTTGTTTTGCCCAGTCAAAAAGGCCTTTTTTAGGTAAAAGAACAGTGGCCAGAAATTTACCCTTTTGCTAAATGCTTAAGTATTTGCCATAGCTGTTTCTGATGTCATGGATTCTGAGGAAGTGTCGGTACGTGATGATCTTCCTTTATTGATGTCTTACTTCATGTTCAGTGTTTTAAAAATATAAATTACAAACACTACATCCATACCCAGATTTACTTATTTTACCAGAAAAAAATTGAGAAATTTGTAGATCAAATTAAGAGACAATAAGTGTACATTGTTGAATAAAAAAATTTAAAGTTTCTGAGGTGTTTGTGTTATCTTTTGTGTGCTTTAATTAACCAATTACTGAAAACTAAGTCAATATTGTGATATTGATAATGGTATATTTTCAACGAGTCAAATGTATAAATTTAAGTCTTAAATGTACCATGGTCATATGTCATGGGTTTTTTTTGTAAGTGCTAAGATACTTCCAGGCACCATGCTAAGCTCTCTGCATGGATGTCTCATTTATTCACGGCAACTCTAAGAGTTAGGTGTGTTTTTATGCTCCCCTATTAAGATTATATGAGTCTTAGGTTAATTGACTTGCTGAAGGTCACCTGGTTAACATGAAAAAGTCAATATTTGAACACCAGTAGTCTGAATACAGAGCCATGTGCATGAAAAAAAAAATCACCTGGCAACTTTGTTTAACATACAATTCTAGGCCCTACCCCCAGAAAGTCTGATTCTATAGGTCTAGGGTAAACAGGTTATTAATTTGCTTAGAAATGGCATGTTTATTGAAAAGTTAACTGTGAGAGCAGCTGTCCTCCCTTTTTGCCTGACATTGAGCCTTATGTTCTTCCAGTTGAAATAAGAAACCAAAGTTGAGCTAAGCAATTAAGCAACTCGTAAGTTGCCAAGATTCTGGATTTATTCATAGCTTTTTTTTTTTACACACCTACAGCACCTGGTCTTCCTAGGTGGTCTCCCATCCAAGTACTAACCAGGCCCAACCCTGCTTAGCTTCTGAGATCAGATGGGATCGGGCATGTTCAGGGTAGCATGGCCGTAGACTATTCATAACTTTTATGTAGAAATATATGGCGATGCATATTTGAGAAACTTCCTAAGTTTGCTTAGCATCGATTTGTCGCAAGATAAAAAATGCAGACGTCAACGTTATTAGAGTAGAGGATGAGGAGAAAAGATGCAAAAACAATTACCAAAAGTGTGTCACTATATAGACTGATACATTTGGGTTATATGTTTAATGTTATTTGAGATAGGAAATAACTT
Source organism: Pteropus vampyrus (assembly GCF_000151845.1). Taxonomy (NCBI): domain Eukaryota; kingdom Metazoa; phylum Chordata; class Mammalia; order Chiroptera; family Pteropodidae; genus Pteropus; species Pteropus vampyrus. Next base: position 6,563,790 of record NW_011888831.1, read on the forward strand.
GTTCTTGGCCTGGTAAGTGACTTTAAAGTATACAAAGGAATTTGAGGTTTACTACAGATTGTCTTTAAAAATTCTCACCCACTTAACTGTAATTTATGTAAAACATGGTAGTTAATTCAGCCTGCAACTTTTTTTTTTAAATGACATTTATTGTAGATTTCAGCAGCTAACATTTGGAAGCAATGTCTGAGTAGAACATAAAACTCATTCTAGATTGTTTAGCAAGGTCTCATGCTTGAGAAATTCTCTTGGAGCTTTTTATCCACTACTGTTGGATACGGCGAATTGATTGAATCTGGGAAGTCTGGGCATGAGAACCCCACTCTCTCCAGTGTTTATAGTCTCCTCCATGATGGTCACATTCCAAGATATACTGATAGCCACGGTATCCAGGATACTGGTAGCAAACCCAGCTAGAAAATCCAAAGCACATTGGATTGTTAAAACCAGTTAGGAATGTGATCAACACCCCCAAACCGGATCCTCTTTCCTCAATGCAATTGGTACAGAATACTTTTAGGCTTAGAAAATGTGCCAGGCACCGCTTGTGAGCATGATATGGCTACAGTGAGTTGAAAATTAACCTTGATCATGAAAAAAGGTGTAAGAGTAGTCAACATAAATGGTTCCATAGAAGTCTGTTATGGGGGAGAAAAAACTGACCTTAAGTGGTAGTTGGTACCAAGAATTCAAGATTCAGAATTACTAATAACTAGACTGACAGCCATACCAATGTGATGTTAATGTATGAAATTTGATAAGACATGACCATTGATACATTAATAGTCACAAGGTTTACACCTACAAGAGTTATTCTGAAATGTGCTCCAACCCTGTTTTCGCACTTACGCCCCACACTGTATCTTCATGGAACCAACTTCGTTGTTGAACCAACCCATGGCTTGTAAGGAGGGGTAGTCATCACAGATCTCCCACTGGCGTCCAATAAAGTTTTCTTTCTCAAAGATGGTAATCTTGGACTCCTTATGATTCTGTAACCCAGAATTTTTTTTTTTTAAGTTTAGTACAAGCGTTATGGCTATCTTAATTTTATAATTACCATTTTTTTCAAAATCAAAACACTCCTGTTTTACAGAAGGAAGTACATGATCTTGATTATAAAAATATTTCAGGCAATACAGAGATTTATAAGAAAAATTTTACCCATAATCCTGTTTAATCCAATTTAATACAACATTTAAAATGTACAAAAAATTGATATAGTACTTTGGAACATGAAAGACTAATGAAAATATAAGAGCAGAAAAAAATACTTGCAATACGTAGCCAACCAAGGGATTAATATTCACTAATTTGGAAAACGATCCCACAAATTAATAGGGCAAGTAAGTCTGTGTGTGTGTGCATGGTATTGGAAATAACCTAAAGACCAGTAGGGGATGTGAATACTATACATGCATTAAGAAGGTAAAGACTAACCTGTATGAAGTACGAAAAAAAAAAAAACAGTCAAAACTAGTCCTGGTGATAGAACATAGGGAAGAGCAATTGACTGGAAAGGGAACTTTATGGGGTATGGGAAATGTTCTATCTCTGAGTCGGGTGTTGGTTACATGGGTGTACATATTTTTCAAAATTCATTAGCATGTACATTTAGGATCTGTGCATCTTATTATGTGTAAATTCTACCTTAGAGAGAAAATGTGAAGTTAAAGTGAAATGAAAACATCCAGATAGGTCAGTACTTTTTATATATAACTGTTCAGGGTACCTTCACTCCTTGAATTTTGGTAGGACTTTAAGGTGAGATTATTAACAACTAAAATCATGAGAAAAATCCCATGATGTAGACTAATATTTGGAAAAATTGTTTCCTAATATAGAGATCATTTTCAACAAACTCTTGAAGATCATCTTGCTTCTGCTTGAACTCTCTAAAGAGCTTAGAAGCATTCTCATCTAATGTAGAATTGAATAATGCTTAGTTTTAGAAACAAGGTTATTATGAATCAAATATAAGAGACACTGGAAGACTTGCCTATTTCTTTAGTCATCCCACTTACTGAAGATAACTTCAATAATACCCTGTTTCTCAGCAAAATGTTACACGGGTTGAAATTTAACTGGTCAAGGATTTACTTTTCACTACAAAGTAAGTCCTCTCACTAGTTATCCTATTGCATTTTTGATAGTCTGGGCTCTTGAGTATCCACTTCCTGCCACCTATAAGGAGGCCTTTACGTCTAGCTTAATCAAAATACCATCTAGTAGAGGAAAATCAAATGACAGTCTTAGAAGCAGAGGAGGCAGTGTTTTTTTCTTTTATTTTTATCTTTCTTCCTGCCACATTTCAGCATAACTGATAAGTAACGTGTCAGTCTATATGCACCCTCTTTGCCCCATTCCCCACATGCACAGAAGTGAAAATTTCAGAGACTCACAGCTGAACAGATGGGGCGGAAAGACATGAGGCGCTCAATGTGGTAGGCATTACTCCCACTCCAGGCATCCCAGCGAGGGTATTCTCCTCTCTCCAGGATAAACTGTTGCCCACAGAAGCTGGTATGCTCATAACCAATCCAGCTGCCAAAGACAAGTAGTGGCATTTGTTCGCAGTGTTCAGAGCCTATGTGTCCTCATGGAAAAGGCATCTTTTGTTTTAGGTGTTAATAGCAGGGTAACATATCAAGCCAATTCCAATAGAGCCATACAAGTAACACATTTATCTCAAAAGGTGGAGAATGAGCTGGCAGCTGCACTAAGCAAGTTTGTAAATGTGATCTTTGTTTTGGGATTATCTACTGCAAGGGTCTACTTCACTGGCCTGAGTAATAAGTATTAGCAGTCAGTCTAAAGTTATATTTCCTTTCTCTCCAAGTTACCTTATTCTCTACTTGGAGCTCCAGGTTCAGGGCAAAGTGACTGACTATTGCTTTGGCTCTAGCCAAACCTATTGGCTTCTTCCTAAGGAAGCAAAGGGATGAATAGGCAGCTGATGGATTGCCAGTCTCTTGTTTCTTTCTCCTGCTGTCACATACCTATACCTTATTTATTAAAACACCTCAGGTGAATTTTTCACAACCAGGTCTCTTAAAGTATTACTCCTTTTAAAGGGTTAAAGAACTCAACTGTGGCGGTGAGCAACTTGTAGAAGCCTATCCACCTGCAAAGCCAGTTGGGCAAAGGAGAGTCCTTTCTTCTGTGTTTTCTGGACTGATGATAAAGGCCTCAACTACCCTACCAAGAGTCAGAAGACAAAGTAAGTCTTGGAAGACTTACGATGAACCAATATGGCTTTCAAGTCCTGGTGTTGAGCTCCTTTTTACACAGATAAATCAACTAGTGGTGTCTGCTCTGGGATATGCAGGAGGGGAATTAGCTATAAAGAGGCTGCAGTTTGACAGTTACCTCTCTATTCTCTACAGGCAAGAAAAGATCAAGGGTCCTGTGGCTGTTCTGAGAGAATCCTAAGTAACAGCCTATGGGCTCCAGAAGTACAGATTTAATTATTGTCACTGCCCTACGCCATGGTGTATATTTCTTTAATTCCCCTCAAATCTAGTACCAAGCCACTAAAAACCTCCTGTTTCTTCTAACTTTGAGTTACTAAATTACACATGTAGTGATCTCTTTTAAGATTACATCTTAAAAATGTAATGGAGGCCTCTCTCACAAATGATTAGAGTCTGGGGGAACATCTTTCTTCTCCAATCTCTACCTTTATAGTCCCATGTCTGAAGGGACTGGAAATAAGGGGCCTGAGGTTCTACTGAGGTCCATACTCACGCGCCACATTCCACCTTGAGAGATCGAACATTATCAAAACTGCGCTCAGAGACATTTGGGCAGGAGCTTGTAAACTCCATCCTCTTGCCCTGGAAGTTCTCCTGGTCATAGATGGTTATCTGAAATGGGATTGAATAGGAAAAGAGAGCAAGAATGTGGTACATCAGGAAGAACAGACAACCTGGTAAAAAATTTAGCTTGTGTCTGACCCTGTGTTTTCTATCACTAGCTGTAGCCCAGGATGCCTGATGAGGTCTCTGCCAGTAGAGACAGCGTAAGTAAGAAGGGATTTGAATACCACTGTTTGGTGGTGTTAACATGCCCAGGCTAAGGATGAGGTGTGGGAGACTAGTTTATGATAGGAATGGTCTACCATGGATGATAGCTGACCCATTGGACAGACCAAGGACTCATGAATTTATTCACCATGCTTCCTATATAAGTGTGACCCAGGAGCCAGGATTCTGGGAGTCCCAGGGCTCCCTGTGGATTATTTCTTAGCTTCTCCAGCCACACTTGCTATAGAAACTTAAGGTGTAGAAAGAGTTGTAATGAATCCCTTTTATGCCTTGAACTAGAACTTGGCTCTTAAACCTTACTAGAGGGCTAGTCCCAAAGCTGTAAGCTGCCCTCAAAGTTGACTCAATGAAGAGGGTAAGAGTGTTGGGAAAAACAATGAAAAGCCTGAGGATCGGCCACTTCAGGCAATGGTTACGACCAACTTCAGGATGTGAGTCAGGAGATCTGGATCCTATCACTTATTTGGGACCTGCCGGCAAATCTCTCTTCATTTCTGGGCCCTCACTTTCTCCATGGAATAATCCATTCTGGGCTGCTCTACTTTAAGATGATTTTAACAGTGTAGAGGAGCGTTGAACTAGAAAACTAGATGTCATATCCCACCTATCATGGGCTTCCAGGGTCATCCTTCTTCTGTCTAAATGGGACATCCTGAGAGATCCTTCCTGCGAGAGCATCTGGACCTTGATTGGATTCTTCCCCTGCAAACTGGTGTTTTATTGGTCGGTCACTGTCCCATGGAAAAGCACAGCCAGCTCTGTGGCAGCATCTCACCCCCTGCTCTGTTGCAATTCTCAATTTTCCATATAATGGGGGTGAGCTTACCTTCCATGGCCCCACGGACCCTGGCATGGGGTTGGTTTGAGCCATCTTGGTGGTTGGAAGGGTTTCTAGAAGACAGAACACACATTAATGACATGGCCTTTGGGATGGGGGATGAGGTGGTGGAGCATAGGGGAAAGTAAAGGAGGTTTGAATTCCAATTGACTTTGGTTGGGATCCTGGCTCTGCCTTTCACTAGCTGAATCTCAATTGTCTTCCATCAGTAAAGCTTCTATGTGCAGATTTATTGTAAGGATTAGAAGCAATAATGCAGATAAAGCACTGCACAGTCATGGTGACCCCTTGATAAATGTAGCTCTTGTCCTCTTGCCTACCTCCAGGCACCCCCTACAGGTGGCAGCATTGCCTCAGTCTCACATACCCCAATATAAACTCCTTGGCAACCATCTAATTGTTACCCCTTATATTACCAGTGTGTAGTCTCACCCTCACCAAGATCCTCACAGCCCTCAAACTAACCAGTGGTGCATCGCCATGCTACCATTCCTTCCCTACTTCTCTGTTTTCTGGACCTACCCAGCTTTGGCCTTGCTTCCTCAGAAAAACTTTGTTGCTTTCCCCAGCCCGCAGTGACTTGCTTTCTTTCCTGATTTCTAGCACTCATCACGGTACTGATATGTGTTCCTACTGAATGTGTCCTGGCGAGTATCTCAATGGCAGGACCCTGGTCTCCCGAGTGATGTAGCACCAAGCTGGGTCCATGTTGGAGCAGTGGTGAATTGGAAGTGGGGGGATGGGCGCAGTTGAAAAAGACTTATTAAAGGAAAAAGAGGAAGAAAAGAGGTTAGTAAATAGCTAACATTTAACAATAGATCACTCTATGCCAGGCCCTGTTCTAAATGTTCTACATGTATTTTTGTTGTTGTTGTTTATACCTACAGCACCTGGTCTTCGTTGTTTATACCTACAGCACCTGGTCTTCCTAAGTGGTCTCCCATCCAAGTACTAACCAGGCCTGACACTGCTTAGCTTCCGAGATCAGACATCAGGCTTGTTCAATGTGGCATGGCTGTAGACCATGCATGGACTGTGGCTCCACTGAGGCACAAATCCAGGACCTTCTGCGTGTAAAGCAGACACGCTAACCGCTACACTATGGAACCACATCTTCTACATGTATTAATACATTTAATCTTCACAACGAGCATGTAAGATAAATACTATCATTATCCCCATTTTACATACTGAAGCTCATAGATTAGGTAGACAGAAAAGATGGTAGGAAGAGTAAAGAAGGGAAAGATAAGGTGAGAGAGACGGGGGAGGAAGGGAAGAAAGAAGTCAAGAAGGGGTGCATCAGGTTTCTTGACTCAGAACAGCCATTCATGGCCCTTTTCTCTGGCTGCTATCAGGCCCAGGGACTGATGCGTGTAAATTCTATAATATATCTTTCCATTCTAAACCTCTGAACAAGCATTTCCCAGCTCCTACCCTGCATACCTTCTCCCTATACCCCAGGAGGCTGTTATTTCTTGAGACCCCCTTCCCCCTCCCAGCCATGACTTCTAGGGCAGTGGTTATTGCCATTTAAGCTAAATAGCAGTTTGGAGAGAGAAAGAAACTTTTCCCAGTGATGTTCTCTCAATCCCTCTGCCAATCTCTCCAGCCTATGACTTAAGGTTCATAAGTGTCTCCTGTTGGGGTGACAAGAGAAGGTTGCCTCCCCACAGAGTTCTCCACTTTTCTACCTCATCGTAGGAGACTCTGACCACAAGGCAGGAAAACTAGACCCTCTCCTGGGCATGTCTCTGCAGGAGAAAGAAAGGAAGGGCCAGAGCACCCCTTAGGACCTTACTCACCCAGCTCCTGCTGCACAGTCTGGGTCTCCATCTGGTGCCACTTTCTCTGTGGCCCTGCTCTTTATAGCCCTGCAGACTGATGGCCTCTGGCCCTGTCAGCACTCTTCTTTCCCTCTGCTTTTGTTCCCCCTGATCCCTAGAGCTTTGGTGGCTCAGCTTGCTGGGCAGGCATCCCTCAGGCCTTTGTTTAAACTAGGGAAACAGAAATCCAGAGAGGCCCCACTGCTGTGGGCGAGGCTGGCGGCTGCAGGCCTTGCTGTGATCTTGATCTCAGAGCAGCTGGGAGGTGAGCACAGGTCTCTGCGTGAGTGTTTGTCCACTATCCTCCAGATTCCTCATGCCACCCCAGGACCTTCCTAAGACCCTGTGTCACAGTGAACACATCAAATTGCACCTCGCTTCCCATATAGAAAACGTATTTTTTTTGTCGTTGTTAAAAAATGTGAAGGATTATTACAATTCTGAACTCGATTAAGAAAAAAAATTGTTCACTCTGTTCTTGGGAATCTTTGTTATACTATATTTATATATAAATATGTAAGAGTTAAATTCGATTACAGTTGACTAGTAGACATGAATCTCTGCAGCTATTTTATTAAATATTTATTCATTTTAATTTTGCAGTTTTCTTTTTAGAATTTGGAGTCAATGAAACTTTTTTGGTTTTTAATATACTGCTTTAGGACCTTGGCGGTCTCACAGGCACAAGGTGCTATACCTATAGTACCCTAAAGGGTAAAATTATTTCTCTTTGAAATGCCAGGGCACTTGCTGATGGTAGTGTAGGGGAATTGTGGGCTTACCCAGGAGCCCTGAAGGGGAGGATCTCAGCTACTGTGAGAAGTAGGAGGGTGCAGTGAATGGAGAGGGCTTTGAGCCTGGCAGGTGCGGATTCAAATCCCAGCCCCCCTGCCTGGGTGATTGAGCAAGTTACTCAGCCTCTCTCAACACCTGCTCCCCCCCCACCCCCCCACCCCCACCCCCACCCCCGCCAAAAGAGGTAATATCTGTCTGATACATTGTAGGTTTATTATTACTTATTACCCTACTCTCTTCCTGGTGACAGATACTGAAGAAAATCTCATAGCAGTTTGGAGAGAGAAAGAAACTTTTCCCAGTGATATTCTCTCAATCCCTCTGCCAATCTCTCCAGCCTATGACTTAAGGTTCATTGGAGTCCCCTTTTCTCATAATCAAAAATCGGGGGTGAGTTCTGGTATGTACATAAGTATTTTGTAGATTTGGGTAGAAATTTTCAGATGTACAGATATGATGCTAAGCAAGATGCACTACCCCAGAATGTTTCTGCTGCTTAATTAACTGGTGATGTCTGGATCAATGGTTGGCAAGGGACAGAGTTGCCATGGGGATGATCATGGCAGACTCTGGCCAGCTGGTAGCTATGCAAGGGCTTAAGGCATCAGCTGTTATGGCTGGTGGCTCTTCCTCACTTTTTCTTCTCTTCCTTCACAGAATGAGGGTCCTAGGGAAACAGTTACTTGGTCATGTGTTCATTTATTCATTCATTCTCTAACTCTTGGGCTGCCTTAGGTACTCCCTCAATGTGCTCCCATGGAACCCTGTACTTCCCCAGTTATTGCATTAATCATGCTATAGAACTTACTTTAGAAACTGGAAATATTGGGCTCAACAGAGGGGAACTGAGGTGCTTGGGGCTCAGGTATAGAACAGAACTTTTCACTGTATATTTTTCTGTACTTTTTAAGTTTTGAACAATGTGAACATATTTTCTATCAAAATAAAGTTTATAAAACGATTCCCCCCAATTGCTCCCTCCCTCCCCTGGCCCTCCTCCTAGCCATCATATTAATGCTAACTGTATTCCCTCTGCTGTGCTCCCCATCCCTGTGACCAACTATCAACTACTAATTTGTACTTCTTTAACCCGTCACTCTTTTCTCTCAACCCCCCAAATCCCCTCCCCTCTGACCATCACCAGATAGTCTTCTGTATTTGTGAGTCTGTTTTTGATTAGTTTTGGAACCTGCATCTTAATCAAGCATGCTAGGTGATTTTTATTTTTTTTAAATAAAGAATCTGATTGCTTAATTATCTGTTTCTTCCATTAGCCTTCATGCTCTATGAAGGCAGGGACTTCATCTGTCTTGTTCATCGTTATATCTTCAGCATAACTCCTAGCTCAAAAAATGTTTTGAATAAATGGATGACAAACTACGATCGCGTTTTGTGACTCTGGAGGCACAGATATCCATGGTATAGTCCTTTCTTGCCCTACCCATAACTGTGCTGCTTGTGTTGTACTTGTGCTTCATATACTCTCAGCATTTTAATTTGGGAGCTTTACACCCTACTGAAGAGTTAGTACAGTAAAGACTGACTGAGCCAATTTTTTATTTTTACAGAAAAGTGGGGCTTTTTTAATGTTTGATTGAGAAGCCAGACACACGTGAACAAAACCATTGTGGGGGGGGGGAGAAATCATAGTTATTGTGCAAACAATTCACCAATATCCATCCAATATTCCTGGAGTCGTACGCAAGCCCAGCCTGTCTTCCCCACCTTAAGTCTGAGGAAGTTGGAGAAGGATTGTCAGATGTCCAGCGCTAACCATCATTCTTTCTAAATATCACTGCAACATGGTTTTTAGCCAAGTTCTAGAGGATTCCCCCTCTGACGTTGTCCGGAACTGTTGCTTTGCCTGCCCTTTGTTGATTCTGGCCTTGGAACTCCAATCTCCACCACCATCTCCTCCCAGGAAAGTCCAGACACAGCCACTTCAGGAGTGGGAATGTAGAGAGCTTATAATCCCTTTTCCCAAGCTGAGTTTTGATCTTTCCTGTTCAACCACTATTAACAGTAACTCCGGCTTACTGAGCATTTACTATGAACCAGACAGTGCTTCCTTTATCCTCACGACAACTCCATTAAGTAGATCGTTATCATACGCGTTTTATAGATGAGTTAACCGAGGTTTTGAGGGGCCAAATTCTGGGCCAGGAAACCCAGCAGGAACTTGAATATATGCCTAAGCTGACTCAAAGCCCATATTCTCTCTTCTGGGCAACGCTGTCTCTCTGGCATAAAGTAGGATGGTAATATCTACCTGACCAACTGCTGTCAGATGAAGGTAGATAAAGGCATTTAGAGCATCATTAGGTACTCAGTTAGAGCTCAATAAATGGTAACTACATTATTAATTGTCCAAAGCAGATACCCATCTTCTGCCAGGTTTTCATAGAGACAAATGGGAGCAAGCAGTAAAGATTTTAGAAAAATTATCAGATCAAAAACGTTTTCTTTGAATTTGGAAAAGACCATATTCATTCAGCTTTTCTTTGTTTCCAGTATTTTTCTTTGTTCAATTTTAGCAGTGTATTCTGTCAGTCTAATTTTCCAAAGCGCACTGATCTACTGGGGACATGGATTTCAAACCATGTTCTCAGTCCACACGCTCATTGCACAAGCAGTTTGGGCAACTGGCTGTCTAGTGGGATAGGCTATTAGATTTGGTGGTGATGACTGACATTAAGGGGAATGAGATGACCCCCCAAATGTTACATGGTCAGTTCGAACCTTGGGCTCCTCAGCACTAGGGCTATATACCAAGCATAGCAGATGCTTGGTAGAATTTTATGGATGGCTTGAACCCTCTGGCCTTCCCTCTGGCTCAGGGAGCCTCACAGGATGAGGCCCAGTGTGGGAGGGTGAGGTCATGGGGCCAGGACAGCTCCTGGACTCAGCACTTTGTGGCAAGAGCATAATGAGGCTGACCAGGCGGCTGAGTAGCACTTCTGTTGTTTGGGAATAAGCAGGATGGGTACAAAGCAAAGGGCCCAGTCAGCATTCAGGCAGCACCTACCTCCCCCACAAGGGGCTGCTTCTGGGGGACCTTTTTTGCCTTGTCCCTTGCTACCCCTTTAAACAAGCAGGAGTGCCAGCGCCCAGGGAGCCTGAGAAGGTGCAAGAACTGGGAGAGAACTTGGGCGGCATCTCAAACCTCCAGTGCTTTCTGAGATCTTTCTATTGTCATCCATTCCTCCACTTCCAAGCATCAACAGATGCTCACCTCTTGGGGAGCTGTTGTCCTAAGGGCCTGGCCTCCCTAACCTGTTTCCTCTGTATGTAATTGGCTTGAGGGGATTTCGACTCAATTCGGTCAACTGAATTTCTTGATACTGCAGCTTAAGTCATTTCCTCTTAACTGGAACCTTATGAAACTGTTAGAAAAATAAGTATGAGGATGACTTATCCTACTGGGTGATGTTCGGCCCACTCTCTCCACTATAGCTGAGCAGTCCAACTCTGTCTCATTTAGAGTGAACAGATTTAGCAAATAAAAATACAGGACACTCAGTTAAATTTGACTTTCAGATAAACAAGGAATATTTTGGAGTATAAATAGGTCCTAAACATTTTTTATACTAAAAACATTATTTGAGTATTCTGCATTTTATCTGTCAACCCTAGTCTCCTCCTACTTTTGTCTGAAGCACCCTGTGATGCCCCTTGCCAATCTGCTTCTCTTTTGTCCTTTAGAGATGACGGTATAAAAAGCAACCGTCTTCAGAAAGCCTTCCCTGGCATACCCAGGCCCACCAGTCACCCCACAACATCCTACAAGAAAAGGGAGAATGGAAGGGAATCAATGTGTTTTTAAGTGTTTTCCCAAATCTTATTTTATTTAATCCTCTCAAGCCCTGTGAAATATGCTTAACTAACCCTATTTTATAATAGGAAAAAAAAACCCAACAGACTCTGGGAGCTAATGTTACCCAAGGTCATATAGCTAGGAAGTGACAGAGCCAGGTATCAAACTCAATTCTTTTTGGTCTTGGTACCAAATCTGTATTCTTTACCATGTGGCTTATAGGAGTCCCTTACCCTTCATTTGTGTGCCAGGCACGACTCACGGATAGTAGCCATAAAAGCAACTTTATTTTCATCTCCTCTGCCCCTTTTCTTTCTTCAGTGCAGCTAGTTTCTCTCCCTTGTCCTGGACGTAAACTTGGACAGTCCCATAATTTTTCCTGGCCATATTTAGTTAAGAAAAAGTTGGATGGTTACTTTAAATAACAAAAGACAGTCTCAATTTTCAATCAGAATGTTCACTCCACTGTAGTAACCAAAATTTCCATCTCGATTCAAAGATTATCTCCCTGCTACCCCAGATAGGACCTGCTTTAGGCAGAAAGACCGCACCAAGGGAAAGTGTACTCTTTTTTCTTTCTCCCACTTGCTCACTGGTTTCTGATCCTTCCAGGGCTGAAAGGAATGGGAGAAGGAGTGCAGAACATTTTTTACTTGCTGGTCCTGTTTGATAAGATGGCTTCACACTGTGCCTGCTAACTCTTTAGAGCTACCTATCTAATGAACACTTACTGGTTCTTGTGAGAGCCCCACCTGCAGTAACCTTGACCTAGGCCTGTGCATCTCCACTATGGCCATTGTTCCTTCAACACCCCTGGGCACCTTGTGGTCTTCTCCTAGCTTCACTCTGCTGAGGACTCATCAACTCTCCAGGAGTTCTAGTGGACTAAATCTGCTCCAGCCTCACGCCAGTTCCTTCTGAGGCATGACCCACCTCTGGTCCATGAGAAACATTCACGTGAACTTTACCATGGCAAATTCTGATGTGTAGGCTGACTCTTACTCAGCCTCCTCCGCTTTGCCTTTTTAATTCTTTCCCCTGAAGGGTGGTGTGGTTCACAGTGTAGCTTTCTTCAAAAATTCTCTTCACAGTTCTGTCTCTAATCTCTCCAACTCCTTATAACTTTGGGGTAAGAAGGAGGATTAAGAGCCATCAAATCGGTTCTCAAACACCTTTGAAATTTCTGTATAGTGGTCTGTCACATCATTCACTTTGGCTTTTGATATCTACCATTTTAATGTCTTGGCCAAAATCCCATGTTTATATCCTGTTACTTGCGTGTGTTACTTCACTGCTCCCTTCGTTCTGCTCACCCACCTATGCTCCCTTTACTTCCAGAAGGAGACCTTACATCCTGTTTCATCAAGCATGTATTTCCTTAACTTCCTGACCCTGGAACCTATAGTACCTGTGCCACCATCTATTTCCACGCCCACCCTCACATCTTCGCTTCCAGTCCCAGATGTCCACCACTTCCTGTCCTGGATATCATACATTTCCACCTTCCAAGGAATGTCATTTAACCAATTAGGCCCTTCAGGTCTATAGTATTTAAAAAAAAAAAAAAACTCCTATATTTTATTACAAAAGTATATGTAACTTCAGAAGTCAAATGTTAATAAAAGATGTATAATAAATATTTTTAGAAACCCAGCAGCCTGGTACTCAGGGGTTACCATTTTCAGCTCTCTTAGCTTTTTTTCTGGTATTCATTGATTTTAGACAGTATGTACTGATTTGCTATCTTGGCAGGTAGGATTTTAGCTCTCTTCCCCATCCCCTCTCCCAAAGATATATTACAAATTTTGCTTAAATTCATATTCAGTGAATCCATTTCTGTGATTTTGTAAATACTGTTTCCTACTAGACCAAGTAATTCATGATAACATTTCCTTCCTCAAACATGTTTTGCTTTTCCTGGAGTTAAAAATCGCCTAGTTTTTTCATAGGTTGTTTTCCAGCACATTCATTAAATACCTCTTAATACCATATTCTACATGCTCAAACCTATCAGATCATCTGTTGTCTCCATCTTTTCCCCCTAGATACTTCTGTCTGCTCCAGATTGAAGAAGTTTCTCTATATGCAGCTGCACAGGTATTGCCCAGAGACTTCTCTTGCTGACATCCTAGGAATTCCTTTTGCTTTGTTCAGGGTCGAATCTGTCTGTCTTTCTCATAGTTTACCCTCTTGTTTTAGTGAAGCACATTCTGTAATAGTGTTCTGAGAAATGGTGCATGGAGATACATTTTTAAGATCCAAATATCTAAAACTGTATTTTCGTACAGTGACATTTGATTGAAGGTTTGGCTGTGTGTCCTTTGTCTCCTATGTGCAATGTTGCTATTGAGAAGTGCAGTGCCATTCCTGATCCTTTGTAAGAGACTTTTTTGTCTTTCTGGAAGCTTTTGAAAATTTTTTTTTTCTTTTTCCTTTATCCCCATTGATCTGAATCTCCTGAGGCTGTGCCTTGGTGAAAGTCTTCTTTCCTTTATTTCTCTGGGCATTTCAACCTCAAGAAAGTTATGTCCTTTAATTCTTGGAAATGTTCTTGTATTATTTCTTTGATCACTTTCTTACTTCTGTTTAATAAGTCTCTTTTCCTACAACTTTTATTTATTGGATGTTAGACCTCCTGAATTAATACTCTAGTTTTCTTATATTTGTATTATATTTTTATGTCTCTGTCTTGTTTGTTCTGACATCTAAGAGATTTCCTTGGATTTAGCTTCTAATCCTATGTTAGTGTCCTATTGCTGCTCTAGCAAATTACCACAAACATAGTGGCTTAACCAACATGAATTACATTTTTAATGTCCAAAATGTTTGTTTTCTCTGATTGTTTCATTTTTAAAGCATCCTGTTCTTGTTTTATAGTGCAATGTTTTCTTTTATTTCTCTGAGAATATTTTTGCTTCTTTGACGTTTTCTTCTTCTCATACATTATCTCTACTCCCTCAGGTTCCCTTGCTTCTGTATGTTCATTTTGGTTTTTTAAATATTGGAGTCTTTTCTCAAATGTGTTATAACCTGCGAGTATGCTTTTTTTATCGAAGAAAAAGCTGACTGGAAAAAACTAATTGGAAGTTCTGGATGCCTGGCTGAAGAGTGTCAACTGATAGCTTTTCATGATACAACAACAAGTGGTTGTATGGGAATTGTATGTTGTATGTTTTTTGTTGGGAATCAGTATCTGTAGATATTTTCCTTGGGTTGGTTCAGTTTCTCCTGAGAATGACTCTCTGATATCTTTCTGGCTGTTAGTTTTCTGGAGCTGGGTGGCGGTGACAGGTGTAGTAAAAGCTTTCACTGACTCCTCCTAGTCTCAGCTCAGCATCTCACCTCTACCCTCCTCTGTGTCTAATGTCCTGTCCCCTAGGGCCCCTCTTATTCAAAATCTATGCAGTCATATCTCCTGAAGGGTTTTGACCACACAATGGGCGGGAGGAACAGGGAAACTGAAAGCTAGCTACTCCTTACACAGATCTCCACAAAGTCCTCCTGTTTTGCTCATCCTTGTGTAACACCAGCCTCTCATGGGTATTTGGTGCCTCCAAGTCCTTGCCCTTTTCAAGGTTTCAATGAGTGTTCCTCACTGTTCTTTCCCAAATTTAACTGTCTTTTCTGTTGAGATATTTACCATTCCCTTATTCACTTTTTTAAAAGTAAACTTTTATTTAAAATTTCAGAATAGTTTTATATTTACAGAATTAATTAGAAGATAGTACAGAGTTCTCATATATCCCACTCCTAGTTTTTCCTATTATTAACATTTTACATTAGTATGGTACATTCATTGCAATTAATGAACCAATATGAATACATTATTATTAATGAAAGTCTATACTTTATATAGATCTCAATTTTCTCCTAATGTCTTTTTTTCTGTTCCAAGATTCCAGTAAGATTAACACATTCCATTTAATTGTCATGTCATCTTAGGCAATTGTGACAGTTACTCAGACATTCCTTGGTTTCGATGACCTTAACAGTTTTGAGGGGTATAGGTCAGGTATTTTCATAGAATGTCCCTCAGGATTTGTCAGATGTTTTTCTCACGATTAGACTGGAGTAATGTGTTTGGGGGAGCAAGATCCTCAGAGGCAAAGGTCCATTCTCATATCATGTCAAGGGTACATGTAATCAAATGACTCATCACCCTTGATGTTAATCTTGACTATCTGGCTTAAGGTAGTATTTGTCAAGTTTCTCCACTTGAAAAGTAACTCTTCTTTCTGTGCTTTTGGGAAGAAAGTCAATGCGCACAGCCCACATGTAGGGAGTGGTGAGTTAAGTTCCACCTCCTTAATGGCTCTCATTCATTTTTTGTCTTAAATATCTGATTACAAGTGGTATATGTCTGCTAATTTCATCAATGATGAAATTTTTATTTCTGTTTTTTACTCTCCATGTTATGTTCCTATAATTTTTAACCTTTCTCCTACTGACTCTTTTTCTTCAGGCTATAAACATGGTTAAGCCTCCCTCATCTCAAAATAAACTTACAAGTTCAACTAAAACTCTGCTTCCCCTTCTGGACATCACCCACTCTCCTTCTGTTTATCATAGTTACAGGCTCTAAAAAAAAAAAAAAAAAAAACCAGACTGCTTCAACGTCCTCACTCCCTTCTCACCCTTCAATAACAGCAATCTTATTTCTTTTCTTGCCACTCTTCCAAAACTACTTTGGCAAGGGAGACTAATGACTTCCATATTGCCACACCCAATGGATTCTTTTTTTTCCCCTATAGTATTTGGCCCGTTGAACACGTTCTTCTTTAGAAACACTCTTTTCTCTCAACTTTCAAGTCACTGCTCTCTGCTGCTCTTCCACAATCTTCTTAGTCCACTCCTTTTCCTCTTCCTGTCAGTTTCCTTAGGATCTGTTCTTGGCCTCTCTTCTCATTCGGTATTCTCCTTAGGTAATCTCATCTACTCCCAAGACTTCAACAGCTACTTTATGCTTAGGACTCCCAGTTCATATGTTAAATTCGGACATCTCTCTTTGTATCCTAGAGCTACTGTACAAATTACCACAGTCTTGACTTAAAACAACAGAAATTTATTCTTTCACAGTTCTGTAGGCCAGAAGTCTTAACCACTGTGTCAGCAGGGTTGATTCTTCCTGGAGGCTCTGAGGCAGAAATAGTCCCATGCCTGTCTCACAGGTTCTGGTATTTGTCAGCAATTCTCAAGTATTCTTTGGTTTATAGGTGTACCATTCCAGTCTCTGCCTCCATCTTCACACGGAGTTCTCTTCTGTAAGTCTCTATGTCTTCATATGGCCTTTCGATAAGGACATAGATCACCAGATTTAGGGCCAACTCTAATCCAGTATGATATCATCTAAATTTGCCTAATTTTATCTGCAATGACCCTATTTCCTAATGAGGTCACATTCTGAGATTCCAGGTGAACATGAATTTGGGAGAGAGACTATTCACTATTCAACTCTAGTTTTGAGTGTTCAGCTACCTCCTGGACAGCTCCAGTTAAATGGCTTACAAAAGATTCCTCAAACCCAACATGGCCTAGCTGTTCAGATTATCTCCAGTGTCACCCATACACTCAACTTGATCTTCCTCTGGTTTTCCCTGTATCAGGGATGACACCACCATCCACCCAGTACCAAGCCAGAAATCTGAGAATCAATCTTGACTCTTCTCTCTTTCTCACCAACATATCCAACCTTTGAATCTTGCTAATATTACCTCCCTGATAGTTCTATATGTACCCATCCCCATTGCATCAGTTAATATTAGTTCGTCTGCAAGTAAGCAATAGAAAATCTAATGCAAACTGGCTGAGACAATAAGAAAATCATTTAGTTCACTTGACAGGCAATAATGCAGTAAGGTAAATTTCAAGCTTGATTGATACAATGATGTTTCAATGACCTGGGTTTTTTCCATCTCTATTCTACTGACTTCAGTGTTGGCTTCATTCTGAGCCTGGTTTCTTTCATGATTGTTGGAGGTTTTCCAGTAGCAGTTAGGACTGTGTACTTCATTATTCTCATCCATCAGGAGAGAAAGAGAGAGTAGCTTCCTGTGGCTTTCTAAAGAGTAAGGAAGAACTTTCCCAGTAGCCTCCAACATTCAAACCTTTCTTCAGGCTATAAACATGGACCTTCTGGCAAGAATTAACAAGAGCTAACATTTTGTCATATTTGCTTCAAACTTTTTTGAAATAAAACTTGAAGATAATATTGAAGATCCCTTTGTATTTTCCACTAGTCTTATTCCTTTCTTCTACTCCTTAGAAGCAACCACTTTCTTAAAATTGGTATATATGCTTCCCATCTATATTTGTAGTTTTTTACTACATACACAAATACAAGTATAGTTTTTGTTTTAAAAAGCACATAAATCTGTAGGTGTAAAAAAATTAAAAATAAGGGATTGTAAACTGACAAGGTCCTTGCAATCGGTGAGGTCAACCAAGCGTTGCCTCGCCTAAAAAATAAATAAATAAATAAATAAATGTATACAAATACAAATAAAAAAGCACATAAATAATGTACATGTAAATTGTATGCCTGTACATGTACATGACACATATAAATTGTCACTCCAAATCAGTTTCTTCCTTCAATATTATATTTTTGAAATCTGTTCATGTTCATACATGTAGTTCATGTTCACTCATTTTAATGGACTATAAAATATAGAATATTCTACAATTTACAATCTTTATGTCTTCTATTTATCATTATTTTCTGTGCTTTCCTTCCTTTCCTCCTGCTTTCTGAGATTGGTTAGACATCTATAATGTTCATAAAATGATCCCCCAATTGCTCCCTCCCTCCCCTGGCCCTCCACTTAGCCATCATATTAATGCTAACTGCATTCCCTCTGCCATGCTCCCCATGTCCAACTATCAACTACTAATTTGTACTTCTTTAACCCTTCACCCCATTCTCCCAGCCTCCCAACCCCCATCCCCTTTGACTATCACCAGATAGTCTTCTATATTTGTGAGTCTGTTTTTGAATAGTTTGTTCTTTTTGTTCTTTAGATACTGCATATAAGTGAAATCACATGGTATTTATCTTTCTCTGTCTGACTTATTTCACTCAGCATAATAACCTCTGGGTCCAACCATGTCATTGCAAATGGTAGGATTTCTTTTTTTTTTTTTAATGGCTGAGTAATTGGCATAATTTCTTTATCCAATCATCTGTTGATGGACATTTAGATTGCTTCCATATCTTGACTGTTGCAAATTGTGCTGCCATGAATATTGGAGTGTATAGATCTTTACAACTTATTGTTTTGATTTTCTTTGGATAAATACCCAGAAGTGCAATTGCTGGGTCAAAAGGTATATCCATTTTTAATTTTTTGAGGAACCTCCATACTATTTTCCATAGCTGCTGTACCAATTTGCAATCCCATCAACAATGTATGAGGGTTTCCTTTTCTCCGCATCCTTGCCAACACTTGCTGTTTTTTGATTTATTGATGATAGCCATTCTAACAGGTGTGAGGTGATATCTCATTGTGGTTTTAATTTGCATTTCTCTGATGATTAGTGACCTTGAGCATCTTTTCATACGACTGTTAGCCATCTGTATTTCCTCTTTGGAGAAGTATCTGTTCAGGTCTTCTGCCCATTTTTTAATTGGATTGTTTGTTTTTTTGTTGTCGAGTTGTATAAGTTCTTTATAAATTCTGGATATTAACCCCTTATCAGATGTATCATTAGCGAATATCTTCTCCCAAACAGTTGGTTGTCTTTTTGTTTTGTTGATGGTTTCCTTTGCTGTACAAAACCTTTTTAGTTTGATATAGTCCCATTTGTTTATTTTTTCTTTTGTTTCCCTTGCCCAAGGAGATATATCTGAAAAGAAATTCCTGTTAGTAATATCAGAGAGTTTACTGCCTATGTTTTCTTCTAAAAGTTTTATGGTTTGGGGTCTTACATTTAAGTCTTTAATCCATTCTGAGTCTATTCTTGTATACAGTGTGAAAAGGTGTTCCAGCTTCTTTTTTTTTGCATGTATCTGTCCAATTTTCTCAACCCCATTTATTGAAGAGATTGTCTTTACTCCATTGTATATTCTTACCTCCTTTGTCATATATTAAGTGAGCATATAGGCGTGGATTTATTTCTTGGCTCTCTATTCTGTTCCATTGATCAATGTATCTGTTTTTATGCTAGTACTATGCTGTTTTTATTACTGTAGCCTTGTAGTATAGTTTGATATCAGGTAGTGTGATACCTCCAACTTTGTTCTTCTTTCTCAAGATTGCCATGGCTATCCAGAGTTTTTTATGGTTCCATATAAATTTTAGGATTATTAGTTCTAGCTCTCTGGAAAATGCCATTGGTATTTTGATAGGGATTGCATTGAATCTATAGATTGCTTTGGGTAGTATGGCCATTTTAACAATGTAGATTCTTCCTACTCATGAACATGGTATATGCTTCCATTTATTTGTATCTTCTTCAATATCTTTTTTCAATGATATAATTTTCTGAAAACAGATCTTATACTTTCTTGGTTAATTTGATTCCCAGGTACTTTATTGTTTCAACGCAATTGTAATGGGATCGTTTTCATAATTTCTCTTTCTGAAAGTTCATCATTGATGTATAAAAATGCCACTGACTTCTGAATATTTATTTTGTAACCTGCTACTTTACTGAATTCGTTGATTAGTTCTAACAGTTTTTTGGTGGAATCTTTAGGGTTCTCTATATACAGTATCATGTCATCAGCAAATAATGAGAGTTTTACTTCTTCCTTTCCAATTCAGATGTTTTTTATTTCTCTTTCTTGTCTTATTCCTGTGGCTAAGACTTCTAATACAATGCTGAAGAGGAGCAGTGAAAGTGGGCATCCATGTCTTGTTCCTGATCTTAAGGAAAATGCTTTTAGCCTTTCCTCATTAAATATGACATTAGCTATAGGTTTGTCATATACGGCCTTTATTATATTGAGGTATATTCTCTCTATTCTCACTTTGCTGAGAGTTTTTATCATAAATGGATGCTGAATTTGGTCGAATGCTTTTTCTGCATCTATTGATATGATCATATGGTTTTTATCTTTCGATTTGTTAATATGGTGTATCGCATTAATTGATTTGCAGATATTGAACCAACATTGCATTCCAGGAATAAATGCAACCTGATCATGGTGTATGATATTTTTAATGTATTGCTGAATTCAGTTTGCTAATATTTTGTTGAGGATTTTTGCATCAATGTTCATAAGAGATATTGGCCTATAGTTTCTTTTTTGTAATATCTTTGTCTTGTTTTGGAATCAAGGTAATGATGGCCTCATAAAAGGAGTTAGGAAGCCTTCCCTCTTCTTGAATTTTTTGGAATAGTTTGAGAAGAATAGGTAATAATTCTTCTTTGAATGTTTGGTAAAATTCACCTATGAAGCCATCTAGTCCAGGACTTTTGCTTTTGTGGAGGTTTATGATTACTGATTCTATTTCATTGGTAGTACTGACTGAGATTTTTAATTATCTTTTTTTTTCTCCACTGGTTGGAAAAATTCTATTTCTAGTATTTAGAATTTATACTGTAATCTTAAATATCTAGTTTCTCTGTCCTTCTGAGTCAGATAAAGACCTTAATTCTGAACATTGATTCCCATCTTCTATGTTACTGTTTGGTTCTATATTATTTTATTTTACTTTTTTAGTAACTAATATTTATTTAAATTTACCAATTTATTTACCTATTATTCCTCTCATTTTACTCTTTCCTTCTGGATTTGTCTTCTTTGTTACTAACGTGATCCTTTAACAGTTCTTTCAGTAAATTTCTAAACATAATAAACTTTCTAAATCTTTATATGTCTGAAAACTACTTAGTTCAACTTTTTTGTTGTCGTTGTTTTTTGTTTTTTGCAATTTCACAAGCCTTTATTAATGATTCATTCATGGGCCTTTTGTGCATGTCTCAGTCACATGTGTGGTTCTCAGCCACCACAGAAAGGAGTACAGTGTATGCGTTCCATGCTTCACCATCTGAAATTACAGCAGCTGCCCAGACTTTTAGTGGCCCAACTGTGGCCAGCAAGACAGACTTCTGTGGACACACATTAAGTGAAGGAAGGAAAACACCTTTCTTTTAGGGAATCATGGGGACATTCAGCCCCTTCCAGAACATCTGGGCTTGCTCCACCTCTGCCTCAACTGTGTGTATGGGACAGTGCAGGGATGAGACAGCCCATGTGGAAGTCCTTGCAGAGGATATTAGAGCAATTTTTCACCCTTATTTTTGTAGGTAAGAATAGCTAGAAATAAAATTCTTGACTGATGGTTATTTCTCTCAGCACTTTCATAATATTATGCCATTGTCTTCTGGAAACTTCATCAATGATGAGAAATCCATTATGTGTCTGAATATTTTTCCTACATAGGTAATCTGTTCTATTTAGTAGCTTTTAAGATTTTCTATTCATCTTTGATGCTCTGCAATTCCACAGGATGTGTTAAATATGGACTTTGTATTTCAAATTCTATTTGGGACTTGTGCTTGTTCAGTTGGCAAACTTATGTTTTTCTTCAGTTCAGGAAAC
>NW_011888831.1:6587729-6590194 GCF_000151845.1 Pteropus vampyrus
TTGTTGTTGTTGTTGTTGTTGTTGAAATTAACATACGTATAAAAAAGTGCACAAATCATGAGTGAACAGTCTTATGAGTTTTTATAAAGGGCACATACTTGTATACTGCTACACAGATCAAGATAAAGAACTGGCTACCCCTGCATAAGGCTTCTCATGCCTCCTCCAGGCACAACCCCTCCAAAAGGTAACTACTATTCCAATTGCTAAAAGCATTAGATTCATTTTGACCATTTTGTACCTTTTACACATGGAATCATATGGTCTGTATTCTTCAGTGTCTGGCTTCTTTCTCTCATCTTTATGTTTGTGAGATTCTCCCATATCACTGTGTATATTTGTAGTGTGTTCATTCTCAGTGCTGTGTGATATTCTGGTCTATGAAAATATCATCGTTTCTTAGTTTATTTTAGTGTTGGTAGACACTTGAGTAGTTTTCACTTTGGGGTTATTATAAATAATATCACCATGATATTATTATATCACCATTATTTATATTGGTTAAGATATGTAAGCATTTCTTTTGAGGAATATACCTAGGGGTGGAATTGCTAGGTCATACATATGCTCAGTTTTAGCAGACATTGTCAAAAAATTTTCTGAAGCTGTACTAATTTACACTCCCACCAACAGTGTGGAGCATCTTTCACGTCTGTGGACATATAGAGAATTCAGAACCAGAGGAGACCTTGTCCCTCAACTATATGAGATTGAGAATTATTACTGTTCCTTTTCAAGGAGAAGAAATCAAGACTGATGCCATATCCCCTGGTTTATATTTTTTATACTTCATGACATGTAACTATAAAGTATATCAAAATCACTACAATTTTTTTCTTTTAGCTTTTATCATGTGCCAGGTGCTGTTCTAAGATGCCATTTCATCCTCATTACAACCCTGTGAGGTAGGTGTCGTTATTTTTTCAGATGAGTTAGCTGCAACCCAGAAAGATGAAATAACTGGCCCAGTCCCCCAGAGCCTGAAGCGGCAGCCTGACTCTGAAACCTGGGCTCTTCACGGTGCACTGAAAATATGCTCCTGCATTCTCGTTCTAGAGTGTGGGCTCAGCCTTTTTAAAAAAAACTTTTTTGCAGCTTTTCTAAAGATCTAAAACACAGAGCCACATATCGCCAGATTGACTTCTTGGACTGGATGAAATTAGCCCAACTGCAGCTTGAAATTCATGTCTCTGTATCAGTGGATGAAAACAAGTGAGCAGTCAGTCACCTTGACGAATTCTGCCCCCAAAAGTCTTGTTTCTGCCTGGTGTGCTCAGTGCTGGCACATAGTGGCACCTCAGTAACAGTGGCTGAACAGAATTGAAGAAAAATTCACATCTGTGTTTCTTGACCAGAGGCCTTTGGGCTGCAGCTCCTGTCCTCTAATCTCTGACCACCAGGGGGCATATGTCTGTTTTCATTTCTAGTCTCCCACAGCCAGTTACCTGAGGACAGTTCACTGGGTCCCAGGGAGGGGAGGGGCTCTGCCGGAAAATTCTGAATTTAGAAAAATGAGATAAGAGAATTGGGTTTTTTAGAGACCCCCGAAATAAATCCATATCTAAACGTTCATTTATATGACAAAGGAGGCAAGAATATACAATGGGGTAAAGACAGTCTCTTCAATAAATGGTGTTGGGAAAATTGGACAGATACATGCAAAAAAAATGAAACTGGACCACATTCTTACATCACATACAAGAATAGACTCAAAATGGGTTAAAGACTTAAATGTAAGACCTGAAACCTTAAAACTTCTAGAAGAAAGCATAGGCAGTAAACTCTCTGATATTACTTCTAGTAATTTCTTTTTTTTTTCCTAGTAATTTCTTTTCAGATATATCTCCTTGAGTAATGGAAACAAAAGAAAAAATAAATAAATGGGACTACATCAAACTAAAAAGTTTTTCAGCGAACACACAATGCAACATATGAGCCTTACTGTTGAAATTGTACACCTGAAACTTACTGGATTTCGTTAACCTATGTCACCATAATAAAAAAAAAATGAAAATTAAAACTAAAAAGTTTTTGCACAACAAAGGAAGCCATTAACAAAACGAAAAGACAACCTACTAAATGGGAGAAAATATTCTTTTATGGTAGTCTGATAAGGGGTTAATATCCAAAATATATAAAGAACTCATACAACTAAATAACAAAAAAATTAAACAATCCAATTAAAAATAGGCAGAAGATCTAAATAGATATTTCTCCAAAGAGGAAATACAGATGGCCAAAAGACATATAAGGAGATGCTCAAGGTCACCACTAATCATCAGAGAAATGCAAATTAAAACCACAATGAGATATCACCTCACACCTGTCAGATTGGCTATCATCAATAAATCAAAAAACAACAAGTGTTGGTGAACATGTGGAGAAAAGAGAACCCTCATACACTGTTGGTGGGATAATAAATTGCTACAGCCAATATAGAAAACAGTCTGGAGGTTTCTCAAAAA
>NW_011888831.1:6590244-6592217 GCF_000151845.1 Pteropus vampyrus
TCTCCATGATAACCTGTTTGTATACTGCCTCTCTTCCATTATTATTATCTTTTTCTCCTTGAAACTTCTATACACCATGTCTTTTATTCTCTTTCTTATTTTCTATTTCCTTACCCTTTTGTACCACATTTCAAATGATTTCCTTATTTGTCTTCCACTTTATTAATTTATAGCAGAATCTAGTTAACTGTTTAATAACTTTATTAAATTTTGTTAAAAAAACCTAAATCTCTACAAGTTTCTATTTTCCAGAATTTCTATTTGATTCTTTTACAAACCTATTTTTCCTCCCATATCTCATTTATCATATGGATTCTATTTCTTCCTTTACATATTTGAACACTTTAACCATATTTATTTTAAATTAGCTTTCATGTTTCATAAATTGAAGCATTTTTTTCAGATTGTCCTTTTGTCTGTAAATCCAGGAGGAAAGTTTTTCTCATTCATTGTATCTGCCATTTCTCTGTCATAACATTTGCTTCTTTATTTGTTTCTTTAGGGGGCAGGCTCTTGCTCATTCTCTAGGCTTTGGAGGAATTCCTATAGGGGTTATTTTGTGTTCTTCTATGCTAGTACTCTATGAGTTTTATTGCTTTTGGACAAATTTTTGCTAATTGCTTAGACTGGATTCTTAAATAACAAGTCTAACCCTGTGATTGGCACATAGTTAGAGTTCTGATTATTCCACTCATAGATTCCAGGTAGATACCAAGCTCTCTTGCTGTGCTCCATTGGCCAATGGTGCAGTTTTTCTAGAACCTGTTTTATCTACAGGACAGCCCTTTTGTTCTCTTCTTTAAGCAGGAAACCTGGCTTCACCTCACGGACCTGAGGTCACATCTCCAATCCCTAGAAAGGCATTAAATTCCTGATTCTGATACCTTAAAGGACTCTGGGCTTCAGCTTGTGATAAGTGAGTTCTGAGTATAGTCTATACCTGGTCATGAGGGACCTATCAAGAGTTTTTTAGATACATTTTGTTGTTGTTGTTGTTGTTGTTGTTGTTGAAATTAACATACGTATAAAAAAGTGCACAAATCATGAGTGAACAGTCTTATGAGTTTTTATAAAGGGCACATACTTGTATACTGCTACACAGATCAAGATAAAGAACTGGCTACCCCTGCATAAGGCTTCTCATGCCTCCTCCAGGCACAACCCCTCCAAAAGGTAACTACTATTCCAATTGCTAAAAGCATTAGATTCATTTTGACCATTTTGTACCTTTTACACATGGAATCATATGGTCTGTATTCTTCAGTGTCTGGCTTCTTTCTCTCATCTTTATGTTTGTGAGATTCTCCCATATCACTGTGTATATTTGTAGTGTGTTCATTCTCAGTGCTGTGTGATATTCTGGTCTATGAAAATATCATCGTTTCTTAGTTTATTTTAGTGTTGGTAGACACTTGAGTAGTTTTCACTTTGGGGTTATTATAAATAATATCACCATGATATTATTATATCACCATTATTTATATTGGTTAAGATATGTAAGCATTTCTTTTGAGGAATATACCTAGGGGTGGAATTGCTAGGTCATACATATGCTCAGTTTTAGCAGACATTGTCAAAAAATTTTCTGAAGCTGTACTAATTTACACTCCCACCAACAGTGTGGAGCATCTTTCACGTCTGTGGACATATAGAGAATTCAGAACCAGAGGAGACCTTGTCCCTCAACTATATGAGATTGAGAATTATTACTGTTCCTTTTCAAGGAGAAGAAATCAAGACTGATGCCATATCCCCTGGTTTATATTTTTTATACTTCATGACATGTAACTATAAAGTATATCAAAATCACTACAATTTTTTTCTTTTAGCTTTTATCATGTGCCAGGTGCTGTTCTAAGATGCCATTTCATCCTCATTACAACCCTGTGAGGTAGGTGTCGTTATTTTTTCAGATGAGTTAGCTGCAACCCAGAAAGATGAAATAACTGGCCCAGTCCCCCAGAGCCTGAAGC
>NW_011888831.1:6594210-6606835 GCF_000151845.1 Pteropus vampyrus
GCACGTGGCTCTGTATTCAGATTACCTATGTTCAAATATTGACTTTTTCACATGTTAATTGGGTGACCTTGAGCAAGTCAGTTAACCCAACACTCAATATACTCATAATGGGAGGTCATAAAAACACACCTAACTCTTAGAGTTGCCATGAATGATAAATGAGACGATCCATGCAGAGAGCTTAGCATGGTGCCTGGCAGTTGTCTTAGCACTTATAAAGCTTAAGATATTATTATTATTGAATAATCTTAGAAGGGTAGTGTGATAAGAGGGCAAGAACAGGATGGTTGGGAACTGAAAGAAGTTTGAGAAATAAGATTCCATTCTAGGCTTTGCTACTCTCACCAGCTGTGTGTCCTTGGGTAAGTCGCTTAACTTCTCTGAGCCTCAGTTTCTACACATATAAAATGAGGGAGTAGGACTAACTGATCTATGAGATCCCTTCCAGGGCTGACGTTTTATGAAAACTTAACACGGGTTTGAAGATCCTCCTGAACACAAAAACACGCCCCACCTCTATAGCCCTGTGTGATTGTATTGCATCAGTTTACATTGCTAATTTTTTTCTCTGCTTTTTGTGAAAAGGGCAAGGCCCATGTCTTCTTCATCCCAGGGACTCGGAGCCTGGCACACTGCCTACCACATGGTTCCTTGTAATAAATATCATTTATATTGAGGAAAGTAGAAATATAAAGTGTGACACAAATATGAAGAATTAGGATACATTATATTCCCAGTTGATCTGTGGGATAGAGAAGACAGTTGGGCCAGGAATGGCAGGAGGAGCCTGGAGACCTAAGGTGGACATGCTGGCGTATCGTGTGGACAGAGAACCGGGTGTGGGGAATGGGTTAAAGAAAGAACAGGCTGTGGGGGGAGCTTATAATATATTTTACCTACCAGCCTCCTTCTGCCACTGGCCTCCTTTTTGTTGTTAATTTGGTGAGAAGCAGCAATGGGGTCAGTGTCTAGTATAGTAACCTGCATGTGATAGACCTTCAAATATTTGAAATATTCAGCTGGGAATCATGACATGTGAGAGCTGGAAGGAAACAGAGGTTTGAGGCAGTTCTTTCATTTTCATAACAAAGCAAAAAACTATGAGCCAGAAGGACAGAGTTCTTTGCTCAAGATGACACGTCATGTGGTAGTAGAGAGGGGAATGTGGGCCTTCCTGCTTCCACCCAGAGCCCTGCTTTCTCTACCGCATTTGGGTGAGCAATGAATGCACACATGTGAGACTATTTCTGAACTCGTGGTCAGATCTTTACAAGTCTTTTGGTCTGTCCAATTCTGAGTCCCACTGCCTCCTACACGTGCTTACTTTGGCAGCACGTAGACCAGCTGCCCCCTACACGACTCTACCAGAATGTCTCCCTGGCATTTGAAATGCAGAGAGCCAAAACCAAGCTCATTACCTTCGTCCTGAGTCTTCTACCTCCATTTTGGTTTTCTCTCAGCAAATAGTGCTACTGTTTATTATTCCATTACTCAGATTAGAAATCTAGGTGCCAATCTTGACTCTTGCTTTTCACTCACCCATCATCACCAAGGCCTGTCAATTCTACCTTCTGCTCTCTCTCCATTTCATTTCTGTTGCCACTACGGAGGCTTCAGTCCAGAGACTCATCATTTCCAGGCACATTACAGATTTCTAACCAGTCTCGCTACTCTCCAGTCACCCTCCAGCCCCCGGCAACCCAAAGTGTCCCCTGCTGTCTGTGAAATACGAACCTGGTCAAATATTCATTGGGGTCCTGCACGCGGTGCTAGGTGAAAGATGAACAAGAGATGAGTAGAGCAAGGCTGATAAAGACAAGTAAATGCATAATTACAGTAGATCATGGTGAGCGCTATGACAGGGAAGGATGTAGTGAGATAAGAGCCTCGGTAAGACAGATACCGAACTTGGTGTGTTGAATGAGTGAGTGTGAGTAAATGAGTATTCCTAATCCCGTGAGATTTTGATACGATTTACCCCCTGTACCTTGTGGACTGTAAATGCACTACATATTGTGACTGCATACACACGTGTCTGTTCAGACTGGATTCAGCCGTGAGTGACAGATAACCAAAAGAACAGTGGTTTAAACAAGACAGAAGTTTCTTTTTCTCTGACTTCAAGTCCAGACCTAAGTGGTCCAGAGCTACTGTTGTGTTTTTTAAACAAGGTTGCAAATACTTTGACACTCCTCCTATTAGTAAATGCAGGTCTATGTCCCTTCTCCTTGAATCTGGGTGGGCTTGTGACTGCTTTGACCAATAAGGTAGGCAGAAGTGACGTCAAGTGATTTGTTAGGCTTGGTTGTAAAAGGCCACGGAGTGTCTGTCTTGATCATTAGAACACTTGCTCTTGGAGCCCTGAGCTGTGATGTAAGAAGTCCAGCTCTCCTGAGGCCAGCATGCAGGAGAGGCCACGTGTGGGTGCTCCAGTTGACAGTCCTAGCTGATTCTTTCAGCTTTCTTGACAAGAGGCCAGACATGTGAGTGAAGCTGTCTTGTACCATCCAAGCCAACCCACATACCAGCTAAACACTCAGTCAATGGCACAACAAGCAAAAAATCCGCCCAGCTGAGCCCTGCCTGGAAGTTGCACATGTACTTCCATGTACATCTATTGACCAGAATGTAGTTATATGGCCACCCCTCGCTGAAAAGAAGGCTGAGAAATGAGATCTTTATTCCAGGTGGACATTGCCCAGTTAAATAAAAACTTCTATCACTGTGGAAGAAAAGTGTTAGGGAAGGTCAGCAGGCTGTCACTCTGTGTGTGTGTGTGTGTGTGCGTGTGCGTGTGTGTGTGTGTGTGTGTGTACACTCATCCAGGGAGCAGCTGGTCTTGGAACGTGTAGCTCTGGTCCTGCCTGAACTCTCGCCTCTCAGGGCCAGCCTACTGGCACCTGCTTCACCTGACACCTACTTTCTACCCACATTCACTTCTAGGTAGATGAGGGAGACCTTGGTTTCCCAGAATCCCCCAGACAAGAGAAAAGACAGGCGGGAGGTGGCTCCAGCCTGGAAATCTAGGCAATTCTTCTGAGTCTGGCCTGGGGAGCCCATTACCAGGTGGGCCAAGGACATACAGTCTGGTCTTTGGTCCTAGAGAGTAACCTCCCTTCTAGCCAACTTCCTACTTCTGCATGCTGAAACCAGTTAACGCCAATGTTTCATCACCTGTGGGAGGCACCTGTCTAACTTGCTCATAGACATTTTTCAATGCTGGTGAATGAACAGCCTGAGTGACACTGGTTAGCCAACTAGTGAGTCTTTATGGTGCATCTGGGCAGTGTGGTCAGTGGGTTGCTACACAGTTGGATAACCATAATTAATTTGGTTAGAGTCAAAACTGGGTAAGGTCAGACTCTACATTTACAGGTTGTATGGTCTTGGACAAGGCTCTTTGAGGGTTGGTTTCCTCATATGTAAAATGGGGATTATGAGAACTACCTCATAAGATTTTTCTGAGAATTAAATGAAATCACATAGGTACAACACTTATCATAGTATCTGGCCCATAAAAAGTACTCAATGCTTATTATTACTACTACTACTACTACTACTACTACTACTACTACTACTACTACTACTACTACTACACTACTACTACTAAGCCCTGCAAGGCTCTAACATCCCCTTCCCCAGGGAAAAGAGAATTGGGAGAAAGAGTAAAAATAATAATAATAAGTTTGTACATGATTATTGATGTAAATTTTTTGAAATAGTACCCATTTTTTCCTTACTGGTATTTTAACACCTCATCCCCACCATTGCCCCCTTTTCAAGGAGTAGGTTTGTCCTGTGCTCATTGGACCTCAGGAGATGATACCTCAATAATAAAATTGCTTTCTGGCCTAGCTCTCTAGACAGCTAGACTTCGGGGGAATGGAGAGGCCTGTAAACATAGACAGAATTTTTGAGGAAAATACCACAAGTGAAAGCTGGATGGGGTAAATTTGAGGGGAGGGGGGCTCCCTTCAGAAACTAGAAAAGATTCCTCCAGGCTGAAGGGAGAAGGGAAAAGATGATTGTGTAGGTGGCCATGAGTCCCGTCAAGAAGAACCTTATAGTATACTGAGGAGCTTGGGGCAACAAAAAGAGAATGGTGGCATGGGGGTTCTGGCAGATGGGAGCTTGGCCCCCCAGGAGTCCGAGACCCTCAGTCCTGGCATAGATGTAGCAAAGAAAGTCAGCAGACAGGATATAAAGGACATCTCAGCAGCAACCCTTGCACGGGTCAATGACTGGATGGACAGTGAATGGCCCAGCGATAACAATCAGTGGCAGATGACATAGAGGGACAAGTGGTTGCACCTTTGTTCTAAGACTCCTTAACAAAATCCTGGTGTTTGCAGAAGGAGGGGGAACATAAAATGTACTGAAATTAAGCTGAGTGATACAGTTTAACACAGGTATAAAGATCATATCTATTTCCTAGACCCTACAGTAGAGGACAGAGTCATTCCTGCTATGCTTGTGTTGAGCACTTTATAGTTTATGATAGGAAGCTGTGGAGGTGGAGTCACCAGACCTGGGCTTGAATTCCAGCTCAGTGACCCCAACTAAGTTACCTAACCTCTCTGCTCCTCAGTTTCCTCTGCTATAATGTAGGCTTCTTAATATCAACCTTACAGGGCCAGAGAGAGGATATGAATGAGGCAAGAAATATAAAATTCCTAGGTATCTGGCACTGGGAAGCCATCCAATACTTGTGGGCCTGTTACAGGAATGAGGGCCAGGGAGGTGAAGTGAGTGACCCAAAGTCACACAGAAAGTGATAAAGCCCTGGACCCCTGATTTCAGGCTCAGTTGCTGAGGTCAGGAAGGCCAGATGAACTGGGAAGGGGGCTTGCTCCTGGGGAGGACTCTTAAATTTCATCCCCGAGCTTCCCCAAGGCCCTTCCACCAAGTCAGGAGAAAAGGGCTTCACTCAGAAGAACTTCTACTTTGGGGATAGAATGGCCACAGCCCCTGATTCATTCCTTTCAGTGTTGGCCAAGCTCTCCTGGGAGCCAAGGGGTCTCAAGCCAGGCCTCACCTGCCTCTCCACGGGGGTGACTACATAGATTCTCCAGGGTATCCCCACCTGTAGAGGGAATTTCCTGAGTCTGTAGGCCATGGCTGCGGCTAGGTTGAGTGCTGGAAGGGTGGGAGATTCTCGTGGCTTCTGTAGTGCAGAGTGGGCAGGATTCTGAACACGAGGGATGCCCATTGTATCTCCCAGCTTTTGTCCCAGGCTTTTCTGAGTTTTCCTTCTGCAGGGCCCCCAAGGCTTGGGGATAAACAGCCCATGTTCAGCTCATTTCCTGGTCTGCAGCCGCCTGGAGCAGGCAACAGGTTTAGTTTGGCCTCCAGCTTTCAGCAACAACTGCTCTCTTGCAGGTAAGGGGCCTTGCCCTGGAGGTTTCCAGAATCCAGAGCCATCATAAGAGAGATTTAGAATTGACCAAAGGAATATCTTGCTGATGGAGAGAATGATAAGGCTCCAAGCAGGCCTTATCTATGGGACTGGTTCAATGGCATTCCCCCGCCCCCAGCCCCGGGATCAGAGAGTTGTACAGGCCTTTCTCCCATGCCCTATCTAAACCATGTTTCTCTCCTGTGGGAGGCCGCATAGTACAAAGATCACAGGCTTTGAAGGCAGCAGACTTAATTGAATTCCCGGCTCTGCCATTCGGTTTTCTCATCTGTAAAATGGGGATAATCATGTCTACCTCAATGAGCTGTTGGGAGGATTTCAATAAGAACACAAGTGAAGAGCCTGGCATGGTGCAGGTGGTTCCTGGAAGGAAGGTGAATTCAGAAAGGTTTTCTGTTGGTTGAGGAACTCCTGGCTGCCCGTCCTGGGGCCATGTGGCACAAGGATTTGGGGAGAAACAGAAGAGAAACTTGCTGTCTTCTTAGCCCAGAAACTGAAGATTACGAATGGCAAACATGATGCCAACAGGCAGTGGTGTGCTGGTAAGTGTTTAAAAACCGGCTCTCTGAAAAGATGTATATAAACATATAAGTTTATTAAACTTTTTATTTGTATAAGGAATTGTAGCTCATAATTTGTAGAAATAATAAAATACATAATAGTCTTTATTGTAAATTCCATATAACCAATTTATTCCTACAAAATGCTTCACTGATTTTTTTAAAGAACTCATAGTTGATTTTTATTGATTTTTGAGGTCCACTTGTATTAGTCACAAAACTTAGATTACAAATGATAAACAAGTGTAGTTTTGACATGAATGTTAGTTACTATTTTAGTTTAAGTTAAGGCAAAAGATGAATGTGAAACAATGATTTTTGTCTGAACTTCACGAATTAGTCAATGACTGAACAACTTTGCTGAATTGCAAAGTAGTTTTCAAACCTGGAAGGCTATTTCCTTAAATTTTTGTGCTATTCACAATGTAACAACCACAGACATGACACTACTAGATTTAATCTACATTATTAACATTTTCTCCATCAATATCTTAAGTCTAGACAACAAAACAGCAAATCAAGCTCTGCTTTGTAGTATTTTCCGATTTCCGTGGTATAAATACTCCTACTGTGGCCAATTTCATGCTACCAACGTGACATAACTGAATACAGTTGGGAAGAGATGTGCAGTAACACACCAATATGTACTATTTCCAACATACGATAGATGTTAATAATTTCAAGAACATAGATGATAATCAAATGGGATAAAATAATTAGGAAGTTAAGACTTTTGTTTTAAATATAATCTATTTAGTTGTAAGTTTACATAATTTATTTTTTATGATGGCTGTGCTCAACAACTGACTCTGGAAATTTGACAATCAGCCTTTGCGAATTGATACAGGCCAACTCCAGCACACCACTGCAAAGGGGATCAGTGTGTCTTATAAGTGGGAGAAGTGGGCTGGGTGTGGCTGAGGGAAATTGGACAGCACTCCCTACCCTAAATAGAAGGCCACTAACCCCGGTCCCAACAGTTATTGTCCATGGGATATAGAGCTAAATCACTAAAAATTGGCCTGGATCACCCATTTTTTCAAAAGAAGCCAGAAATGTAGATTTTTATGGGATTCTCTTGCCTTAAAAAAAAATGGCAACAAATCAAGACATTTTTGAAAACACGGTGCTAGCCAAACAAAACATATTTATGTGCAGAATTCAGCCTGCGGACTTCTGTTTGTGACCTCTGCCTTCACATGTGCCTCATGGGCTGTCCTGTTGGAGACCCAGTGAGCAGGGCCAAGACGAGAGTGAGGTGAGTGAGGCGCTAGACTCAGGCACAAAATTTAAGAGATGCCAAAAAACTCAATAATCAAGAGAAAGAATATTTTAATGCAATATTTAAAAGATTAAAACTAAAACAAAAAAAAATCCATGTTGTACAAAATAACATTTTCTGTGAAGACAGGATCAGTAACAGTATTGTGCCAGACCACATTGGAGCCTGAGGCAAAAAGAAAAATCCATAACACTGATTTAGGGCTAGAGGAGCTTAAGGACCCTTCCATCAGTGCCACTCTCTGGCCCTGTGTTCTAGGGCTTGGGGAGGGTGGGGATACTCTAAGATATGGAGCTGGAAATCTTTCTAGGCCTTGGCTCTTCTTGCAGGCTTCTGTGATCTGTGTGTCTCCAAGCAAGGCCCAGTGAAGTCTGCCCAGCAGCCTCCCCAACCCCAGAAGATCTGACTTCAGAGGAGGAAGGAGCAGGATCTACCAGATGTGGAGCTGATTTGCATGATAAAGCCTTAGTTGCTGGAAACGTGGAGAGGCACTGCTTCTGACTCTGCAAGGTCCTTGCTCTGTGACCTTGGGCGGCTGGCTGGAGCATCACAGTTTCATGACATAGGGCCTGTTTTCTAGTCAGTCACACATAGCATCTTGTTTACCCCTTTTGGAGTTTTCTTTTTTGGATCCTAGAATCTAAAGATCAAGTCTTTCATCCCCTTTCTCCAAGCATGAAAAAAAAAATTGCTTAGCCTAGACCAGTAGTTCCAACAGGGGGTGATTTTGTTCCCTAGAGAACATTTGGCAATAGAGACATTTTTGATTGTCATGACTTGGGGGGTGGGGTGCTACTGGCATTTAGTGAATAAAAGACAGAAATGCTGCTGAACTTTCTACAATGCACAGGACAGTCCCCTATAATGTAGATTATCCTGTCCAAAAATCATGAAGTTGAAGCCGAGGTTGAGAAACCCAGGCTAACGCAGAGAGATCTCTGTCCCATTTTCAAAGTTCTCCTGAGAAGCTATGTTCTCATCCATTGCCTTAAAGCCCTGGCAACCAGAAACATCTAACCTCATTCACTCACATTGTTATTTTAGAGCTTTTTCCCCATTTAGCCTTCGAGGGATATAAAAAGTAAGTTTCTCAATCCCCACATTCTTCTTGAGCTAACTGGCACTTTCCCCTCATTATTTCTCTGCCTCTGTGTTTCCTCTCCACCTTTCTTCTGCCCGGGCTCAGATTAAGAGGAGGAAGGGCTCAGTTCTCTTTACTTGAATTTGAGAAGGATCCTGAGCCTCTGCTCTATGGAGAGGTAGGCTAGGGAGCTGGGAGATAAGCAGGGGAACCTATTGATGAATAATAAATATTTGAGGAATGAAAGACAGGTGTTTTCCTCTTGCTATTGACTCTTAGCTGTCTTTGCTTGGCCAGAAGAGAAGAAATTTTCCAGAGGTCTCCATCTCCCAAGCACCTCCTCTCTGATCGAGGAGGCAAGCATGGAATGCCAATTTTGTGGCAGGTCCTACTTCCTGGGGGAAGTCAGACTGGGGGGTTCCAGTATCTTCTTCCATTTGTTACTGAGTATGTACTAGGCAAGAGTTTTTTAACCCTTGGTTATCCACTTTTTTTGTGTGTGTGGTAAAATATAGAACATACAACATAACATTTTAATCAGTTTTAATCAGTGGCATTAAATATATTCACAACATTGAGCAGTGATGACCACTGTCCATTTCTAGAACTTTTTCTTCATCTCCAGCAGAAACTCTGTACCCATTAAACAATAACTCCCTATTCCTCCCTTCCCCCAGCCCCTGCCTGGTAACGTCTATTCTACTTTCTTTCTCTATGAAGTTTGGGCAAGGAGTTTTTGTTTTTTACTTTATCTGTAATCATCTCTACTTCACAGATGAAAAGACAGAAGTTAAGTAATGGTCCCATAGTCATATAACTAGCAACTAACTGACAGAGACAGGATTTGAACCCAGGTCGGTTGTCATTCATTCATTCATTCAATAAACGTGTATTGAGCACCTAATTCATGTTAAGCATAGGAGTAGTGACAAATAAGATATAGTCCCTGTCATCAAATGATTCACATCTAGTGATAGAGATAAATTTTATGTAAATAAATGTGATTATATGGGAATAAATGGAAATGATAGTCGTTATATACAACAGACAATGCACTAAGCAGGAGACCACCATAAGAGTGGTCAGTTCTTTCTGGGATGGGGTCAGGAAAATTTTTTAGAGAAGGTGCTGCTGAGCTGAATGTTGGAAGATAAATAAGACAAGAATTAGTTGGAAGGAGAGTGGGGCTGGAGAGGTAGAGGGAGCAGTGTAAGTAACTGCTGAGGAGCATGAAGCTGCCTGGATGTGTGTAAAACTTCCAGGAATTCTGAGGGCTAAAGGTTAAGAAGGGCCCAGATGGGGCTGGAGGTGTAGTCAGAGGGCCAGATCAAGAAGGGTCTTGTATGCCATCCTAGGGAGTTGGGCTTATCCTGAGGGCAATGAGTAGCCATTAGACGGTTTTAAGTAGGGAAATGAAATGACCAGATATGCACTTTAGGAATGCAGCCACTGAGAGAGGTAGACCAGAGGGTACAAAACTGGAGGCAGAGCTGAACCTTCTACAATGCACAGGACAGTCCCCTATAATGTAGATTATTACTGGCATCGTAATAATCCTGGTGAGAGAAGATAAAGGGTTGGACTAAGGCTTTGCCATGGACTGATAAGAAGGCAATGGATGAGAGACATATGAAGGAGGTAGCATTGAGGGGGCTCCATTAGCAATTAGAAGTGGAGAGGAAGCAAAAGGGAGGAATTATAGGTAACAATCAGGATTTTGACTTGGATGATAGTACTATTCACCAAGACAGGAAGAAGAGTTGGTGTGGGGGAAGAATAAGTATACCTAATATTAATAAAGTACTTACTATGTGCCGGATACTTTTCTAAGTCCTTTACATTTATTAACTCAGATAACCCACACAACTCTATGAAGTAGATACTGTTATTATCTTCATTGCACAGATAAGGAAGTGGAAGCAGAGAGAGGTTAAGCAACTTGCCCAAGGTCACACAGCTCTGAGCATCTAAATCTAAGTCGATGCTTGTAGTCACTATGTCACTCCTCTAGGAAATAAGTTTAGTCTGGACATGCTGAGTTGGAGATGGTTGTGGCTATCCTAACAGACTGCATTCTCCAGGATCAGTTAGAAGTTGGAGGTATCTTGAGGAACACTGATGTTTACATGATGGAGAGTGGAAGAACAGCACATTGACTAAAATGGAGGAGCCAGGGAGATAAGAATCAAGAGAACTTGGTTTTTGAAGGTTAAGGGGAAGAGGAGGTTCCAGTGGCAGCTCCAGGATTCTGTTTAGGGAGTGATTAGGAAAGACAATCAAGTTGGCAGTGGAGGCTGGGTCATGTCTTGACCCTGAGTTTGCACACTAAGCACGCTGCTATATTTAGATCGTATGTGTATCTGGGAGACTGAAAGAGGATGCTGATGAAGATAATGAGTGTAAATGTCCCCCGATCTATACCTTTGAAATGTTTTCAGTAACTTTCAGGATCAGAAGCTGCAGAAATGTAAAGATGAGATTTTTGCAATGTGAGGCCTTAAAGAGCATTCACTGGGCAAGGACGGAGGTGACCAAAAGTTACATGTTACCCTGAAACCTGGAGGAAGGACAAGCTAAGTTATGAATAGTCTGCTGTGGAATCTTGGGGAAAATATGCCTGGTGCTATTTGGGTATTTTTTTAAAATTCCCAGGTCATTTGGAAGTTTCGAAAGCCCATTTAGTTAGAAACATGTCAGCGGAAGCTTAATTGCAGCATAAGTGTGCAGACTGTCTTGGTTAATTTGGGATTGTGTTGGGGCTCCTGAGTTTCTGCTTCCATCCTTTATTCTTCAGTGTCCTTTTCTCTGCCAGATTGCTCTTGTCCTTGTTAGGTAATGAGTGGCACGCCTGCCTGGGCGTCAGGCACAGATGGAACTGGAGCTCTTGCTGTGGGCTAGAAATAGTGATGCAAATAAGTAGCTGCTGGGGCTTTATATTTTCACCCCCTTCCCCTTCTACTTCGACGCCCCACCCCCGCACCTCTATTCCTTCCTTAAGGCTTGTGATTTCTGTGTCCACAGATGAGTGACTGGTCGTTCCTGGGCAGGCTCCTGACACAAGTGCAAAACCATTCCACCGTGGTTGGCAAGGTGTGGCTCACCGTCCTTCTGGTCTTCCGCATTCTGCTGGTCACCCTGGTGGGAGATGCAGTCTATGGGGATGAGCAGTCCAAGTTCACCTGCAATACTCTGCAGCCTGGCTGCACAAATGTCTGCTATGACCGCTTCTCACCTGTCTCCCACTTCCGCTTCTGGGTTTTTCAGATTGTGCTGGTAGCCACTCCCTCTATCTTCTATGTCATCTATGTCCTGCATCAGATAGCAAGGGAGGAAAGAGTAGATATGGAGAGGGAGTACCTGCTGGATACATTGCGAAAGCTAGCATCTGGGGGAGCCCTGCAGAGACCCAAGCTGGGGCTCTTGGCGTCTTCTCACTTCCTAGAGGGACAGCTGCTGGTGGGAGAGAGGGTTCTCCCCAAATGCCTTGGGGCTGCAGCCAGGAATCCAGGCCTGAGGTCACAAAGAGTCTTGGCCATCTACATTGCCCATGTGGTGCTGCGGGCCTTCATGGAGCTGGCTTTCCTGGTGGGGCAATACTATCTGTTTGGGTTTGATGTTCCATACTTGTTTCACTGCCACTCCTATCCCTGTCCTACTAGTACTGACTGCTTTGTATCCAGGGCCACAGAGAAGATGATTTTCC
Organism: Pteropus vampyrus; assembly: GCF_000151845.1. Taxonomy (NCBI): domain Eukaryota; kingdom Metazoa; phylum Chordata; class Mammalia; order Chiroptera; family Pteropodidae; genus Pteropus; species Pteropus vampyrus. The sequence goes on from NW_011888831.1 coordinate 6,606,253, forward strand.
TGAACTTCATGTTTGGGGTCGGGGTGGGCTGCTTCCTCCTGAACCTGGTGGAGTTGCACTACCTGGGCTGGGTCTTTACCTACCGGTTCCTCTTTGCAGCCTGCACCAGTTGCTGCCACTTCTGTGGGCAGCCTGCCCATCCTCCACTGCTCTACTCTGATGAGGACAGTACTGGGCTCCAGGTGTATTCCTGCCTTTAGTAAGTGCCCAGGCAGTGCAGTCCCCAGCAGGTGTGCTCAGGCTTCCTGCCTAGTGATGAGAGGCAGCTGCTCCGGGTAGAGGTAGGAACTTGAGATCTGACTGGGCAATGCCACCTGGCAAAATATTCTGCCATCACCATTGTTCTCCTATTTGATCCTTGAGGATGAGGAATGTGGAGTGAGAGTGGGGAATCCTGCTTCCTCCTGAAAGCATTACCTGAACAGATGTAGGACAGTGAAGTGATGAAGAGGAAGGCCTCTGGAACCAGTCTGCCTGCGTTCAAATTTCAACTCTGCCACTTACCAGCTGCATAATCTTCAACAAATTACTTAACTTCTCTGTGCCTCAATCTCTTTACCTGAAAAATGGGAATAATGATAAC
>NW_011888831.1:6607685-6636131 GCF_000151845.1 Pteropus vampyrus
GCCTGCACCAGTTGCTGCCACTTCTGTGGGCAGCCTGCCCATCCTCCACTGCTCTACTCTGATGAGGACAGTACTGGGCTCCAGGTGTATTCCTGTCTTTAGTAAGTGCCCAGGCAGTGCAGTCCCCAGCAGGTGTGCTCAGGCTTCCTGCCTAGTGATGAGAGGCAGCTGCTCCGGGTAGAGGCAGGAACTTGAGATCTGACTGGGCAACGCCACCTGGCAAAATATCCTGCCATCACCATTGTTCTTCTATTTGATCCTTGAGGATGAGGAATGTGGAGTGAGAGTGGGGAATCCTGCTTCCTCCTGAAAGCATTACTTGAACAGATGTAGGATAGTGAAGTGATGAAGAGGAAGGCCTCTGGAACCAGTCTGCCTGCGTTCAAATTTCAACTCTGCCACTTACCAGCTGCATAACCTTCAACAAATTGCTTAACTTCTCTGTGCCTCAATCTCTTTACCTGAAAAATGGGAATAATGATAACAGATCCTACTACATAAGAATGTTGTGAGGATGAGATGAGCTTATGTATGTAAAATGCTTACCAATAGAAGCTGGTCATAATAAACATGAGCCATTGTATTATCCTTAGCTGCCTAGAGTGTTGCTTTGCCTTGCTGCCTGGTCCTCCCAGAATCATGTTATCAACTGTCACCTCTTCCCTCAGTTGCTCCTATGACTGTTGTTAGCTCTGTCTCCACACAAACCTTCCTTCATATTCTCTCCTATACCTGTCCTCCCCACCACCTTCCAGTTCCAAAATCATCTCCCTGGTTTAGACTTTCACTCTCGCTTTCCTGGAGTGCTACTGCTCCAGCCACCAAGCACCTCCTGCCTGCACCGTCCCCTCCCTCCATTCCAACCTGCACATTCCTCTTGGTCAGCTCTCCTTGAAGCTTCTCAGCCTGGCATTCAGCACCTTCCATGAGCCGGCCAGGATCTCCTTTTCCAGATTAATCACCCACTCTTTCCCATTCCAGCCTCACTAGTTGCCACGCCTGCACCGTCAAGGGCTTCCTCCCACCCTTTGCTTGTTCACCCTTCTGGGGAGCTCTGCCCTGGCAGGCTTCAGAGCCCAACTAACTGGATTCAAATCCTGCTCAGCCACTCACTGGCCATGTGACCTTGAGCAAGCTGCTTGGTGCTTTGCGGCTCAGTTTCCTTCTGTATATAAAGGAACTAATAATACCTACTTGACAGGGTTGTCGTGAGGATTAAACAAGATAATGTAAATATAGTGCCAAGTGCACAATGTTTCTTTGCAAGTGGTAGGTGCTATTATTATCATCTAAATTCTACTATTATGGGCTCAAATCTGACCCTCTTCCTTTAAAGCCTTCCTTGACCCTTCCTCTGGTCTTTTTTTCCTCTGAGCCTCCATGATGCTTCCACTTGATAATTAGTCATGTAATGTTTTGTGACTTCCCCTTTGCTGCAGCCTTGAGTGGTTATATAAATCCATCCTGCTGGGTAACTTTGCTCATGTCTCTAACTGGTCTTTGCACCTCAGCTGCAGGCAGTGTGGTGATGCTATGCTTTGCAGGAAGAGAATACACCATCCTGCTCTTAGTTTAGTGCTTTGCATGGAATAGGGGCTCAACTCATATATGCCATTTTAATTTAGTTTTGCTATCTTGATGCCAGAATTAGGAGTAGGTCCAGAGAGGGCTACACCTGAGGCAAGTCAGAAAACCAGAAGAGATGGACATTCTACCATCTCCTTCAATAACTTGGGCTGGTTTTAACAATCCTTTAGCAGCGAAGAAAGTTCTTTCCAAGATCTAATTGGAGTCATACTTGCTGTGGTGGAAGCTGTTTCCCTTGGGCCTCCGGCTATTGATGAATAGGTCCTGATTATTTCCTAGGCCAAGGTTCAGCAAGCCATAGCCCACAGGCCAAATCTGGCCCTCTACCTCTTTTTATAAATAAATTTTTATTGGAACATAGACACAAGCATTTGTTTATGTTTTGTCTATGGTTGCTTTTGTGCTACAATGGTAGAGTTGAGTAGTTGAAACAGAGGCCATCTGGCCTGGAAAGTCTAAAATATTTACTATCAGGCCCTTATAGAAAAAGTTTGCTTACCCCTGTGCTAGGCCATTGGGGGACTTTGAAGAATTCCAGTCTAGGAAGTGACATGGTCATATCTATACTTCAGAAGGATCGCTCTGGCAGCCACATGGAGGTGGGGTTGGAAGGGAAGAGGTAGAAAAAGGTTACCAGGAAGAGGCTGTTGCCATTGTCCAGCTGAGAGCTGATGAGGCCTGAGCTGAAGGGATGGCAGTGGAGATGAGGAAATAATTTAGATTAGAGAGATATTTATGGAGTAGAACCAGTGCCTGAGTGGATGGGTCTAAGAAAAAAAGAAGAGGCAGGGAAAGTGGACTTTTGACTTCATGGACTGATCATTAGGATCATTAACCAAACGAAAGTAGTCAGTGAGGAAGGTTGTACATTTGGCTTTAAACATGATTCATTTGGGGTATTTGCAAGAGATGGTGAAAGAACCAGGCTAGCTTCTAGAGTAATGTCTACCACAGAATTTGGGAGTTATCTGTTGTGTGAGAGATGGTTGAGAGTCCTGGGAATGAACTAGATCTCTCAAGGAGGGGCCATAGGATTATAGGAAAAGAAAGCAGAGGCAGAAATCTGGGAAGCACCAGAATTGGAGGTCATGGGAGACCCAAAAGAATTGGTACTGGAGGCCAAGTTGAAAAGAGAGTTTCCAGAAGGAAGGCAGGTCAAACAATCAGTAGTGAGCAAGCCTGAGAGACAGTTCCTAGAATTAGCAATTGGGAGATCGTTGATTAGGTCACCAACTTGTCCCCTTTTGCTTGGGACTTTCTGTTTTGCGCTGAAAATCCCACATCATGGGAATACCTTCAGTTGTGGGCAAACCAAGACAGTCGGTCACTCTACTGAGGACCTTGCCAAGAATGATGTCAAAAAAAATTTAGTTTGCAAAGTACCTAACTTCTGGAAACATCGTTTTCTCAATGTTGATAAATCTATGTCCTAGTGTCATCCTCTTTAAATCACTCCAAGCATAATAACAAAACAAAGCCCTATTTTTGTATAGCACTTGACCATGATATGACCTCATTTAATCCTTACAACATCCCTGGGAGGTAGGAGGTTGTAGCTCTAATTTTACAGAAATGGAAAACGAGAGGTCAAATCATTTGACTAAACTTTCATGGCAAGTAAGTAGCAAAAACAGTCTCAACCTCAAGCCTTATGACCCCAGAAGGTTGTGCCTGGCTGCCTCCACATCCCTGCTTGTAGATGTCTATAGTCTAAAATATTGGGCTTGTGGCTGAGGGGCTGTGGATCCCCTGATCATTGTAGAGTGAGGCAGAGGCTATGATATTCTTGGAAGCACAGAAAGAAAACCACAGCTATGTGTAGATCATTACAGTAGTAAGTCTGCTGATTCAGAGAAAGCCTAATACATAAACCAAGGACTTTAAGGGTTTGTAAGTGGGGCTATATTTTATGCAATAGCTGAGCTCTTTAAAAAAATTTTGTGGCAAAATATGCATAACATAAAATTTACCATTTTAACCATTTTCAAGTGTACAATTTGGTGGCATTAAGTACATTCACAATGTTGTACAACCATCACTACCATCCATTTCCAGAACTTTTTCATCATCTCCAACAGAAACTGTACTCGTTAAACAATAATTTTCCATTCCTTCCTCCCCCAAGCCCCCAGAAACCTGTATTCTACATTCTATCTCTATGAATTTACATATTCTAGGTACTTCATATAAGTGGAATCATATAATATTTGTCCTTCTGTGTCTGGCTTCTTTCACTTAGCGCAATACCCTCAAGGTTCAATCATGTTGTAACATGTGTCAGAATTTTTTCCCTTTTTATGGCTGAACAATATTCCATTGTGTGTAAATGCCTCATTTTGTTTATCCATTCATCTGTTGATAGGTGGGTTCTTTTATATCCTTACACTTCTAGTAAAGACAATCATATATTTTTAATGTCAAAGAGTCATTTCAGAGACAATAGGACCCTATGTACCTCCTGAAGAAAGTAATTTACACCACCTATGAAATATTCTTGCCAAAAAAACAAAAAACCCTAAAATCTGTTCAAGCCTCTAGATCTATCTACCAATTTATAGGAAATTCAGAGGCTAGAGCATCATATTAAACTACACCATGGGGATGCAATTGGCAGAGTCCAGACTGGAAAATCTACAGGATAAATGACCTAGTTTCTTCAACAAACAAGTTGCCGGTTGGTGGCGGTGGGGAGAGAAAGAGACAGAAGAGAAACCTGTAGGTTAAAAGATACTTAAAAGTCATGTCAACTGACTGCAGTGTGTAGATCTTGATTCAAACAAAAGCAATTTTTAAAAGAACATTTACGGACATAATTAGAAATTTGAATATTGATTTTTTTGATATTAATGAATTATTGTTTAAAAATTTTAGGTGGGATAATGATACTGTGGTTTTGTTCTAAAAATAATCCTTTAATGATCACTTTGTAAATTATATAAATGTCTAATCACTATGATATACATCTGAAACTAATATAATATTGTATGCCAACAGTAAGTAAAGGTTTTAAAAATAATCCTTATCTTTTAGAGATATACACTGAAATATTTTCAGATGAAATGATATAGTATCTGGATGTGCTTCAAAATTATATTGGTAGGAAGGAGTATAGTTGAAACAAGATTTCCATGAGTTGTTAACTATTGAAGTTGTATGGATACTTTGGGGTTTGTTATATTACTTTGTTTACTTTTGTATATGTTTGAATTTTCCCAAAATAAAACTTTTTATGTCATTTCAGAGATGTGGGTTTTTTTTTCTTTTTGGGGGGGGGTGTGTGATTAATCTTTAGCAGTTACCCTCTTCTAAGAATTTAGCTTTAAGTTACCTAGAGAGTATTTTCCACCCACACTCCAAGCTTCTATGCAAAGAAATAAGGGATCTTAAGCTAATAAATGCATTTTGAGGAATGATATTCAAGGATGTTCTTTTGTCATCTGAGCAACAATTGCCAAGAGGCAGATTTCTAATTCCATGGGCTTTTAAAAAAGCTAGCTTACCTATTTGTCATCCTTTATGGAGGGTCATACCGCAGTAGCTTACCATGTGACAAATATCATCTTGCATAATTTATATTTGCCGTTTCTTCAAAGCCTCACAGTTACTCTGATTTATGTATTATTATCAGCTTCCCATTTTACAGATGAAGAAGTGAAGGGCCAGAGAAATTAATAAGGGCTAACATCTGTTAACCACTTGCCATGTGTCAAGTAGTGGACTAATTGCTTTAAATGAATTTGCTTGTTTTATCCTCTCACATCCTTATGAGGTAGACACTATTATCATCCCCATCTTATGGATGAGGAAATTGAGGCTTAGAGAGGCTAAGCAACTTGCTAGCAGCTGTTAGACCAAGTGTCCTCCCAATGTGGGGTCCTAAAGCCCATGTACTTCCCACTCCTCCCAGGAGTTCCCATATACCCAAAGTCTATATAGTTTACATTAAAGTTTACTCTTGGTGCTGTAGCTTCTGTGGGTTTAGATAAATGCATTATGACATGTAGCCATCATTGTAGTATCATATAGAGTAGTTTCACTGCCCCGAAAATCCTCTGTGCTCCACCTAGTCATCTCTCCCTTTCCCCCAACCCCTGACAACCAGTGATCTTTTTGTCCTCGTAGTTTACCTTTTCCAGAATGTCATAGAGTTGGAATCATATAATCTTTTCAGATAGACTTCTTTCACTTAGTATTATGCATTTAAGCTTCCTCCATGTTGTTTCATGGCTTCATAGCCCATTTCTTTTTAGTGCTGAATAATATTCCATTGTCTGGATGTACCAGTTTATCCAGCTACTGAAGGATATCTCGGTTGCTTATAAGTTTTGGCAATTATGAATAAAGCTGTTCTAAATATCCGTGTGCAGGATTTTGTATGGATATAAGTTTTTAATTCATTTGGGTAAATAATAAGGAGTGCAGTTGCTGGATCATATGGTAGGAGTATATTTAGTTTTGTTATAAACTGCCAAACTATCTTCTAAAGTGACTGTACCATTTGGCATTCCAACCAGCAATGAATGACACTTCCTGTTGGTCCACATTCCCACCAGCATTTGGTGTTGTCAGTGTTCTGGATTTTGGTCATTCTCATAGGTGTGTGGAAATATCTCATTGTTGTTTCAATGTGCAATTCTCTATGACATACGATGTAGAGCATCTTTTCAAATGTTTATTTGCCACTTGTATATCTTCTTTGGTGAAGTGTCTGTCTGATCAGGTTTTGGCCCATTTTAAAATCAGATTTTTTGTTTTCTTATTGTTGAGCTTTAAGAGTTCTTTGGGTATTTTGGATAATATTTCTTTATCAGATGTATCTTTTGCAAATATTTTTTTCCAGTCTGTGGCTTGTCTTCTCATTCTCTTGACACTGTCTTTTGCAGAGCAGACATTTTTAGTTTTAATGGAGTCCAGCTTATCAATTTTTTCTTCCACAAATCATGTATGTAAAAAATCACTGTCATACCCAAGATCATCTAGGTTTCCTCTTACGTTATCTTTTAGCAGTTTTATATCGTGTTTTACATTTAGATCTATGTCCATTTTTAATTTTTGTGAAGGGTATAAGGTCTGTGTCTAGGTTCGTTTTTTTATTTATTTTTTGGCTTGTGGATGTCCAGTTGTTCCAGCACCATTTGTTGAAAAGACTAAACTCTTGATTTTCAAAATAAATGTTGATGCAAGCACTGTTATTATCCACAGAGAGACACAGAGAGATTTTATAAATCACCCAGGGTAACACAGCTAGAACTTGACAGAGCTGGGATTTGAACCCAGGTAACCTGTCTCCAGAGTCCGTGCATTCAATCCCTAGCTATAATAATAATGTCTCCCTCATAGGTTTGTTGTGAGGAATAGAGATAGTGTCTAGCACAGGAAGTGTACTTCCTGTCCAGTGCTCAGGAAGCAGTAGTGACGGTCAGTGTCCTAACTAGCCTCCAAAGTTCTCCTCAAATGTCATGTCTTCAGAGCAACTTTCTTTCCATCCCCCATCCCCATGTGAGCTCCCTGAAAAAAAAAAAAAAAAGCTTCCATATCTGATTTCTCTGTGTCCCCAAAGTGCCTGGTGATGCACTTGGCACTTGACAGGCTCTCGGTAAAAGTTTGTTGAATTGAGTTTGGTTGTATGTTGTTCCTTTATCCACAATGCACATCCTGGTTGTGCTCTATTCCTCAGGATCTCCCAGCTCTTACTCAGCTCTTTGCTCCTGAGCCCCCTCCCTCCAACCTTCCCTGGTCTGTCAGGTTGGGCCACCCCTGCCTGGAGAAGCTCCTCATTGGACTGTATGGAGGCAGCTGCCCTTGTCTGCCACACCTTTTTTCCTGCACCACTCTATTCAGTTTCTTCCATGTTCTGGAGTACCCAACTCCAGCATGGACACTGCCTGTAGAAGTGCCCATTTCTCTCTCTCTCTCTCTCTCTCTCTCTCTCTCTCTCTCTCTCTGGCCTGGTCTCTAAGCCTCTGGCCTCTCTCAGGATGTCTAAACTTCCTTCTCACTGGGTAAAGAAGCTCACTTGATATTTACAGGACATGAGAGACCCAGAGGTAGACCTCAATCCAAAGAGCTTCTGAAAGGTGTTAATCCTGACATTGTTGGCGTTCTTAGGGAGTGAATGCCACTTCTGGCTGTAACCCCTGGGGCCCTGGTACACCCCTGAGGCAGGGCTCTCTCAGATCAAGCCACCAGAAGCATGTGCCCATGCTTCTTTGAGAGTACATTCTGTTAGTCTCACCTTGGACATGGCAGGCAGTGCCTGTTTTGGACTGAGCCATCTGGCACCATCCAGCAGCCCTATGCCTGTCTCTGCAGAGCCACCCTGGGAAGATGTGGCCAGCAAGACTCAGTTGCTTCCTCTGGACAGCACTGCCCTGGGCAGCATCCTCCTGGACACAGCCAGCGGAGTCGAGAGCCCGCCTTGGACAGAAACTGTTCTTTACTTTTAGCATTGCCCTGGTGCCTGCTCTGGGCGTGTCCAACAGCCTCCAGTGCCCAGTGCAGACAGGATCCGCAAGCAGGGCCTCTCGGACACGGACAGAAGTTTCCCAGGGCAGTGCCCGGTGCCCACATGGCCCTCGCTGGAGGCGCGCCCAGGCGCTGCCCGGAAGGCGGGGCGTTTATCCCCGGAGCCGCCAGCAGGGAGCTCCCTTTCGGCTCGGCTCGCGCGGCGGCGGGGGGCGGCGCTGCGCTGCGCGGCGCTGAGCTGCGCTGCGCTCTGCTCTAGCCCGGACGGGGCCGGGGCCGCTGGATGCAGTGTCTCAGCTTCTGCTGCCTGCCGGGCGGGCTCCGGCGGCTGGTGAGTGCGGGATGGCGAAGGCGGCCGCTCGGTGGCGGGCCGGGTCCAGCGGGGCGGAGGGGCCGGTTTGGGCTGGGAAGGCAGGCGGGCGGCGGGGCCCGCCTGCTCCTCCTCCTTCCCTGTCCCCTGGAAGCAGCGGCCCGGACTCCCGGCTCCCGTCCCCGGCCGCGACTTCGGCGCCCGGGAGTGGGGTCAGATCAGCAGGGGCGGGGAGGGGGAGCTTCGGCCCCTTTTGCCAGCCCGGGGAACGCGAGGAGGCAGGGCAGGGTGGCCTTCAGTTTGGGGGAATTTGGGGGTTGGGGGAGCCCGGTTGGCCCTGAGCTGCAGGGTGGAGGCTGCAGCCTCGGGGTAGGGGGCTTCTCGGGGCCAGGCCCAGGGCCGCCCAGACAGACCGACCCACGGAGGCTCTGAGGGAGGCTGCGGGGAAGCCGAGCACCTCCACTGAGCCCTTTATCCCTCCCAGCGGCCTTCACCCTTTCACTGCCAGGCCGACAGCGGGCTCCTCTCAAAGGAGCAGCTGCTAGACAGCTGGCCAAACAATGGAGACCCCGCTTCCACAAGCCCCCTCCCCTTGGGACAAGAAGATGGGGGTGGTGATGAATGGTAGGCTTTGGAGATTCTTCAGTGCAGGTGGTCCCCTGTGACTGGCTACTCACCTCACCTTTCCCTGCAAAGGGGTGGGGTGTGTGTGTGTGGGAAGGTCGGACAGCCAGCCCCAGGCCTCTGGGAGAGACTGCCCTGACACCCCGCCCTGATAACCTGTCATGCCAGTAGTTTCGCCAATGGGAAGGGAAGATGGTAAGGTTAGCTGTCCCCCACCTCATGTTGGGGGTTGCTGCTTGGTACCAAGCCTAGTGAGGAGGGGGGTCATGTTCCTAGCTGAGATAAGGCCTACAGGGACACACCACACTTTGGGGCTTTGTTGTAGGGGTGAGGAGGTGTCACCCTGTTGCAAGGCACGTATATCCTGCTGATTAGTTAGAAAGGCTGCAAGCCAGAATGAGCTGGGGGGTCGGTGTGGTGGGGGAAGGCAGCCAGTTTGTTTTTTAAGCAGTACTCCTTTTGCCTAGTTTGGCATGTGTTTGGCAATGTCCTCATGGTTTGCGTTTGTGTAGGGAGGCCTGGGATGATGCTTCCTGGGAGGAGCTCTCCTGCTTAGTGACTTCCTGCCTGCAGATGGTCCCCCAAAATTATGCGATTCCCTCCTCGCTTCACCTTACCAATGATTAGGTCTGGTTTGCTGGTTTACGCGGGTTTGTTTTGACTTTTGAGTGCCTGGCATGTCTGTGGCTTGAGGAGGCCTTGTAAATCCTCCCATGGAGAGTGAACTGTGCGAAGTATATATGCGTTGGGCCACGCTGGAGGAGAGGGAAGGATGTCCAGGTAGCTAAGAGCAAGATCACCTTAGCAAGACATTGACTCTAGAGGTTCAAGCTGCTTTTCCGTGTATTTACCAGGTCTGGAGCCCTTTTCTTGGACAGGTTGGTATCCTGTTGTCATGGCAATTGACCCAGCCTTTCCTAAGTGTTCCCCACCCTTTAGGTTCAGGGGCTATTTTCTATTTGTGGATATTGAAAGTTGCTCTCCTGAGGTCTCTGGCTTCCTGACAGACCTTGCTGGCTCTTTGTAAATGGCCTGCCACCTCTTCAGCTTCCGCTCTGAGTTTTTGTAATGAGGGCTTTCCAGGAAACATCTTCCTGGTTGCTGGACATGACTGGTTATATATATCCTTGGGTGGAGGTATGCTTGTCCATTTGGGGTTGTGAACATTTGGGTTGATGCCTCAATTCCAGGAAGACAGTATGGAAAACTGTTATGCTGGGGGTTTAGAGGAATGAGAAGGGTAGGAGATGGGGGTGAAGGGTGGGGGTGGGAGGGGTAGAATGTTGGTGGTCACTTCCTTTGGGAGCTTTGAACTTTGAACAGTTGATGACCTGGTGCCAGGCAGCTCTGACTATCTAGTTTGTTTACTCTTTCCTGATCTGGCTTAGGTGCCAGGGTGTGTGCCTAAGGGTTTCCTTCCATGCCCCAGGCTCTCCTCAGATGCCCTCACATGGATTATGCCCTTCCTGACTCCTGCCTGGTCCCTCAACCTGACTCCCTGGCAGCCTGGGCTGCCAGCCTATTGCCTGGAGCCTCATTTCACTGACCCAGCTTGAGGCTCATTGTGTCTTCAGAAGTTGGGCCTGAAAACTCCAGGGTCCCCCAGAGGCAGGTACTTGAAGGTGGACTGGGTGGGACAGAGCTGGGGCTTATGTGAAAGGGGGAATCCACCCTACTTGGGTGGAGCAGGGAGTTGCTGGAACTCAGGAAGCCTTGATCCAGACTTGGTGTGTCACAGGTCTGCAGGGCGGCAGTTGCTGTTCTTGCTCCTTCAAACCAAAGGTCTGTCTCTTCCCAACCAGACCTCCCTCACCTGGAGTGGACACCACAGACTGGAACCAGAGCATCCATGTGAGCAGAGTCCTGTTGGTGGCCCTGGGCCCCAGGCCTTGTCTCAGGTCTCTCCTGGGCATGGTGGGTAAAGCTGAGGTCATTTAAAGGTTTGAGGGGATAAGAGGGCCCAACCCACTCTGTGCTAAGATTAACAGGTTCCCCCAGGACTTGAGTTGGGGACTGGATGGAGTTTTTAAATTCTGCTTTGGGTCAGGCCCCAGGGTACTTTAAGATCTGCTCCCTGCACCTCACCATTTTTTGAGGTGGACTGAATTAGAGGGTGGGGTGGTATAGTGGTAGGAGCTAGATTGGAGGGTGGGGAACAGATCTGGAAAACGTCCAATCCTGCCCCTACCTTACTTTCTTGCCCTTTCTCTGGAGGTAGGAATTGTGTGGCTTATAAATTATCCACATTCCTTTGACATTTCAAATAGCTTACAGTCAGGCAGCAGTTTAAATTGTGGACTGATGATTTTACAGGGCCCAGGGCTCTTTCTCTTTGCCAGGTACTTTATCGTCACTTACAAGGGATTATTTTTATTATTCTCTGATATTCAGATATATTGGATGATGGGCTCAAGGTCACACAGCAAGTCAGAGTCAGAGCAGAATTAGAACCTGCAGTTTGTGGTTGAGCAGAATACCTCTCTAGCAAAAGCAAGGGCTTGGGGCCAAGTCTGAACTCTCAGGCCCATGGAGATTTTATAGTTGAAATAGCTGAGGCCTAGAGAGGGGTCGGGACTTGCTCAAGGTCATACAGAAGGTGGGGATGGAGGTGGGTAGTGTTAGCTGGGTTTAGCGCCCAGCGGACTGCTGCAGGCTCCGCAGAAGACCTAGGAGGTGCACCTGGAGGACCCGGCTGCTGGCACCTCTCCCACTCCCATTTCTCTCGGGGCCTGAGGAATCGCTGCGTTCCGGGAGAGACGGTATCGCAGCGGGAGGCGCCTCGGAGCTGCGGCTGCGCGCGGCCCCGCTGCCTGAAAATGCTGGGGGCCGGTGGTTCCCCTCACGGCGGCGGGCGGCGGGCGGGGAAGGGAGCCGTGAGCCGGCGGCGGGCCGGCTGATGTCATGTGAGAAGCGTGCAGTCTAAGTGAGGGAGCACACCTGGAGCCAGATAAGCTCCGTGTGACCTGGCAGTGAGTCACGAGTTGCTGCGGAGCTCAGCAGACCTGCCGGGAAGAAGCTCGGCAGCGGCGGCGGCGGCGGGGCCAGGAGCCACCCTGCGTTGCTCAGGCTGGGGCCGCGAGGCTGGGCCAGGTGTCCTGTGAGCCCCACCGGGACGCTTTTGCAGTCCTCGGTGCGGGCCAGCTCTGAGATGAAGGCCTCGAGGCTGTAGGAAACAGCCGCTCAGGAAGGTCAGAGGCCAAGAGAGAGAGGCCAGCTCTCTTGGGAAAGTATTTCCTTTGTATTTATTTATGAGTGTGGTCTGGGGTGGGGGGTGGGGGAGACTGACCCTTTTAAGTATCCACCCACAGCGGACAAGTCTGGGCGCCCTTGTCTTGGGGCTCTAACATTATAGTTTCCATTTCCTGGGATTTCTACTTTGCCAGATGCAGGGTGACCCATTTAAATCTGTCTCCACTTAAAATAACAATGAGAAGATCCGAGTCCCCTCAAGTCACTGAAACTTTCCAGGCATGAGAGGGCATTCTTTGAACTTAACATTGCAAGCCCTGTTTACAACTTTAATGCTAAATGAATTGCTTACTACTTTGTCTTTTTCTTTATTTTTAAAAAAATCTTTACAATCACAAAAGTAACATGTGCTGAAAAAAAAGTTTAATCCAAAGGAAGTATCCTAGGTAGAAAGGTAGTGTTACTTCTCTTTGCCTCTACTCCACAGAAAATAACCACGGATAAATTTTTTGTAATGGATCTTTCCACCCTACTTTTCCAAAGCTAGTTATATACATTTTATATATTGTATATAGCTTAATATATTATATTACATAAATATAATTTATATAAATGTAATGTAAAGTATTTTTTCTATAGGAAATAAATAATGTGCAGAAAAGTAGAAGAAAAATTACATGTAATCCCACTATCTAAATCCCTTAGGCTTAAATACGCACATACACACACCAACTATCTAAATATTCTCATTGTAAAAAATTAAAACAATGTAGGTAAAACACTAGTTTGCTTTGACCCTTCTGAAATTCCTCTCTCTGCCCCAGAGTATACATTTTTTATGCATATATGAGTATTATACATAATGTGCATGTATGTATATGCATACGTATACATGTAGTTTTTTAAATTTTAGTAAAAAATATATGTTATCTGGCAACTTGCATTTTTCACTTAATAATATAGCATTGACTCTTTCCAGGTCAGTACACACAAATCTATCTCATTCTTTTTAATAACTGCCCAGTTCTATAATTTAGCTATTCCCTTAGTGAAGGCCATTTATATTGACAGAATTTTGCTATTACAAACTACGCTGCAAAAATTAGCCATGTTTATTGTATAAATATACCTATAGATAGATGTCCTATCAGAGGAATTGCCCAGTCAAAGAATATGTATACTGAAATATTTTCATAGGTACCACCAACTTCCCCTTCTTATGCCAATTGATACTCCTACTACAGTGTATGAGATACCCTGCTTCCCATCCTCTAACTGAATGATGTTATTAACCTTGGTAGGTTTTACTAAACTGCTAAGTGAACAGTAGTATACCTCTTTTATTTCACACGTCTGTGAATATTACCGAGGCTGAATAGCTGTTCGTATTTGTTGGCCATTTGTATTTCTGCATCAATGAATTGCTTGTCCTTATTCTGGCAATAGTTTTAATGGGCCTCTGGACTTGGTCCAGTGTGATCCAGCTTGGCCATGTGCTCATTGGATTACCTTCACTTGTTTGGACTTTACTTTCCATATACGAAGGTCCTGTCCAGCATTAAGATTTTTGTCTAGACTTATTTTAGTCACACTTGTGCTGATAGTCATTTGAGTACTTTACTATCCTTTCTACCAACTCATTTAGATGATAAGAATGTGCCTTGCTACTATTGGGTACTATTCTTGAGGGCTTACTTTGGGCTAGGTGTTATATGAAGGGCTTATATACATATTTTATTTAATTCCCATTGCCTTATCTGGTAGATATTATTATTATCTCTATTTTACAAAGGAGAAAACAGAGGCACAGAGGCCTTAAGTGACTTACCAATGTTGTATAACTGTTAACTCAGATTTGTTCCCAGATTTGCTACCTGACATCTGAAACCTAAGCTTTTTCATTAGTTTTAGTTATGTCATATCCCTTGTATCTAATAGGTGCTTGATAGATACATATTTTTTCTAATATTTTATCATAAAGCTCTGCACATATTTAGAAAAGTTACAGGATTTTATAGTGAACAACTTTCTACCTCCTAGATTCTGCAATTAACACTTTACTATCCCTTGCTTTATCACATATTTATCCCTTGACCCATCAATCAAGCCAGCTTACATTTTTGATGCATCCTAAAGTAAATCACAGACATCAGTATACTTTGCTCCAAATGCTTTAGCATACATATCATTAACTAGTTCAGTATTTATTTATAGTTCAGTATTTATTTATAGTTCTTTTTTTCTTTTGGGTGAATATTTCACACAATGAAATGCACAAATCTTATGTATACTATTTGATGACTGTTGACAAATGCATACACCTGTCAATCCAAACCCCCATCAACATGAGCATCACCCCAGGAAGTTCCCTCATGCCCTTTCTCAGACAATCCCCACCCCTACTTCCTAGAGGTAACTACAGTTCTAATTTTTTTACTTTTTAACCTTAGGTCAGTTTCACCTATACTAGAATTTTGTATAGATAGTACCATACCAGTATGAACTCTTTTGTCAAAAAATTCTTTTACTGTCACTTGGCATAATGTTTTTGAGATTCATCCTTGTTATGTAGATCAGTAACTGCTTCCCTTTTTTGCTGAGTAGTATTCCATGGTGTGAATATGTAAATTGTTTCTCCTGTTTATAAACTGATAGATACCTATTTGAGTTGAATAGTCCTTGCCCTCAAAATACTTTCTGTCTTAGAGTGATAAAGCAGTTGAATTGACTGAGTCAATTGTACTTCGCTTTGATTTTTGAGGATAGTAAGGTCAAGATGATTTAGGTACATCCCCTACTTTATATACATATTCTAATTTACATATATACTTTTCCTCCTTTTAAAATTAGGAAAGGCCTCTTGGAGTAGGGTGAGGGGAGAAAGGCAGAGAAGGTCAGAAAAACTGTAAGCGACCTTCACCGGAGAGGTTAAGAGATGAAGGGGAGGTGGGTAGAAACTACAGCGTGGAATGGAGAGTGGAGAGGTGGTGATGTTATTGTTGCTGAAGACTTTGGACCTGAGGACAGGAGATGCTGGAAAGTCCAAGGTCTACAAAAATGTGGCAGAACCCAGATCTCTAAGGAATTGGGTACAGAGGAGCATAGGAGCATAGGAGCAGCAGCTGCAGCTGCATTGCCAGTCTGACCCTGGAAGGGGAGGCTGCAGGTAGCTCCAGACATGTGGCACAGGAGAGAACCCAGGCCACCGTCAGGCCTGGCAATTGTAAGGATGACAGTGGGGAAAGAGCGCCTTGTGAGCTTTGTAGATAACAGTGGCAAGACGGGTGATGAGGGAAGGGCTGAAATGGATTCAGTCTCCAAAGGCCCCAGGGTTGGGATGAGAGGGGTGACTTTGGCAGAGAGTTAATAACTAACCTGTGTCCACAAGAGACTTAGCTATTTGGAATTTTAGAGCTAGAAGAGACCTAGATTATCTAGCAAAGTGACAGGCTCAAGGTCCCCTGGCGATGTGTTGGCAGAATCTGGTCTAGGTACCAGATCTCGTAACATTTCCAGCCAGCACTATCCCTTGTGTGGCTGTCGTGACTGTCGTTCTGCCTGTCTCAATGAGAGTGAGGGCAAGCTGTTGCTGAGACAGGGCTTTATATGAAATTACTCCTCGGGGACCTTTCCAGCCCCAACATTCTAGAATTCTGGGGCCTGTTTTCCGTTGATATTGATCAACTATCTAGCCTCTAGGAAAGAGTCAGGATTGGGTAAGGATTGCTTGGTTGTGGGGGTTGGGTATACAGAGGGGAGAGGGATCTTCAGGGCCTTGCAATAGGTCATCATTGGAAGGAGTAAGCCTGTAGGTCCTGTATCTGGAAATCAGAGGAGGAGGCCTTTATGGAGAGAGAAAAAAATTACATTTAATTTCTAATTAGGTGGTATGGCCTACTTCTCCTTCTTGTTCCCTGATGGTTAGAATGAGAAAGGCTCTCTCAACTCCACCCCCACCAGGTTTTTCTTAGTCCTGACCCCAATCAGGTGTTCATAGGGATGGGAGTAGTTTGGCTCCACAGACTCACATGCCCTGGAGCTGGGTTTTTCTTTCAGGCTGCTATATTTAGGTGTTGGTCTGGGGAAAAGGATGTGAGTTTTTCAGGATCCTGTTTATCCAGCAGACCCCACCCACCTCCATCCCCACCTCACAGCTGTCTGTCCTCTCTGTTCAGTCTGGAACTTCCACTTACTTCCCTCCCTGCTTCACTTTGGATGCCCAGGCCCTAGAAAGAAAACAATATTTGCTATTGAATCCTGGCATGGCCACTTATTAGCTGTATGACAACTAATGTGTACCTAATTTTCTGAGCCCTGTTTTCTCATTTGTAAAGATAATGATGCCTACCTTGCAGGGATGCTGTGAAGTTCAAATGAAGTAGTTTGTATAAAGTGCTTGGCATTATGCCTGGCAAGTGGTAGTCATTAAATAAGTATTGGTTCTTTGAGGTCTTCTGTCAGGCAGTGGCTAAGGCTGCTGCACTAGGGATAATGGGCTTAGGAAGGAGCCCAGTAGCATGTGATGTCTGTTGCCTTTAGGGACACTGGCTGTGGGGAGGTGATGGTGCAGAGTCCCTCTCCTTTTTCCCTTGTGTTTGAATCTTAAGTCCCAAGTTGGTTAGATGGCATCCTCTTGCTAGGAGGTCAGATCTCCCAGATGCCACCTCCATGTACACCTAAGTTGGGTTTATCAGGGATCATGGAAATGAGAGACTTTGGATTTTAGAACCTTATCTAAACCTCAAGTTTCCTTATTTGTAAAATGAGGGTCATAATAGACTTCCTCATAAGCAGTATTATGACTCTTAGCTTAACTGAGACAGTATTGTGAAAAGCAGAGCACCTGGCACATAGCTAGCACTTGGTGAGGGGTAGTTATGCTCAGTAGTTTGCCATGTCTGGACGGGGAATGCTGGAGGAAGCTCCAAATAATCTTCCTCTCTCTCTCTCTTTCTGCAGCAGCAAGGTGGGGCACAAAGGCCCTGTGCTAAGCACACATAATCTTCTGGGGGTTGCCACCCCTAAAAACATCACCCCTACCATGTTTAACCTAATGAAGAGAGACAAGGACAAAGATGGCGGGCGGAAAGAGAAGAAGGAGAAAAAAGAGAAGAAGGAGCGGATGTCAGCGGCAGAGCTACAGAGCCTAGAGGAGATGAGCCTGCGACGTGGCTTCTTCAACCTGAACCGCTCCTCCAAGCGTGAATCTAAGATGCGCCTGGAAATCTCCAACCCCATCCCCATTAAGGTGGCCAGCGGCTCGGACCTGCATCTGACAGACATTGACTCCGACAGCAACAGGGGCAGCGTCATCCTAGACTCCGGCCACCTCAGCACAGCCAGCTCCAGCGATGACCTCAAGGGTGAAGAAGGCAGCTTTCGTGGTTCCGTGCTGCAGCGGGCAGCCAAGTTCGGCTCCCTGGCCAAGCAGAACTCACAGATGATTGTCAAACGCTTCTCTTTCTCCCAGCGTAGCAGGGATGAGAGTGCTTCTGAGACCTCCACCCCCTCAGAGCACTCTGCTGCCCCATCTCCACAGGTGGAGGTGAGGACTCTAGAGGGACAGCTGGTGCAGCATCCTGGCCCAGGCCTTCTTCGACCAGGGCCCCGGTCCCGAGTCCCCGAGCTGGTGACTAAAAGGTTTCCAGCTGACCTACGCTTGCCTCCAGTGGTGCCCCTGCCACCACCTGCCCTCCGGGAACTGGAGCTGCAACGACGGCCCACTGGAGACTTTGGCTTCTCCCTGAGGCGCACAACCATGCTGGATCGGGGCCCCGAGGGCCAGGTCTATCGGAGGGTGGTTCATTTTGCTGAGCCTGGTGCGGGCACCAAGGACCTGGCCTTGGGGCTGGTGCCGGGTGATCGTCTGGTGGAGATTAATGGCAACAACGTGGAGAGCAAGTCCAGGGATGAGATTGTGGAGATGATCCGGCAGTCCGGGGACAGCGTGCGACTCAAGGTGCAGCCCATCCCAGAGCTCAGCGAGTTGAGCCGGAGCTGGCTGCGGAGTAGCGAGGGACCCCGCAGGGAGCCAGCTGATGTGAGTGTTTCCCTGGGCAGCTGGGGGTGAGCGGGGACGGGGATGGCTGGCGTCTCCTGCAGTTGTACTTAGGTAGATGATTAGAGTACCCAAGAGCTGCAACCTAGTGAGTGTATGAACAATGAAGCCGAGCCACTCCTTGGGCTACAGGGACCACTTACCTGGCTTATGGGGAGGAGTAACCTTACTGGAGGTGAAACATGGTCATACAGGCTTCATGATACAAGGGTGGGTTAGGGGTTTGGGCACCATTATTCCTGAGCCCTAAATTGGGGCATGGAGGCTAACGTGCCATTCCAGATACGAGAGACAGTCTGTACCACTAGTCAACCGGTACTGGAACTAAAATATAGGATTTCCATGTTATTTAGGTATTGGAGGTAAAAAATAGATAAATAATTTCAAAGCAGGGCGATCATAGAACGTCTGGGATATATAGCTGCTTTGGTAGCTCCTAGGGACATGACCTCAGGCCTCCTCTTATCCCTGAGTGAGTGAAGAGTTGAATACCAGGTAAGGTTGCAAAGATAGCAGGGGCCGGATTATGAAAGACCTTGTCAGTCATGGTAGGAGTTTAGATTTTATCCCAGTGAAATGGGACCATTGTAGGATTTGAAGCAGGGACTGACTAGGTTTAATATATAAAAATCACTTGAGCTCCAAGAGTTTTATTACCTCTCCTAGAAGAAGAAAGAGCATGGCCCTGGAAAAGCAACAGAGATTAAGCCTACAGAGAAAGTGTGACTTGACTGTCTCTGAGACACCACCTGTTATCCTGCCTAAGCAAAAGAGCAGTGGAAGGGGGTGACATAGGAGCAAGGGATTTAAATTAGGAGTGTCAATCAGATTTAGCAGATATCTGTTTGTTTACCAAGGACCAACTGAATTTAACTCCTGAAAAGATGGTCTGTAGGGAGATGGACATCTCTAACCCTAGATGTCTTTTGGTAGGGTGGCTAGATATCAATTTGGAGTGTTCTGCCTGGAGACAGTACGTGAAGGACAAGTTGGCCTCTGGCCATCCCTCTCTTCCAGCTGTGTCTTTTAGGACTGTCTACATTTGGTCCCTGAAGACTGACCAGTGCACAGTCTGGCCAGAACCTTTCAGCACTAAGTGACCAGTCAGCTGTATCCAAGTCAGAAGTGGGAGGATATGCTAAGGAAGCAGGCAGAGTCCTGGTCTTAGCTTTCTCCCAGGGTGGAGAAGTGGCTACTCAGATGGCTGCTCAGCCTAGCAGCAGATCAGGCCTGGAAGGCCTGGGAGCAGCAGGGTCAGACTCTGTCAGGAAGCACTGGAATTGGGTTCCAGACCTTCCTTTACCCTGGAGCTGGTGGGGTCAGGCAGCTTTGCTAGTCAGGAAGGGGTAGTGAGTGGGAGGGAGCCTGTGGTGGAATCCAGGAAAGGGCCTGGACACATATTCCAGAAACACGTTGAGCACCTACCGTGTTAGCCACCGGTCTAGACAACTCAGGGAACCACATTTCAGAGGGAAAGTGGTCTTTATCTTAGAACCAAAGACCATACTATGTTGCCATGTCTATCTCTTTTCTTCCAGGCTACCATTGCTTTCATCAGATAGAATTTTTTTCTTCTTAAAGAATGAATTCCTTAGGGGATTGTTGCCAGCTCCCTGCTGAACCACAGCACAGGCCTCTGTGGGGCTCAGAGCCTGGCATCACAGATGCTGTTTTAGTTTTCTCTTTATAGCACAGGGATCATCCTGGCATCTCATATTTCCCAGACACTCTCCTTCCCAACTAGCTGCAACTACCCTATCCCTGGGGAAGTGAATGGTTTAGCTTTAGAGGTCCTGATGGATCCCACCTCATGGCTGGTATCCCAGAAATGCTGGCTTGCTCTCACCCCATCAGGCAAGCCCAGCCGGTACCCAGAAGACTTTTTCCTCCACCTGGGGATCCAGCAGGGAACACAGTGGAAAGCCCCATGTTCATATATCTCCTAGAGCCATCTGACAGGACAATAAGAAGCACAGGGCTGAGAGAAGCCCCGTATCTTTTCTTACCTGGGTAGGTGGTGGGGACTCATGCTACAGCAGAGAGGAGCCGGGTGAGCCCAGCATTCCAGCTTCCTGGGACAGACCCCGGAGCCAGTGTGGGAGTGCTGCAGCCTCTTCTGAGGCTCTCATCCTCTATCTCCTCCTCTTCTTCTCACTCCTACTCCTGCTCTTTTTCTTGGCAGTAGTCCTAATCCCAGTTCCACGCCAAGAAAAGAGTCTTCACGCCTCCTCCAGACTCCTGGGTAGGGTACCCTGACAACTCTAGCCCCATAAGAACAGCCCTGGTGGCCACTCTGCCATTCAGGCCATCCATCAACTGTGTCCACATGTTGCCTGTCCCCAGGGAGCTCTGAGGGAGCTGGCTAGCCATCTGTTCTCTTTCTGCACACAGATGGGGGCCGGGCCCCATGGCTCCTGTCCATGGCCTGTTCAGAAGGCCCCAGGGAGAGACAGTCCCTTGGGTTTCCTTCTCACATGGTGTGTGTCCAGAATGCTTGGCTCACACCTTGTTTGTGTGTCCCCGTAGCTGCTAGACAGGGCTCCATTGGGAGTAGGAGTGAGCCACAGTAGTAGGATAGACTTAGGGCCTGGTAGAAATCACTCAGCAGGCCTGAGAAAAGCAACAATTCTTCTGCCATCTATTCTTCTACTCACCTACCTATTAAATAAACATTTATTTGGCACTTACTATGTGCTGGGTCCTGGGATGCAGCAGTGAGCAGCACATAATCTCAGCCCCAAGGAGAGAGATGGTCAAGTAGCAGACAATAACAATGCCATTTGAGAAGCTCAATGACAGAGTCTAGTATAGGGTCTTAGGGAGCACAGAAGAGGAACTTCAAGTACAGTCTTTAGAATGAGTCAAAGAGCTGACATTTGGGTAGGAGATGAGTATAGGAAAGGCAGAAAAGAAAATTACTGTATTAGACACACGTCAAAGCCTAGAGGATCAAGAGAGCATGGCACATTTGGGGAATAAGGCTGGGGGACAGTATATTGGGACAGTATTGAGAGAAGTGAGCAGGGGCCAGGTCATAAAGGCCCTTGCAAGTCATGCTAGGGAATGTAAACTTTAACCGAAGGGCAACGTAGCAGTTTAATCAGGGAGTGATAGGGACAGATTTTACAAAATCTCTCTGGCTGCTTATGGAGCATGCTTTCAGGTGCAGCAAGGGCAGCTGTTGGTGGAATAGTGAGAGAGCTATTGTAGTAATTTCTAGTATAATGAATGGAGGCCTGAACTTAGGTGGACACATTGGAGATGGAGAGAGGTATCACATGTGAGCAACCAAGGCAGGCTCTGGAGTCTTGGTGACCGACTAGTGTGAGGGAAGGAGGGGAGGAGGGGTCAAGTGTGATTGCCAAGTTTTGAGGAAGTTGCTAAGTTCTTTCGGGGAAAGTGTTTTGGGGTCATTTGTTTTTAGATCAATTACTCTTAAATTTTCTCAAGGCAAAGAGTTCTGTGAGGCTGGTGAGATTAAGGGAGGTGTTGGTAAAGATGAGGATCTTAAAACCCTAGTTGGGTCAGAATTCTTCTATCCAGTTCCATGAGTCTGGGTGAGAAAGTCAATGCCTGCTGAGAAGGGGTAGAGGCCGGATGGAGACTAGAGTCTGGGAGAAAGGAGAGCCAGTCCCTTACGTTTGTATCCTCAGCAGGTCCATCGTGGATTGTCTAGGAATGTAGGATGTTTCTGCTGACCTCAGAAAAGCCCACCTGGCTAACCCCTGCCAAAATGTGGTTGTCCTGCTGCCAAGAACCAGAGGAGCTAGCTGGCCTTCCTGGGAGCCCTACCCAGAAAGCACTACTCTGAGCTTTTGAGGATGTGGTGGGAGGGGAGAGGTGGGAGTTTAAAGGAAGGCCTACCTCCCACTCCCAGTCAAGTCTAGTCCTGAGCTGTCAGGCATTTGCCAGAGATCTATGATACAGTGCCTTCTCCATTGGACCCTGGGGTTTGCCCACAAATGTTGTAGTGCTGTGAAGTTCATTAAAAGGTTATCATATCGGTCTAAACCAGCTCCACACTCAGGAGAACCTAGAAGAGGGCATGTTATGGTAGAAAGAGCATAGACTGTGGAACCAGAAAGACCTGTGTTTGAGTTTTACTAAAGTTACCAAACTTTTCTGACCCCCAGTTTACTCATTCCCTTATGCACTTAATAAAGTCTGTTAAAGAACCAAGCACTCACTGTACTAGGCACTGGGGGATTAAATAAATAAAATAGAATCTTTCCTTAAGGAAGCATAAACCTAAGTAAAGAAAGGCAACCGTGAACCATAACTGCTATCACAGAAGTCTGTACAGGTAAACAGTTGGTGGGAAGGAGGCAAGGGCCTGCGCCACCTAAGGAGAAGGGGTG
Organism: Pteropus vampyrus; assembly: GCF_000151845.1. NCBI lineage: Eukaryota > Metazoa > Chordata > Mammalia > Chiroptera > Pteropodidae > Pteropus > Pteropus vampyrus. Next base: position 6,630,277 of record NW_011888831.1, read on the forward strand.
GCAATTAGGAGAGGCCTCTTAGAGGACATGACCCTTGATCTCTATAAATGGGCCTTATTCTCTCCTCCCAGAATATGAGAAGATGAAATCGGAGAAAAATGCACACCCAGCCAACTCCCTGCAGTTTTCTCTGAGGAGAATAAGATTGGAGCTAAAGGGAAACTTGGCTTTTATTCCGTATTCTATATTTTGTGGGTCTTTATTTAAGATAAACATGTTTATGTATTAGGTGAGATCACTTTGTAGACTTTGGCAGGTAGTAAATTAGTATCTTTCCCTCTACCCAGACTCTAAAGTCATCCAGGGAAGGTAATTTTGCAGCCTCCTTAATTAGTCCCTCTCAGTGCTCTCCTATCCTTTTTCCTGGTAAGACTTTCTTTCCAGTGGGAACTCCTTATGCTTCTGTCCAAACACTTTCGCTATAGCTCTGAGAGATAGCCAGCTGAAGGGAGAGATGGGACACTGGGTGCTTCTTAGCTTTTTTCAGCTTCTTGGAGCCCAGCTTCTCAGGCCTGCAGGCGTGGACATCAATGGCCCTGTAGAAGACTGGCCAGTCGGAGGCCCTTTTGCTATAGTGGAAGCCCTGGATCCCTTGGCAGAAACTGTATGAGCCTCATCAACCTTGTCCCCAGGACCCCTGGGTACTGTCAGGAATGGGGCCTGCAGGATTCCAAGAAGACACTAGAAATTGCAGGTCTGCCGGGCCAGCTGCTGAGTGATGGGCTTTCCCACAGGCTTTTGGTGGTGCTGACGTGGCTGGGTGCTACCTGGGCTGTGTTCTAGAATGCTTCTGTCCCTAATGGTACACCAAATGATCCTTGGAGGGTTTTTTTGTTTTTGTTTTTTTGTTTTTTAAACAGGAAATTTTTACTTTATTTTGTGCCAAAGCTTCAGGCACTTGTGGCATCAGAGTCTCACCATGTGAGAACTCGGCCTGGGGGCTCAGAGTAGGACCCAAAATGAGTTCTTTTGGTAATGAGGGACCAGTGGGTAGGTGTCAAGAGCATGAAAACCGATAGGTAAACTGTCTTTAGGAGCATTTTTGGGGTTATCTGTCCTGGATTAGTGAGGTGCAAGGGACCAGCAGGATAGAATAGCGGACTAGGTCATTTCTATCTGCTAGGTATCCCTCCTCTGTCCTCAGAGGCACCATTCTGGCTTCTTCCAGATGAGATGCTAGACATACTGCAGCCCCAGAGTGCCCTGACCACCCAGCCCGTGGGTGGTGGGCACAGTGCCCAGGCCACATTGAACTGGGTGTGGGTACATGTCATGGTCATTGGTTGTTTTTGCAGGCACAGCTTGGAGCCCTGGTGCGGGGGTAGGGCCTTGATTGAGGTAGCCCGCCCTGGCCCCTTCCAGCCTTGGCCAGAACCCCTCTGGCTCACCCCGATACCCCTGGCCACTCTGCCCTCTGCTCCCTTCTAATCACTCTTATTTACATTGAAATAGTTCTGGAAAATACCAGATATGCAAACAACCAGACTGGGGGTGGGTGAGGAGTGGGGCGAAGGGGGGTGTGTGGCGGGTGGGAACACAAGTATTTTAAAAATGCTGCAGATCTCTACAGCGTTTCCCAGAAACCACAAGCACACGTTCTGCCTGCCAGCAGGGCTCCCGCCACCCCACTACACTACATGAAACTGCTGGGCTCTCCACGCTGTAGCCTGGGGGGTAGGGACCGGTGACCCAGTTAGGGAGGGGACACCCTTGCTGCCTGGGCAGGCTGCCTGGTACCTCCATTGTCAGTACTGGGCAGTGGGTACAGACGTGCCCCAGGCATCCAGCAGCACTGTGGGCACCCACCAGGCCAGATGGGCATTTCGAAGGAGTGGAGTCTTCATAGCTCCCCACTTCCTGCTGAGCAGTTTGAGGGGGAGGTAGGTCAACCCTAGAGTCCCGCGTGGTATTTGGCAGCAGCTTCTGTTCTGTTAAATATAGGGGACAGTATCAGCGAAGCTTATTTCTTCAGTTGTTGGCTCCAGTTTGGTTGGGAAACAGTTTCCTGAGACCTGGGTCACCACTCTGGCTCCCTTAATCTCTCACTGTATGTTCCTCAGCATGGCATTCTGCCCTTTCACAGATCAGCCGGCTGCTTTGCACAGACTCCGGGGTAGGCTGTTTGTCCAGTATTCTGTGTGGTGTCCAGTATAGCACGTAACACATACATGCTCTGTAAGTGGTATTTAATTGATCTGGTAAAGAGTCAGCTGAACAGAAATGCCCTGAGGGAAAGGCATGGAAAATAACAGCAAGGAAGAGGATCATGGCTAGCATTCACTATATGTTAGGCATTCACTATATGTTCTAGATGTTTTTTATATACTAACTCATTTAACTTTCCCGACAACCCTTTGAAGTAGTTATTATAATAACCTCTACTTCACCAGTGAGGAAACTAGATTATAGAGAGGTTAAGGTTAAGAAAGTTGCCTAAGGGTTAAAGGCTATCAAATGACTTGTCAAGATTTAAACTCAGGGCATCATCTCCTTGCTCTTCACTAGTGCGCTCTATAGTGAGTCCTCACTTAACGGCATCGATAGGTTCTTGGAACTGAGACGAAACAACACAACAAAACTGATTCTAGCATAGGCTAATTGATATACACAGGAGTTAAGTTCCTATGATATGTCGTCAACGTTATAATGAAATGACATTGAACGAAATTCCGTCATTTGTTATTCGAGGACCTGCTGTATAGGATAGAGGAAGGCAGTATCTGGATATCCTCATACATCCACTGCCCAGACCAGGCCTGGGCCCTCCTGCTGCCCTAGAAGCCTCTTCTCCAGAAAAGAAGGGGAAGCCAGAGTGACTGGCCACTCTTGCTCTTGCTCTGTGGATGACGAACCACAGAAGGGTGTGACCATTGCTCTCAGACTCTCCTGAAGATTAGCCACGGGCAGTGAGCCCAAAGGGCAGCAGGTGGGACTTAATCTGGTAGGAACTAGGAGAGATGCTGGAAAGGTGGCTGAGGGAAGCCTTAGGAAGAGAAATGGCATCATTTAGGTGTAGTCCCCCAATGGTGGTGGAGGGGTGTACTTTTGTCCCTTACACATCTCCCATGCGAGATCCTAGAGAGCAGGAACGTTGCCCCTTGCCTTTTGGGCCCTTACTGACATGCTAGTACTGACCTCTGCAGTATTCGGGGTGGCAGGATCTGCAGACTGTCACCTCTGACCAAGAACAAGTCCTCTTCTGTTGCACGAGGGGCTGAGCACTGTTGTTTCATAGTATGCACTGTGGGAAAAGGTGAGGACGGCCTGGCAGAGTGCCTAGCTGGTAGTGGGTGTATAGTGCAGAGTTCTCATTCACTTCTGCCATTGAGTCCCTGCTGTTCCTTTTGTCTGTAATGCTTTTCCCTACCCGCCTTCATTCACTCATACTCATTGGCTCCAGTTTGAATTTCACCTCCTCAGGGAAGCTTTCCCTGATCCTCTCAGACCATGTCAGGTCTGCACCCTGGCATTATCCCATCCTTCTTCATAGCATCCATCAAGATTGTAATTAATTAGTTATCTTATTTCTCCAGGGCTGGAGTACTTCATGAGAGTAGGGGATATTTGTTGAAGTACTGGTTTCCCATTTCTGTTTAGTTTTCCATGTTTAAATCAGTTTGGGTTCCTAGAACATTCCCCCCTGGCCTTGGTGACCTACCTGTCTGCAGTATGTTACCATGTTTCTTGTGTACCTGGGCACTCAGCATCTCCCACAGGAGTGGAGGAGAGATGATCTCTAGGTACCCAGGAGTCAAGGCCTAGGGAAGGGGCTCTAGGAGGAGGGTCCCAGGGATGGCCTGCCTCCTGCCTCTGAACTAGAGCCCTCAGGAAGGCACCAGGATTGGTTAAGAAGCAGATTCACGGTCATGTGAGGTTGTACAGTGTCCAACCCTGGGAACTGGATTACAGAGAGGTTAAGTAAGTTGCCTAAGGTTTGTTGCCTGAGATTCCCCAGGGGACCTTGGAAGAATGTGCCTGTCTTACTGGCTTCAGGTCTCTGAGGGGGTGGAATGTGGCCCGGCAGGGTTCAAAGCTTTCTCTTCCCTTTTGCTGCTTTCCCTGGGCTGCCTCCGTGCTGGAATGTCTGCAGGCTAGGAATTTTCACAGTAAGGATTTTTCCCAGTCAGAGCCAGCTGGAGTTTGGGGACAGCTCCTGGCTGGGCTCAGTTCCTACCCTCTCTGGAAGATGCAGATATCTTTCTCCCCATTGGGCCAGGCCAGGGGGAACCTGAGCTTCTGAAGCTGGGGCTTCCTACTGGGGTCTCATGAGAGGCAATGGGAGGCCTTGGGGACCAGAGACTCTACCTCAGGGAGGGGAGATGTGGCTGCAGCCATATCCCACAGGCCTTACTTCCTCCAGCCATACATGAGTCATGAAGGGGAGTGCCTCAGATTCCATCCTCAGGTGGGGCTGTGCCTGCCAGACCCAGGTTCTCTGGTCTGTGGGGGCCACCTGGCCTTGGTGGGAGGTGGCAGTGCTGAGTTTGTCACTTTTATCTGTCCTCCACTCTCTGGGCCCCACCATACCTCTAGGGCCTTATTCTCTTTCTTAGTGACCTTTCCAGGCCCCTGTGCCCTTTGCCCCCTCCTTCTGCCAGCTCCTCCCTTCTATTCCCTTTTCTGCAAGGAGCTGACTCACTTCCTCTCTCCCTCCCCAGCTTCTGTCCCTGCCAGGCCCTGTGGCATGCAGGGTACCCACAAAGAGGGAGACTTCTCACAGGGCACTTCTTGGGCTCTTTTCTCTGGCAGCAGGACCAAGGCTGCCCCTGGCTCTGAGCAAAAGAGGGCTGGGGGTGGGTTGGAGTGGGGAGGGAGTATGGCTCTGGGCTGCAAGGAAAGCCAGGCGCAGATGGCCCCAGAGTCTTGGCACAATCAAGGCCGGATGTCAGGAATCCTTGAAGAGCACCTGCTCCATGTCACACTGTGGGCTTGGTTCTGTGGAGGAGAAAAGCTGAAGATGCCATCCCTGTGATCAGGGAGCCTGTGCTTTCTCTAGAACAGAAGACATCTGCGAAAAGATCTCAGCTCAGGGTGGCATGGGCTAAAGGCCAAGCAGTGACAGCACTGTCAGGCAGCATGAGACAGTCATGACTCTATGATACACAGTTTCATGCCCAGCCCCATCACATCAAGAGAAAAGTGTCTGGAGATTCCAGTGGAACCTTCCAGGGATGTGGTGAGGGGAGAGTCTGATATTATCTCCTGTGTTAGTTCTTTCTGCTGGGGGCCTGCATCCTGCCCCTTCCCACTCCTGCCTCCCTCATCTGTGGACTAGTTTGGTGATGGAGCTGATTGCAGAAACGCTGGCTTCAGATCGTGAAAGATTTCTTCCCTGAGTCAGCTAGCATCTTCTACCTCGCCCTTCCCAGAGCTGTCCAGACTATGGGAGCCTTTGTGCCTGGCACTTCAGGCACTGGGGACCCAGCCTGTGCTGGGCCTGGCACAGCCTTGCATCCTCTACCACAGGTAGCCTAGGTTACCTAAAGGATAGACTGGCACAAGGTAAGGTCCCCACTCACTTGACCATGCATCAAGATGAATAGAGGCAAGAGAGAAACTGGACCTACTGCCTGAGAAGCCTGAGGGACTGCTGTGTGCTGTCTTCCTGGAATCAAGTGACCAGCACACATCCTTATTCCTTTTAGCACTTGGCTTTGCCAGGCAGAGTCCCCATTGCATGGGCAATCTTCAGTGATCCTGATACTGGCCTCAGGATTTCTGGACAATGACAGGAGTTTCTTGTTTAGGTGAGGTTGAGAGCAGCAGGCAGGAATGAGGCCTAGGCTTGGAGAAGGTAAGGGGTATCAATCAGCCTGACCACCTCTCTCTCCCTGGTGGGATGCAAGCCCCTATCC
>NW_011888831.1:6636924-6651370 GCF_000151845.1 Pteropus vampyrus
AGGTGACCTTAGGAAAATTATTCACTTTCTCTGTGCCTCGACTTCCTTATCTGTAAAGTAAAAATAATAATTATACTTTCCTTATAAGGGTGTTTTGAGGATTAAATGAATCAATATATAGAAATTGCTTAAAATAGCATTATCGTCATCATCATTAATCTGTCTCTGAGTTTTGGGAAGCACTTGGTGCCTGGGAGCTTGATAGGTCATTTGCCCACAGGCCTGTTAATGACTCAGTTCTGCTCATGGGTGGGGGGAGGGGTGGCTTTACTCTTGGCACCAGTGTGGTGCTTTTAGCTTACTAGCCTTCCAGATGGAGATGGGGAAATAAATCCCAGATTGGTCCCCAAACTTACTCAGGGCCACAGGGTAGCCTCAGAGTGAGATTGCTTTGCCCTGGGCTTCCAATCTAGTCTGTAGTTTGATGCCAGTTTTTAAAAATTGTGATACTTTTCCTCCAGTCAAATTCTTAGCTGATGCCAAAACCTTTGGAATATCAGGCTTCTTTCTACCTATTAGTTTTCCAATTGAACAGACAAACTCTACTTTTTTTGTGGTGTCTCTCCAACTTATTTCGTTTCTTCACACCTGTCGTGCCTCTGACTGCCCATCTGTGTTGAGGCTAAGCAGGAACTGAGGATGGAACTGAGGCACAGAACAGAGGCAGCCCTGACCTGCCATTTCCCAGGTCTGTTCTCTGCTCCTTGCATCACATATATGAGCTTGCCCAGATGCTCCCATTGGATTTTCTAATGACCGTAGCAACACCTTTCAAATTAGGTGCTTGTGATAGAATGTGATAGCGGTCAGATCCATACCCCGTTCCCTTGTCCCCTCTGAAGATCCAGGGTTGGAGAGCTTGTTTGAACCTCTCTAACATGTTAAGCATGCCCCAAAGTTCTTTCTCTACCATGTCCTTCTCTCCCTCTTCCTCATTTGGTTCATCCAGCTGGCGACACAGGGCAGTGTCCAGTTATGGCCCCCACTGCTCCATGGCAGAGTTCCTGGGACAAGGCTTCATTGGACTTGTTTGCCCTTGAAAGCTCAGGGTTCTGCTGGGACCTCTGTCTTTGGGAGCACTAATATCAGATGAGCCCAGCAGTGGGTGATGTGGGGAAGCCCTCAGGCCACTACATTCCAGATGTCTTACCCATGCATGGTCCAGAGACTGCAGAAACAAGGAAGGATTGTATGGCACTGAGGGGCTTTCTCCCAAGCCTGGGATGCCTTGGGGTGGGGTCGGGGGTTGAGTCTGGCTTCCATTCAGCCTTGCCTTTTCAGCCCCTCTGCATCCTAGGCTTCTGCTCTCAGGCTGGGTGTTACCATGTGACCAAAGTCCCCTCTCCCACTTCTTTCTGAGGGCTAGGGATCAAGGCCAGGCGCCTGGGGACAGGAATCTAAGCAGACTCTGGGGCAGGGGTGAGAGAGAACAGCAGGTGGTCAAGGGCGACATCTGAAGGAGTCTTTGGCAAGGATGACCAGAACAAGCCAAAAGGAGGATCTTCTAGGCCAGATGGAATTCTGCAAAGACAGAAATGTTCTGTAGTCGGTGCTTTCCAATTTGGTAATCATTAGCCACATGTGGCTATTGAGCACTTGAAATGTGACCAGTGTGACCAAGGAACTAAATTTTAAATCAGATTTGATTTTAATTTAATCAGAAGTATCCTCATTGTTTCTATTTAATTTCAATTTAAATAGCCACACATAGCTAGTGGCTACCATATTGAACAGCGCGACTCTAGGCAGCTTTCAGAAAGAAATGGTGAGGTGCTCTGGAAGGCTTGTCTCCTCTTGCAGCTCCCTGGTGAGGCTGGGGATGGTGGCATTTTCCCTTCCTTTCATGAAGGAAGTCTTGTCCTCTCTGGCAATTTCTACACTTCACCAACTCTGGAATCCTGATATCCCAAAGCCAGTAAGTCCCTGGCTGTGTGCCACCACAACTGGGGCAGTGCTTCCCCACTCATCAAGCATGTTTTCTGCCTGGCGTCAAAACACAGGTGCTCACATGCCCCAGTGGATTTGGCCAGGGCTGTTAATGCGGAGGTGGTGGGTTGGTAGGAAAACTAGAAGCTTTTGCTTCTTCCTTCCTGCTTCTGTCGGGATCGGGTTTGTGCTTTATTTTTACTTCAAAGAGGCCTAAAAACAGTCCCAATAGAGGCCTGCAGAGGTGAACACACAGATCCTCAAACATTTTTTGAATGTTCAGTGTTTAGAGGAAACTGCTTTCCTAAAGGAGCCTCTGACTTTGAGAAGAAACACCACAGGCCTCCAATTCTCATACCCCAGAAGACCTTCCTGATATATTTTTTGAATTGGTATGGCTGACCCTTAAACTGGCTTTTCTTTTTTTCTTCTATGGAAATAAAGAAGAGTTGTCATTTATGAACAATACTTCATTATGCTTATTCTCTCATGTCTGCCAGAGGGGGTGGGAATATCGAGTCTGTGGTGCATTTAGCAGACTCAGAAGTGACCCGAGTCTTGATGGGATTTGGGGCAGGGGTGTGGAGGATTTTGGGAAACCGTCCTCAAGCCTGGCCCTTGGCTTTGGGCCTTGTGGGAGCTTGAGGAAGCAGAGGCAATTTGGAAATCCCCAGGGGCCATGAGGAAATCCCCAAGCTGAGGAGTCAGCAGGGAGCAAGAGGCCTGACTGGAGCTGCCAGTCAAGTGGTCCCTGAAGGCAGCCAGGACCTGAATCTGAGGGGACAGACCTCTGGTCTTAGCAGAGAACAAGCCCAGACATCCCTGCTTGGGCTCTGTGCCCATGAGATGGTGTGGTGTCACTAGGCTCTGAGCAGACCTTTGGGTTTGCCAAGGCAGAGGCTGGGAGAGTATGGAGCCTTAAGCCTCAGTGACCACTCTGGGGCAGTGATCTGGTGCTGGCCACTCCATGCCCGCTGATCTTTCTGGATCGCTTGTCCCAGACCTCTCCCACCCACACAGGCTCAAGGAGTCCCTGGAGTCTTCTGTTTGTTCACGTAGTCATCCCATCATCCATTTTATTCCTTCAATAAGCATTTATTGAGTGTGTGCTATAAGAAGGGACTGTTTTGGGCCTTGGGGATGGAGCAGTAATGAAAGCAAAGTCGTCCTCGAACTCATCCTTGCTTCTTCTTGCCCTGTCCCTTCAGGGTAAGGACAGAGCCACCTAGCCCCCTCAGCTCCCTCAGCTTCGAGCTCTTAGGGGTGCCTCTTGGGGGCGGGGCCCAGAGGCCAGCCTTGCGGGGGTGAAATCCTGCGGCCTCGGCGCCTGTGGGCCCGTAAGAAGGGAGCGGCTGCCCTCTGCTGGGCTCCAGTGGTGCTTCAGGGCGGGTGCATCCGAGGTTCCGGCGCATGTGCTGGGCCTGGCTCCGCCCACGGCTCCGCCCCTGCGCCGGCCGCTAGGCAGGACCCGGAAGCACAGGCGGCAGTGCGGGCCTGGAGCTGACCCAGTCCCACCCTGAGGAGTTCTGAGAGCGGGAGTGTCTGGGCGCAGCTCTGGGCGGCCCAGCTCTGAGTGTGCATCTTTCATCGAGGCAGGTTGCCTCTTAGCCCTCCTTCCCCTCCCTGCGGCCATCCCTAGGCTTCTTCAGGGGGGTCGTTGGTCTTCTTCCACTTCGGTATCCACTGGTCATCAATGTCCAGTAAAATTTCAAAATAATTTTGGTATCTCAAAAGGTACCAATCACTGCCTACTCAAACTGGTACTTCATAAAAGAGAAGAGATTTGTTACCAAAAAACAAACAAATAAGGAATAAAGGATAATCCTTCCCAAGAGAAGAAAGGCACTGGGGCTGAGGAACTGAGAGAATGCATCTGTCACCTTGATAGTGGGAAGCGTAAGTGTTCCACGCCCTCCCCCACCCTGTGAGCTGAGTGCTTGAAACAGGACACCCCTGAACTTCCCTAAATAAAGAGTTCCATTAGTGACATTTTATACATTGCAAATTAGTAATAATACAAGCACTATACAATTAGTATACATTTATGGAAACAGTGTTTATAGCTTTTTTTTAAAAGAAGTTTGGTTTAAAGGAGAACTAGTGAGGCAAATAGGGTCAGAGGAATATTCTTTTGTTAAGAAGTTAATTAGAACCTCAGCCTAATGTTTTCCAAACTATCTCCCTGTAAACTAGCCTCAGGCTCAGTCTAGTGGTGTGGAGACTGAAAAAGAAGCAAGCATTGTGCTTCCCCACAGTGTTCACCTTGAGGTATTACACATCACTACTAGTTGAATAAGGGAGACTTCTTTTACCTCTCAGAGCCTCCTGTTTTGCCTGCCCCCAGCTCTGTTTGGCCACTCTGCCTGGCTCACTGCCTGAAACAGAGCCAAGGACCTTTCATTTACCCTACACCACCAATATTGCAGAGGAGAGTCGTTAAAGCTGTTACTCTATCTAGATATCCCTTTGTTCCCCATTCTGTTCCACCTGGCTTTTCGTACCTGTACCTTTCAGATCAGTTAGTTAAATCCAATGGATTTGAACACCTGCTATGGTCCTAGTGCTGGGGAATAGGATGGGATCTAAAAGAAGTAGGAAATGGTCCCTGCCGTCCAGGGAAAGAAGGCTTAAACATATGACACAAATAGATTACTATCAAAACATTAGTTTATACTGTATAGTCGTGGTATATACACATTAAACTTCAATAAATTCAACTTTATGGTTGTATAAGAACCTATAATACTGTTGTCTAAAATAATAAACATTGTATTTTGTGTATTTGTTATAAGCTGCCCTTGACTATACATTATGCTTTTATGCAGATATATAGAATAATATATACAAAACCATGTATACTATAATTTGAAGGCAATTTAAGGGATTTTTTTTTCTTTAAGCGAGGCAACCCTTGGTTGACCTTACAGATTGCAAGGACCTTGTCATCTTACAATCTCTTATTTTTTAGGCCTGCAGCACCTGGTCTTCCTAGGTGGTCTCCCATCCAAGTACTAACCAGGCCTGACCCTGCTTAGCTTCCAAGATCAGACAGGATCAGGCTTGTTCAGGATAGCATGGCTGTAGGCAATCAACAATCTAAGGGATTTTTAAGAGTAATTTTAACTATATTCTGTTTTTGCCTTACATGCTGACTTTAGAATCTAACCCCATGTAGTATGTGACTCCAGTATATCTAATAGAGCACCACAGTAATTATAATCAATAACTACCATATGCGAGTAGTGATACTTAGGGGTAGACAGTGAATGCTATGGTTTTAAATTATAATTTAATCACTACCTACAATTTGCCTGGTGCTTAACATGTACTTTCTTTTAAAATTCTCACAACCCCACTCCAAAACAAATGGAAACTTAAGAAGTTGAGTAACTTTCCCTTAGGTCAGACATCAAGAAAAAGGCTGAGCTGGGTGGGGTCAGACCCAGGTGTATCTGACTATGAGTCCATGCTTCTTCACTACATTACCATGTAGGCCTTGGGTTTGGGGGAAGGCTTCATAAAGGAGGTGGAACTTGAGATGGACTTTGAGAGATGGCGAAGTTTGGGAAGGTAGAAGGGCTGGTGGAGAGGCATTCATCAGTCAAGGCTAGTGATGAGGGAAGGCGACTGTGGGAAGACCTGCCTGAGAGAGTGAAAGCCAGGTGGGCTGAGGAGAGGGAGACAGAAAAGCGAAGGTGGAGTGCAAGGAGGGGCCTGACTTTGGAGTCAGGCCGAGGGTCCTGAAGGTGGTCTGCTCTGGCTGGTCGTGGGAGTGATCACAAGGCTCCCCCAGAACCATCAGTTGAGCTTACTGAGACATGGATCAGGCCCTGAGACAGCACCAACCTGTGAGCAGCAGAGGGACTGGTTGTGGTTGTGCGTGAAGCTGAGCAGATTGCCAAGGCCTCAGATTTCCCCTCTGAATGAAGAGGCCCGCCCTTTTCATGAAGGAAAGTGAAACCGGTTTTACAGATGATTTCCATCTGTAACACCAGTCATCTCAGAGACAGAACTGACAGGATCGTCATCTGAATAGGAAAGGCGTGGATGGGCACGTGGTTACTAGTAATTCAGAACAAGACTGTGTAGATACAGTGACACCTCAGACATCCAGAAATCATCTTCTAGAGCACTGCTGAATGACAGGTGGGCCTAAGAAGGCCCTTGAGCAGCCAGAGTAGAGGACACCAAATCTGTATGTGAAAACCCAGGCCCTTCCTTCACTCATAGGAGAGCCTGCAGGCTCTGACATCTCACTCGCTCTGCTCTGGACTCTGTTCTCAGGCTCAGTTATCTGGTTTTCTAACCTTTGGCAGCAACAGCATATTAGGAAGAAGTGAGACTGCTGGAGATAGGCCTGCTGACAAGCAGAGTGACAGCTGATATAGCCTGACAGAGGTAGGGGACAAAAGAACTAAAAAGCAGATATATGGACACAAGGGGTGTCTGGCTTTCCTAACATGGGCATATAGTGAGACTTCATGTTGACTGTGGTGCTTACACTGAGCTGGTGTCCTCTGAGAGTGGCTGGGGGCATTGCGGAGGAGGGGCGGGGGGGACAGAAGCTAGGTTGGGAAATCAGGAGTCATCACATGGGGACGACTTGCCCTTTGGAACAGGGTGGAGTGGAAACAATTAGGTTCAAGAGAGGAAGCTCAGAGTTTGAGATGTTTGAGATTAATTCAGTGTTTTACTTGAGAAAGTTAGTCTATAAAAATTTTATTTTTATGATTGGAAATAGCAGTAGAACTTAGAAGACTATTGAAGATAGGAAATAAATCGTTCCTAAAGGGAGTAGGCTTCAGTTACCTGGTAATTTTGCTTATGATGCCTCTTTTTTCCCCTTAAAGATCACAGATAGATAATAATGGTTAAAACTGATTGAAAACTTATGTGCTGGATACTGTTCTTAGAGCTTTGCAAGTACTAATTCATTTAACACCTATAATAACCCTATTTGGTAGGCACTATGATTTCCCATTTTACAGATGAAGAAATTGAGGCCCAAGATTAAGTTGCTTAGTTTACTGTATGGAAGAGCCAAGATTGAACCTGGCAGTCTGGCTCTGGACGTCTCACTAACTTAACCATGGTACACTAGAAATAACTCCTTCAAAGCAGTGGTTCTCAGAATCACTTAGAGGCTGAGTTAAAACACAGATACTGACTGGGCCACATGTCCAGAGTTTCTGATTCAGTGGGTCTGGGAAGGGGTCCTAGAATTTGCATTTCTAGTAAATTCCTAGGTGATACTGATGCTGCAGGTCTGGCGACCATGCATTGAAAACCATAACCCTTTCACTCACTGAGATTTCACCGGTCATACTAACCATGTGAAAGAGTCAATGCAGCATAATCCTCATTTGACATATGGGGAAAATTTAAGTCGCCTGCCCATAGTGACACAGCTAAGTCGTTCATTTATTCATTCATTCACTGATTCACACTCACCGATTGAACAAATGGGTACCTCGGCACTAGGCCTTATACTGGCCTTTGAGTTGAGCAGTTCTCAGCCTTGGCAGCATGTAAGAATCACCTTGGGGAGCTTTAAAAAATCCCAGTGTCCAGGCCTCCCTCCCAGACCAATTAAATCAGAAAGAGACAGGGGCGATCCAGGCATTAGTATTTTAAAGTCCCAAAGGGGATTTCAGTGTACAGCTAAGGTTGGCATCACTGTTTCAAGTAAACACCAGGGATACGGAGACCTGTGACACAGAACGTGCCCCAGAAAGGGCAAACCATCTTCTGGGGAAGATAGCCACTCCTCAGAAGCAGAGCCGGGAGGGAGCCCAGTGTGCTAATGGCCCGGAGTAGCTGTGCTTGTAGTGAGCAGTAGGTAGGAGGCAGAGCTGGGCTTCGTCCTTTCAGGCAGTGTTTACCAACCTTTTATAGAGAAAGTAATACTGTTTACAGGACCCAGGGGGCTCACAGGACTGGCCTGGGTGACAGGCCTGGGGGTCTTCAGCCACCCTGGTTGGGCATTGGTTGGGAGATAGCTCTGCTCCAGGGCTTCCTACCAGCCCCACCCCACCATAATTTTTTTCTTGAAGAAAAATAGAGAGGCAGTGACTGTTTCCTTTCCTCTGCAGAGCTGACAGCTTGAGACAGCTTCAAAAGGCCTGTCTTTTGGTTCCTTCCTGCCTGCGCCCAGCTCCTCTTTCAGCCTCTCCAGAGTCCCCAGCCCAGGTCTGAGCAGTCTGTGATGCTAACTGGACAGCTGGGCCATGGTTTCTCTTTGAGAGGAGCCCAGACTTTTCATCAACAGCCCTTGCTCATTGGCCAAATGCCCACAATTTCCTCTGTCTTCAAAGCCAAGGTCCACCTTCCACACTCCACCTACCCCACCCTCCTCTGTGCCTGCACAGTCACTGGCTGTGTGGGGAGAGGGATATATACACAGAATGCGCTTGATTCAATGACCCCAGTGTATTTATTATAACGAGGCAGCAACAGTGGGCCTCAGACTGATAATATAGGTCTCTGCTCCTGCTGGACTTTACAGGACGGCTGTGCGGCTGCTGTTTGGGCACAGTGTGCAGTGGGCTTTGTGTGTTGTAGTGGACGTGATGTTACCTGTTGTCTTGGCCTCTGCTGCAGTAATTAGATGGTTGAGGTAACCCTGTGATTTGTGTATTCTGAAGAACACTGCCATGATCGAGTGTTCATGTGTGCTAGTGTGTATGTGTGTGTGTATGTGTACATGAACACATATGTGTTTGTCCCGATCCTGGCCTGTGGGGCAGGGGCGCAGGTCTCAAATTCCTCTGCTATTTTTAGGGGCCATATCAGCTCAGCTGTCCTGGAGCTCGGGTGTGTGTCAGTAGGAAAGTCCCACTCTCCCAGTCCTTTTCCCCTAACCCCCCAACACTGCCTGCCCCTCACCCATGTCCTTACTCTAAGAGCCTCCTTCTTCCCTACTGTGCACGCTGTCACACCCTCTCCCTCCAGGCAGCTTACCTGGTACCCACAGTTCTCCAGGCTACTCACTCTGGGTCTGGCTCTGGCCAGGGCTGGGCTGGGCAGTTCCAGATGGGAGGGGCCTGAAGAGAGGGAGGGAATGGGGGCGGGGCTGCAGTCAGTGCTATTTTGAGCTGCTAACGGAGCAGCATCGGAGAAGAGTCTCCTTGCTCAGGGCTGTACCCGGCCAGGCCATGCGGGTGAGTGTCCCTCTGACCCCCCACCCCGGAAATGCCCTATGCTCCTCGTGCTGTTTCCTCATTTAGGGAAGGAGGAGCCTATTTGTTATTTCCCCAGATGTGGCTGATGCGGTGGGGAAGGAGGAGTGGGAGATCCTTGGGGGCTCCTCTCTGAGCTTCTTGGTGGGGAGGGAATTACCCAGCCCCGGCAGCCTTACCACTGAGCCTCACGAGGCCTCTGAGGTGAGAGCCGGGGCTGCTGGGGCTGACTCAGGACTTTGGGAGCTTCAGAGGAGGCACCATCTTCCAAACCTCAGTGTCCTGAGACTGCATCAGCTTCCCCACAGGCTGTGACACACCCTCCCCACAAACCATTAGTGCTTATGGCTTCCATTCCTTGGAATGCTGTCTTCTTCCAGGACCCGGAAGCCCAGCACCTCTCAGGCCTTTGGAAGTCTTGACCCTGCTTTGTGTTACCAGCATAGTCCTCTACCCGCTCCTCCTCCTGTTAGACAAGAGAGAGGGGCTCGAGAGGGGTGGCCCTTGGGGTTGTCAGGGTCTCCTCCTTTCACTGTCCTCAGGAGTGGACCAGCACCACTTTCTTCATTTCTATGGGTCTGATACTTGGAAGGGACACAGATGCCATGTTAGGGATATCCTGTCTGTCTGTAAGTCTCTTTTTTAGCAGAGATTACTCCAGAGGAGTAAGTTCCTTAAAAAAGCAAGTGAGGAGAGACGTAGCTGCCTCCTAGTCTGTTCTGTTACCCGCTGCGCCACCCTGCCCAGCCACCAAGGGTAAGGTATTCGGTTGTGTCAGCAGTTGGCAGTGTGTAGGCCGGCCGGGTGCAGAGGTGTATCGGGAGCCTGAGATGTGCCCGTGAGCAGTTGTATCTCTTTGTGCCCAAGGACTGTCCCAGCCCAGTCACAAAACTGACACCAGGATTGAGGTTTGTGGGCAGGCTGAGGGTGGGGCCAGAGAGACTCCTCACCCTGACAGGCGGGTGCTTCCTGGTCTAGCCAACTCCCCAGCCCTCTCAACCCGGGGCCACCAGGCCACCAGTACCAGGTCGCAGATTCGGGGCCATGCATGAGGATGGCCAGGCAGACGGCAAAGTGCCCTGCAGAGGGGCAACGAGTGTCCCTGGGGAAGGGAGGCTTCCAGCAGGTCTGGCCGTTAGAGGAGGAAACCCTGGCCCTCTGCAAATGCGGTGGCAGCAGGAAGCCATTCCAGTGCACCTGCTTCCTCCAGGCTGGCCTGCAGGCCCTTGCTTGGCTGCTTTCTGTTCCGCCCTGGGGTGGGGGAGGGGTCTCACTGGAGGCAGAACCAGAGGGGCCGAGGTGTCCCTGCCAGGCTCTTCTCCCCCTCCCTCCCTGCGTGGCAGTGTGGCCTTCAGGCCACTCCCTGCAGAACTGCTATTCTCAAGCAGCTCTTTGTGAAGCTTGGTCAGATCATGGGTGGAGGGGCAGATCATCTATGGAAACCCCCGCTTTCTACCCAAGTTGTTATTCTGGCAGGCGATGTCATGGAAGGACATTAGTACAGGTGAACTCAGATGGGGGGCATGGCTTGCTTTCATCCCGTAGAGTGAGCCTCAAGTTCTTGCTGGAGGACAGACCTGGATTTGAGTCCTCAGGTGCTACTTACTGCTATGAGGCCTTGGGCATGTCATTTCTGAGCCTCCTTTTGCTCATTTGTAAAGTAGGATTCATACCAGTATTTACTTCAGAGGGATGCTGTAGGGATTAAATGAGATGATACCTGTAAAGGTTTCAGCACAGTGCCTGGCGCTTAATACAGAGAACTTATTTCTTCCCTACACCTTCTTCCTGCCCCCACCCCAGTCCTTACATAAGTTGGTGCTAAGTTAGGACTGGCAGGGAGACGGTCACCTAGGACCAGGACCTACCCTCTGCACCTCAGAGTGGGAAAGGAGAAAGAAGAGGATGCTGTTTCTCTCTTCTCCAAATGAGAAGCCCAGGACGTGTGTGTCGGCAGAGGGGAGATGTGCCGAGTTCCCTTGGGCACAGGCAAGGGGATCGTCTCGTTTTCTAGGCACGCTCTCTCAGGGCACTTGCTGCCTCTGCAGTCTCACAGTATGTGGACATCTGGCATGAGCACTTGGGCCTGGATGCATTTATCCAGGCTGGGCATTCCATTGCCTAAAAGGGTATCTGGTGGGTGGAAGGACTCTCCTGGGGGCATTTGCCCCCAGTTTCTCCTGTGAGGGGCTCAGAGGATTTTAGGTTAAGAGTGGATAGTCCTTTCCGGCAATGCAGAGAGTAAAACCCAGCCTGGCCCAACCCCCTTAGTGTTAGAAGCCTTCTGGGGCTGAGCACAGAAGGGTTACTTGGCACATTTCTTGGGTTTCTCCTCTTTGAGAACAAATGTTTTTAACTATTATCTCCTCTGCATTTTCTTTTTTATTGACTATTTACAGTAGAAATAAACAGTAAGTGGCAAATATATAACAAAATAAATACCAAGTGTCTCTAGTGTTTCTAATTCATGCACTTTACAAGACTATTAATGATCACTGTTTGTATACTATTTAGGTTCCAGTTTTTTTGATTGATGATATTTTTGGTGGAGTTTACCATATGGCTACAGTGTCCACATATTTGTTAGTTTAAATGACAACAGTGCATTGTATCGAAGTACCATAGTTTACCCAACCCTCCCCTAATTCTAGGCATTTGGGTTGCTTTCAATTTGGCGCTATTATTATAGAGTGCATCTTTTAAAATATTTGCATGGGTTTGCAAGTTTTTTTCGGTCTCTTCCTTTTTCTAAGTCAGCTCAGTACATACACATTCCTGAAGATGGGGTGGCCAGGCCAAAGGATGAAGCATTTTATGACTATTGTTGCTCCACAAAGAGCTCATAAGCAATTTCAGTGTCCCAGCCCTCCCCTCAACCCCATGGCACTGAGTTTACTATCTATTTATTGTTGCTAAGTTTAGAGCTTATACCTCCCTTGTTTTCCCCCACATCCCTGGGAATCGGGATGGGCAAGCGTTATTCTCCATACTTCACAGCTGGGGGAAGAGACCAGATGGGAAGAAGAGGTTTGCACAAAGAACCCCCATTGCAGCACTGTATGCAACAAGCATTTATTAAGTGTCCCCGGTATGATGGGTAAAAGAGAGTCCTGCCCTTGAGGAAATCAGAGTTCAGGGAACTTTATAGACACACAAACAGCTCACCAAGATCCATCCTGGTTGTGAATCCCAGCGCTGCCACTTACTAGCTACAGTGTCTTCGGCAAAGTACTCACCCTCTTGATTTCCTTATCCAGAAAGTGAGTTGTTGTGAAGATTAAATGGAGACAGTCTGAAGTGCCTACCACTGTGCCTGGCTCATAGTAAGTATACAGTGAGCATTAGTTTCTCTTCCCTTCTTCAAGAGAAGAGACCAGAAATGCCAGAGAGGAAGGAGGTCAGAACCTCAGCAAGTGGTGGGATTGTGGTGGGATCTCCCTTCGCAAGTCCAGAAACTCATTTGGGCGTATTGGACACTAGTGAATGCCACCCTGTTAATCTGTGCTTTGGCTTGACCTGGACCTCCTGAACCTTGACACTGATGCAGAATATTAGCCAGAGTTTGAAACTAAGGATAACTTAGCCCCTCTGACCCTGCCTAATACAGCCAAAAAGATGGGCCTCTAAGAGAGCAGCACAGGCTTTGCAGTCAGAGCAACTTGAGTTCAAATCCCAGCTCCACCACTTACCAGCATTGTGACTTAATCTCTCTCTGAGTCTTTTTCCTCATCAGTAAAATAGGAATCACAATAATTCTCATGTCATGAGACCATTAGAAGATTTATACTCGAAAAACGTATATTAAATACTTTTACAGAGTCCATAGTCAGTAGGTAATGCTGTTGTTGGAAATGGATGAACTCTCTAGAGAGAGAACAAGTCAGGAAGAGAGGCGTTGGCTTCCAACCACCCTTGCTCCAGAAAGCCAACAGTTCCCAGCTCTGCAGGTGACTGTAGCAGAGACATTGCCACCATCTTTGGGACTGAGTTCCTTACCTGTTCTGTCTTGGATAAAGATAGGTTATTCTTGATCCTACGCAAATCTCGGTTAAAATCCAGTGATGAGGAAGACAGGATAAAGATCTGGGCAGTTCTGCATAAAAGCCACAGAGTGATTTTCCTCTGGGGAGAACCCCACATT
The DNA here is from genome assembly GCF_000151845.1 of Pteropus vampyrus. Taxonomy (NCBI): domain Eukaryota; kingdom Metazoa; phylum Chordata; class Mammalia; order Chiroptera; family Pteropodidae; genus Pteropus; species Pteropus vampyrus. Next base: position 6,650,170 of record NW_011888831.1, read on the forward strand.
TGTGTTCAGAATGATGCTCATAAGGAACAGTTGATGTGAAGGAACTGGCCCAAGTGTGAATGGTGTCCTTACACCCCGGGGCAGATGTGCTTCTCCCTGGACAGAAGGAAACCTGGAGCAGGAGATCAAAGAACAAATGAGTTAATTAAACAAACTTAAAGTCTCCAGGATATGAACTAGATAATAAAATAGAAAAGTCAGCAAAGCAAATTAAAAATAACTCATTAAAAACAAAATTGCTTTAATTTTTCACTGTTAAATCATTACAAGCAGTAATAAAAATGAACCAGTTCTTAAACATCACTGAACTGAATGGCTTCTTTGGATGAAGTCTCTCCTTGGGTTAAGGCAGATTCTACCTATTGATTTTCAAGAGGACCAGCTCTGGTCTTCTTGGGATGGCTTTATGTTCTCCAGACCTCTTACCCCTGGTGGGGAATAGTGTGTTGCAGGCAAAAGGCAAAGTTGCTTGGGTCCTAGAGCAGCTCCCTTAGTCCCCTTCCAGGTCACAGGCCAGGAGCTTTGGTTCCTGAATTGAGTGCTTGAGTGCCTCTCCCCACCCAGACTCTTAGGGTGCCAGACTTAGGAAAGACTTTAGCCATTATCTAGACTAGTTCACTTTCTAATTCTACAAAGAAGCCCAAAGAAGTGAAGTGGTTTATTCAAGGGCACACAGCTTCCAAGGACAGGAAGTTCTAAGTTCTGTACCCTACCTTGCCTTCCCCTTCTAATATTTTATTTCTTACTCCTCTGATCTTTTGAGCTTCATAATCCTTCCCTCTCTGCTCCATCCTGCCTTTCCCCTGTTGCCCACAGTGTTTGTCCTGGCAGGTCCTGGCCTTTAGGAAGACTCCGAGTCCCTGCGAGACCCTGGCCACCCCCGTTTCTTCTCTGACCTAGAGTGCAGGCTACTTTTGGTGCTATGGCCTTTTCATCAAGGTTCGCCTTCTGGGAGCAAAAGGAAAGTTGGATTTCAAAATCTTTACACTTTTCCTGTGTGCTTGGCATGGTGTATGCAGACAGTAGACTGGCTTGTGAGAGAGGGAGCTTTGGAAGCTAAAGGTGGAATGCGGCATGTGTGTGTATTTGGGGACCGACTAGAATGACCAAGGGGTCAGTGAGCTCACTCTTCTCTCTGGATGGGCTCCTGCTGCTGAGTCATGCTCCTCCCCTGAGCTCCACCTCTAGCAAGCTGAGCTGC
>NW_011888831.1:6651930-6677292 GCF_000151845.1 Pteropus vampyrus
AGGCACAGATCTAGTATCTGCCACTCCTCTTCCTTCCCTCTCCACCAGCCCCTCCCCTCCCTTTCTCTGCTCCAATCTTAATTTCTAAAGTACTAGAGTCCACTCTGATGAAGAATTGCCATTTCTCCCTCTGACCGTGGCAGTGTGAATTAACTTTGAAGCTTGAGCCCACTGAAAATGTCTATGAGAAAGATGCAGAGTTAAAACTGCAGTGGCCATCTTGCTGGTCAGTGCCCTAGGCACTGCTAATTAGAGCTCAAAATTAGCCAGGGAAGCTGGTTACAAACGGAGAGTCCCCCGCAGGTGGATAATTATAATGACTCTAAGGATCTTTTCCTTTAGGAATCAGGGACTCCTTCCCGAGCTCCTACTGCATTGTGCCTGTAAAGAAAGACATGCCAAGAGTAGGGTGGGACTGGTAACAGACCTGTCTTTTTCTGTAGTCCTAAGTGACTGAATAAAGAAGAGAAATGAAATCCACTAGGACTACCTGAGCTTTTGGAGGTAGAGATGCTAGTGAGGGGAAGAGGAGACGGCTCTCTCAGACTGAGGCCCTACCCCTCTGGGTCTATTCTGAGCCAGTCTCAACTGAAAGAACCTTCAGAGCATCTATATTGTCTGTCCTTTTCCCAGATGCATTATGATATCTGCCATTGGCCCCTGACTCTACTCCTCCCCTCTGACTCCGGCCAGCTAGCTCCTGGGCTGAGCACAACCCCTAGACACAGCAGCCAGAGCTCAAGCATATTTCCTTTCTCCACAGCCCGCCCCTAGTCTTGAGGTTCCCTCGCTCAGCTGCATGGTTGGCAGTTTTGTGGGTCTGAGGTCGGGAAGATATTTGGCCTCCTGAATCCCTGTCTCCAACCCACTTCCGGCCTCCAGCCAGAGCTCAGCCGTCTAGTTGGGAAGACACTCCGGCTCTGTGCTGGAGGAAATTGTATGGAGCCTAGAAGCAAGCCGGAGCCAGCCTGATGGGGCCACCTACATCGAGTTCTGCTGGCCCCAACACTGGCCTTATTCTCTCTCCGCAGCCACTAAGTCAGCGGGCTCTTGTTCAGACCACTTCTTGTCTGAGCTAGGAGTGACTCTTGCAGTTTAGCCTGAGTTGAATTAGCTAGATCTTTCTATCCAACCTGTAACCAAAGCCATGATGTCACTCTCATGGGTGGACCTCTTTCGACAGCCCCAGTGGACCACGTGGCTGGTCACTAAGGGCAAGTGTACTTGGCTTTCACCCCACAGAGACTTTTCATTCTTAAAGTTGTCACTGGACAGTTTTGACCCCAGGACAGTATATCTGTTGCCTAGGTCTGTAGCTCTAGTACTTCTGAACATTGAGGAGCTCTGCCCCTGAGGCAGACAGCTCCCTCGATGCTTGCCTTCTGCAGTTTTAGTGCTGGATCCTCCAGCCCTGACCTGCCAGTGACTTCTTTGTTTGCTCCCTCAGGTGAAAGAGGAAGACAAAACTCTGCCGAAGCCTGGCCCTCCTGGCAAGGAGGAAGGGGCTGTAAGTGCTTCTCTGAGACCCCTGTGTGTGGGTGTGCCTGCCATAGGCTAGCCTGGGAGACAGTTCCACAGAGCAGGCAGGTGCAGTAGGGTGCCGCTTCCTGTACTGGGTGGCCGGAGGGAATGGCAGTAAAGGGGCAGAAAGTGCAGCCTGTGTGGTGCTAACTTGGCGTGTGTTAAGGAAATGGGAATGCCAAGGCACTTTGCGGACCTCTGCCGAAGTCCTCCACCCACTTTAGTTCCTACCTTTAGTTCTGGTTTCTTGAACCTTTGGGGCTGGAGAGGCTTAGGTGGGCAGACTATTAGGTCAGGAGCACCAAATAAGAGCTCAGCTGTTAGGACTCTTTGTCCTGCTCTGGGTGGCACCAGACAAGAGCAGCGAGGAATTTCACTGCAGCTGCTGCTGTCTCTTCCCAAGACCCTGTCAGCTGCTTGGTACGGGTGACCTGGAGGCAGGCTGCAGCTGCCCAGTGCCCTGCTAGACATCCCCCACCCAAGTTATTCTGCCTTGGGAAAGAAACTGAATAAAACTAGGCTCTTTTAAGGCAAGAAAGGGGAGACAGTTTCAGAAGAGCCAGGTCTAGAAATGAGTAGTTAGGAAAGGGCTGCTGTTGACACAGCGGGTGGGAGTGCCCAGGGCCCTGGAGCAGAGCTGGATCACAAAATTGGTCCATATATCATTACCCCAGATAGTGCCTGTCTCGGCTCCCCCACGTCCTTGGATGGAGATTTGATTAGCCAGGCATTGTGGCTTCTACCTGATCTGTAACCAATCTTGCAAGGCCAGCCTATGATTTCAAAGGGATATGTTTGAGATATGGGTGGGAGGGGCCTTGGAGTATGCCAGATTTTTTGTGAAAATTACACGTAAGGTGCTTAGAAGACTGCCTGGTCCATAATCAGCACTCACTGTATAAGTGTTAGCGGTTACTATTGTCTTCATCTGCAGTTAGAGGGGACAGGAGGAAAGTGAGAAGAAGAAGGGAAGGGGCCATTCTGTTCTTGTCAGGATGAGTAGGCTCAGGTCTGGCTGCCCAGAAGATCAAGTGATAGAAGGGACCACAAAGCCAGGAAGCCCTGGAGTGAGGCCTAGGATTAATGAACGGATTTGGTTGTTTGACCTCTCCATGTTGCATCTCTGCTGTGCTTGGGCTGTGAGGGAGTGGGCTCGCCTGGACTCGGGCTTTGTTGCTGCCCTGACAGAAAGCCAGTAAGTCTGAGGCACCTCATGGTCTCCAGGCCCTCTGTGCTGGCATCTCACAGCTCCATGCTAAGCCTGGAGATAAACAGCAGGTAACAGCAGAACCTGCTTGTGCTTTATGGGAGAAGCCACACTCTTAGATGCAGTTGTCCTGTCTGTATGATGGAAAGCCTCTTGGAGCTATGTTATTTGGTGCATGAATGGATGGTCTGTTCCAGGGCTAGGCATGACGTCACACTTCTTACTTCTTACTCATGGGGTGGGTAGGGACGCAGCGGCTGATGCTAATATCTACCTGTATCTGTGACTGTAGCTAGAGGGCAGCTCAAAGGACAGCAGTGGCCCATCTAGGAGTCCTCAGCCTCCCACCAACTCTGAATCTACAGAAACCAAGAGCCCTGCACCCACCCTTGCCATGAATGGCCTGGGGGCTGCCTCAGCAGAAGCCTCGAGTGAGGAAACCCCGGGCCTATCCCGGAAAAAAGTGGCAAATGCAGTGAGGAAGGTGGTGAGCAGGGTGATGCCTGGTGAGGAACCTGGAAGCACCAGGGAGACTCTGAGCAGAGGAGTCAAATCCCCTGAGCACCCAGCTCGAGGCAAGAGGGGAGAAAAGGCAGCCTCTGGTCCCAAGCCACCACCTCCACCACCTCCCCCTCCTCCACCTAAGCCGGAAGCAAAGAAGGAGGCAGCCAAGGATGAGCTCTCTGTGGGCCTGCGGAGCCTGATGTCTCGGGGCAGGGGCAAGGATCACAAGCCCCGCAGCAGGCAGTCTCCTGGGAAAGGGGAGAAGCCCTCTAGCCAGGAGCCAGGCTCCTCGGGAAAACCAGGCTTCCCAGAGGTGGTGGACTCCTCAGCCAAGCCAGTCTCCCCCACCAAGCCTGGAACCCCAGAGGAGCAGTGTTCCCTAGCCCCACCGGAAGAGCTGGCTGACCCAGGCTCTGCTGGTCCGAAGTTGAACCTCACTGGATTGCAGCAGTCCAAGTCACCAGCCCCTGACATGCAGCAGGAGGTACCCGAGTGTGTCACTAACCTCTCACGCTGTTCCCCATCCTCGCTTAAGGGCCAGGCACCCTCACAACTAGCTTTCCCATGTCTCCACAGCCCCGCATGACTGAGAGGCTGGGCCCAGACCATTGCCGATGGCAGAGCTGCATGGCTTTCCTGGACTGAATGCCAGAGCTCATGGTGGCCTGGGCTTAGGGATAGGACCTGCTAACCAGCATGCTGCTGTTCTGTGGGAGTTGGGGCCTGGTACCCAGCTACATGGGGTCAGTTCAAGGCTCCAGACCCCAAGTCGAGGACCAGTACGCTAGCAGATCAGTTCTAGGGTAGGAAGACAGAACTCCTGAAGTCAAGTGGCCTGTATACGTTCACATCCCAGCCACTCATCCCATGCAGGATCTCAGCAAGGTCCCGTCTCTAAGCCTTCATCTGTCAGGTGGGGACGACACAGGTCTACGTCCCTTCTCTGAAGCCCTTAGGGCCAGAACTATTTTGGAAATTAGTTATTTTTGTATTTTAGGATATCATACAGTGTATATAATGAGCAGCAATCCGTAACCAAACCCATTAATATTTAATAAACCCTATGAATGTTCACGCTGCAGGAGGATAGAATATAAACAGGTTTCGCCACCAAAATAGTTAAGAAAAATTGTTTGTTTGGGGGGGGCCTTTTGGATTTTGGAATTGCAAATAAGAGATGATATCTGCTTTGAAGTGTTTCTGTGAAGGTTAGAAATGATTGAGGTAGTGAATGCTCCCAGGCCAGTCCCTGGTGTGGAGAGTGCTCCATAAATGGCAGCATCATAACGGTGCTAATAACAGTAGTTATTAATATCATCATTGTCATCACTACCTTCCTTAGGCCTGTCAGCAGTCCCCTCTGGCAGCAGAACTCTTGAGAAACCCTGTGCCTGGGTGGCTAATGGACACAGTGGGCTCCCTTTGGATCTGGGGCCCTGTCTGTCCATAAAGTGTCCTCCGTGTGGGACAGGAGATTGAGAGGCAGAGGGAAGGCCCAAGGACGATTAGTCTAGCCCCTTCCATTGGAAGATGATGCCTGCTTGGCTGGTCCTTGGATTGGGGACAGTTCTCTTTAAGCTTTCCCATTTTGGAGACCCTTCTGAGGGCCTGTGGGGTGGGGGTGGGTATGGGTGTGTGGAGGGGCACATCAGGTTTCACCACTGCTTCTCTGTGCTCTTGCTTGCTCCTTCTGGCAAGAAGAGGAGGGGCAGGGAGTGAGGGGCAGAGCACAACAGCCTAAGGCTTGTCCTGTCTCCCAGCCCTAGAGGCCCTCCTGGGATTCCTAAGGCTCCAGAACCTGCCATGCTCCCATTCCATTCTTCTTGGGCTTTGAGAAACCTAGAGAGGAGCAAGCTGTGGCTTTCCCCACCCCTCTTGGCCCACTCTGAATCAGGGAGGTGACCTTCTGGCAAACAGGCATTGGCAGGGGTATCTCTGGCCTGATGGGCAGGGCATGAAGCAAACCATCAGTCTCTGAGAAGAACCTCTGAGGAGCTGAGCATATCATGTGTCTGTTCTAGGCCAGCTGCCCTCCCTCCAGCTCCCTGTCCCCCCACCTCTCAGTAGGCTGGCGTTGGGGGTGCTGAGAAGAGCTCTGACTTGGAGTTCAGCCACTGTCACTTGGGCTGATGGCAAGGGCCAGAGGGTGTGTAGGAGAATAGGACTGTCCTGGTGCTGAATGGTTAGGACGGTGGGAAGAACTAACCCCAGAACTCTCAAACAGCTATTCTTTTTTCTCATCTGGTAGTTTAAAAACTCAAATTGGTGCCTGGCTTGCCTCCCTGGCCCTACTTCACTTACCTGCTGGGTCCTAGTGGCTTCCTAGGCCAGAAGCTTGGCATGCTGTGCCCCCATCACTTCCCTGGCCATAACTAATAGTGATTTAACCTCCAGGCAGAAGCTGCCACCGAGGTCCAGCTGACCCCCGCAGAGGAGGCCCACCAGCGGCTTGAGAGGATCTTCACAGCTCCTGTAATGCCACCTCTCGCGTGTGGTTCCCCTGTCCCTGGCACTCCTCTTTCCTGAGGCTGGCGGCCAGACTGTGTGTGTCTATGTGTTTAGGAAGGAGCACCTGCCTATGGAAGAGTGCTCCATGGTGGCTTGGGGGCCCTCACAGTGGTCTTCCCACTTCAAGAAAAGAAAGAAGGGCTCTGCAGAGGAGTTGAGCACAGAGAGGCCTGTTCCTTCAGGGAGCCCAGAGCCGCGTGCCTGGGGGAGGGGTCCCTCTTGGCTGGGTATCCAGCCCACTTCCCTAGCCCTGTTCTCCTGCCCTGGAGAATATGTCTTGATGCCAGAGTCTGGTAGGTGTCGAGGCAGGGAGCTGACATTCCCATTTTGGATGCCATGACTCTCTAGACCCAGGTGCCTGTTAACTCCTTGTCCATTTCTGACAAGCAAGGTCAAAGGCCTGGCTGACTCCACTTCCCCTCCAGAAAGGCCTTTAAGTGACCAGACAGAGACAGAGAGGTCAAGGCTAGCAGCACTGTGCCTTGTTACTTGGGCAGTAGTCATATGGACCTGTATGGGATGATGCCTCCACTTGCCATGGGGTAGTGAGTCTGCCTGAGAATGGTGCAGGGATGCAGTGGGGGTTCGAGGAAGGCGTCCTAGACTTGGGGCTGCTGGTGGTCTTGTTCTATGAGAGGTGCAGGGATGACATCTCTGAAGGGCCGTCCTTGGCAGTGGGAATGGCATCCTTGGGTGTGTGTTTGGAGGCCAGGCTGAGCCCTGTGTTTGGATCTGTTGGCTGTAGGGGAGCTAGGATGGAAAATGCCCTGGGTAAGGCCAGAGGCTTCTGGGGGACCCAAGACCTGGGTATGGTGAGGTGGCCTGGCCTGGTGGCACACAGAAGAGAAGCCTAATTCAGAATGGACTAGATGGCCAGCCTAAGAGAGACTGGGGCCAGAGGCGGAATGGCACACTCCTGCCCAGGCCATGGGGAATGATTTACCAGAGTATCTTCTCTGAGAAGTCTGATGGTAACAAGTGTCTCTTCACCTTTTCTTCCTTGTCTGGCCTATTCTTAACAGAGCACAATTCACCTGCCTAGGCTAGCAATCCCCCTCCTGGTGCTAAGCGACTCCCATCTCCACCTTGTACCTTGGGCAGCCTGAGAGTGCCCACCTGCTTGGCCCAGGGTGCTTGCCGAACGGGACATGCTGATTGTCTACTTGTCTTCACCCCTGTTTTCTCTCTCTCTCTAATTTGCTTGCTGCTGGTAGCTGGACCCTGAGGCCGCTTCTCCTGCCCACAGCCAGGTAGGGTGCTCCTGCCCCGCTCAGGAGCCCTCCACTTCTTCCGGTGACCACCTGCCACCCCCGGCTTGTACCTGGGCTGGTGTCTGTGCTCGGGCCTCGTGTTGGAGTGTAAGGCCTCTTCTCCCTTCCTACTCCCACCTGGTATCTGGGGAGATCCTTGGGGGGAGCGGTGACAGGAGTTTGAGTTGCGGCAGCTCTGCGTCAGGCCCCTGGGGAATGCCTAGACCGAGTGTCACCACAGGAGTTTGACCTCTGTGGCTCTTAGCCACTGAAGCCCAGGGGCCTGACCAGTTTTAGTTGCTAGGTGCTTCAATTCTGCTCACTCTGGGTAGAGAAAGCTGAAAAGGCTGAATCCCTACCACCCCATCTCAAGCATGAAGATGTAGCATTTTCTGTCTCCACCTAGTGGGCTCCCTTTGGATCTGGGGCCCTGTCTGTCCATAAAGTGTCCTCCGTGTGGGACAGGAGATTGAGAGGCAGAGGGAAGGCCCAAGGACGATTAGTCTAGCCCCTTCCATTGGAAGATGATGCCTGCTTGGCTGGTCCTTGGATTGGGGACAGTTCTCTTTAAGCTTTCCCATTTTGGAGACCCTTCTGAGGGCCTGTGGGGTGGGGGTGGGTATGGGTGTGTGGAGGGGCACATCAGGTTTCACCACTGCTTCTCTGTGCTCTTGCTTGCTCCTTCTGGCAAGAAGGGGAGGGGCAGGGAGTGAGGGGCAGAGCACAACAGCCTAAGGCTTGTCCTGTCTCCCAGCCCTAGAGGCCCTCCTGGGATTCCTAAGGCTCCAGAACCTGCCATGCTCCCATTCCATTCTTCTTGGGCTTTGAGAAACCTAGAGAGGAGCAAGCTGTGGCTTTCCCCACCCCTCTTGGCCCACTCTGAATCAGGGAGGTGACCTTCTGGCAAACAGGCATTGGCAGGGGTATCTCTGGCCTGATGGGCAGGGCATGAAGCAAACCATCAGTCTCTGAGAAGAACCTCTGAGGAGCTGAGCATATCATGTGTCTGTTCTAGGCCAGCTGCCCTCCCTCCAGCTCCCTGTCCCCCCACCTCTCAGTAGGCTGGCGTTGGGGGTGCTGAGAAGAGCTCTGACTTGGAGTTCAGCCACTGTCACTTGGGCTGATGGCAAGGGCCAGAGGGTGTGTAGGAGAATAGGACTGTCCTGGTGCTGAATGGTTAGGACGGTGGGAAGAACTAACCCCAGAACTCTCAAACAGCTATTCTTTTTTCTCATCTGGTAGTTTAAAAACTCAAATTGGTGCCTGGCTTGCCTCCCTGACCCTACTTCACTTACCTGCTGGGTCCTAGTGGCTTCCTAGGCCAGAAGCTTGGCATGCTGTGCCCCCATCACTTCCCTGGCCATAACTAATAGTGATTTAACCTCCAGGCAGAAGCTGCCACCGAGGTCCAGCTGACCCCCGCAGAGGAAGCCCACCAGCGGCTTGAGAGGATCTTCACAGCTCCTGTAATGCCACCTCTCGCGTGTGGTTCCCCTGTCCCTGGCACTCCTCTTTCCTGAGGCTGGCGGCCAGACTGTGTGTGTCTGTGTGTTTAGGAAGGAGCACCTGCCTATGGAAGAGTGCTCCATGGTGGCTTGGGGGCCCTCACAGTGGTCTTCCCACTTCAAGAAAAGAAAGAAGGGCTCTGCAGAGGAGTTGAGCACAGAGAGGCCTGTTCCTTCAGGGAGCCCAGAGCCGCGTGCCTGGGGGAGGGGTCCCTCTTGGCTGGGTATCCAGCCCGCTTCCCCAGCCCTGTTCTCCTGCCCTGGAGAATATGTCTTGATGCCAGAGTCTGGTAGGTGTCGAGGCAGGGAGCTGACATTCCCATTTTGGATGCCATGACTCTCTAGACCCAGGTGCCTGTTAACTCCTTGTCCATTTCTGACAAGCAAGGTCAAAGGCCTGGCTGACTCCACTTCCCCTCCAGAAAGGCCTTTAAGTGACCAGACAGAGACAGAGAGGTCAAGGCTAGCAGCACTGTGCCTTGTTACTTGGGCAGTAGTCATATGGACCCGTATGGGATGATGCCTCCACTTGCCATGGGGTAGTGAGTCTGCCTGAGAATGGTGCAGGGATGCAGTGGGGGTTCGAGGAAGGCGTCCTAGACTTGGGGCTGCTGGTGGTCTTGTTCTATGAGAGGTGCAGGGATGACATCTCTGAAGGGCAGTCCTTGGCAGTGGGAATGGCATCCTTGGGTGTGTGTTTGGAGGCCAGGCTGAGCCCTGTGTTTGGATCTGTTGGCTGTAGGGGAGCTAGGATGGAAAATGCCCTGGGTAAGGCCAGAGGCTTCTGGGGGACCCAAGACCTGGGTATGGTGAGGTGGCCTGGCCTGGTGGCACACAGAAGAAAAGCCTAATTCAGAATGGACTAGATGGCCAGCCTAAGAGAGACTGGGGCCAGAGGCGGAATGGCACACTCCTGCCCAGGCCATGGGGAATGATTTACCAGAGTATCTTCTCTGAGAAGTCTGATGGTAACAAGTGTCTCTTCACCTTTTCTTCCTTGTCTGGCCTATTCTTAACAGAGCACAATTCACCTGCCTAGGCTAGCAATCCCCCTCCTGGTGCTAAGCGACTCCCATCTCCACCTTGTACCTTGGGCAGCCTGAGAGTGCCCACCTGCTTGGCCCAGGGTGCTTGCCGAACGGGACATGCTGACTGTCTACTTGTCTTCACCCCTGTTCTTCTCTCTCTCTCTCTCTAATTTGCTTGCTGCTGGTAGCTGGACCCTGAGGCCGCTTCTCCTGCCCACAGCCAGGTAGGGTGCTCCTGCCCCGCTCAGGAGCCCTCCACTTCTTCCGGTGACCACCTGCCACCCCCGGCTTGTACCTGGGCTGGTGTCTGTGCTCGGGCCTCGTGTTGGAGTGTAAGGCCTCTTCTCCCTTCCTACTCCCACCTGGTATCTGGGGAGATCCTTGGGGGGAGCGGTGACAGGAGTTTGAGTTGCGGCAGCTCTGTGTCAGGCCCCTGGGGAATGCCTAGACCGAGCGTCGCCACAGGAGTTTGACCTCTGTGGCTCTTAGCCACTGAAGCCCAGGGGCCTGACCAGTTTTAGTTGCTAGGTGCTTCAATTCTGCTCACTCTGGGTAGAGAAAGCTGAAAAGGCTGAATCCCTACCACCCCATCTCAAGCATGAAGATGTAGCATTTTCTGTCTCCACCTGAGGACCAATGTGGGAAACCCACCTTCAGATAAGCTCTAAACGAATTATAGGCTGTGACGCTTTGGTGTCACCTTATGTACCAGGCTCCAAATTCTTGAACGTACCAATTTTTAAGACAAAGGTTTTACTTATCTCATGTAATTTCTAAAAGAACACGTAGTTTTGTTTTATAAAGTTGCATTTTTTCAAATATATTTTTCAAATGTACTAACCTTTTTTTTTTTTTTTTAATGTTTTCACTTAACAGTTTAAAATATTGACGCCCCATAGTGATCCTCCAATTTGAAGGGTAGTATCACTGTTCATGATTGCTGGAGTTTGGGGGCCACGGGTGTAGTCCAGCCTTCCCACCCTGTTGCTGGGAAGGGCAGTCAGCGAGGGAGAGAGTTCTCTAAAATCAGAATCCAATCTGGAAGTAGAACCTAGATCTCTTGCAGCTCTAAGAATTGTGACAAAGAAAATGTTTCCTCTTGCTATGTTTTTTTGTCCTTTCCAATCCTCCACCAGGGGTCAGTGTCACAAACCAGTGTATACGACCCAGGTCTCGTGAGGGTGGGGGCGGGCAGGGCCAGCCTGATGGCTGCTCCATGCCATGGGGCATCAGAGCTACTGGATGACCCTACAACCCTTTCACTCACGCACAACAAAAGGAGTTTGAACTGTCTGTCTCCTATTTGCCCAGCATCCTCGGACACCGTTTCAGCCCAGCTCAGGTCCCTCGGGGGGCACCAGGTTTGGCAGTCCCACACCCTGACAGTGCCTGTGAATGTTTCTTTCTGACTGGTGACCACCTGGGGCCTCTGGGGTCTCCCAGTTCCTCTGTACTTGTTCCAGTGCCCATCCATGTGGCACGCAAGTCTCTTTCTGTGTTTAGCAGAACAGTGCTGTCCCTCCCTGCCTCCCTCATATCTTTCCAGCCATGCTCCTTCATGCCCTTGTATGGGCTTAGCATGTCCACATAGGTCTGTGCACCTGCTACCCTGTGAGGAGGAGGAGCAGGGAGGCTGGCATGTGCATCTGGGTGCCGCCCCCCACCCAGGAGAGCATCCTCTGGAGAGGAAGACCAGGCCGGGGCCAGGACTCAGGCCCCACTTTTCATTTGCACTGCAAATGAAAGCTTGGTGAAGGAGGGCCTGTCAGGGTGGGGGAGAAGCTAGGACTAGAAGGTCACAGTAGCTAATCCTACGGGCTTCACAGGGAGGTCGGAGAGAAGGCAGCTGAAGGTAGACCCTGCTGATTTGCCTTCCTGAGGTCTGCTCTCTCCTGGGTACATGCTCACCGTGTCCCTGTTCTTCCAGATGCTCAGGGTTGGCATGGCCCCTAGCTCTGTCCTTGTCCTCAAGACTCCTCAGGATTACCACTACCTCCTGGCTTCCCCACCTTTTTCCTCTGACACCTCTGAGGACACCTGTTCCGTGTCTGCCACTCAACTGTTCCCCTCGCCCCGTGGCTCATCTGGAAGCCCTTCCCTTCGCATGTCTCCTCTTTTCTACTGTCCTTGTCTCTGTTTTCCAGAACAGCCTCTGACTATCTATTCTTCCCCTCCCTCTGATAGGTGAAGTCAGAAGAACAGATTGCAGCTGAAGAGGCCTGGCATGAGACAGAGAAGGTGTGGCTGGTCCATAAGGATGGCTTCTCGCTGGGTGAGTTTTGAGAGATCCAGGGGCAGATGCCTGGGCCTCTCAGGTGTCAGTGCTGCTGTGCCTTCTGGGTCTGACGAAGGCTGCGTGGTGAGCAAGGAGAGGTCAGTGATACAGTGGAGAGGAGGCCAGACTGTGAAGGGCCCAACAAGGGTGGGAGAGCCTTCCTGGGCCCATGTCTGACTATCTGCCCTACTCTGCAGCCAGTCAGCTCAAATCCCAGGAGCTCAGCTTGCCCGAGGGGAAGGTGCGTGTGAAGCTAGACCATGATGGAACCATCCTGGACGTCGACGAGGATGACGTAGAGAAGGTTGGCAGGAGGCTGGTAGAGGGCACAGGAGGTGGGCTGGGCAGGGCAGGCTTGTCCACTGGCAGTGCACACAGGTTCTGCTTCTTCAGTGCTCTCCTGCCTGTGCTGTCACAGGCTAATGCTCCTTCCTGCGACCGTCTAGAAGATCTGGCCTCCCTGGTGTACCTCAATGAGTCGAGCGTCTTGCACACACTGCGCCAGCGCTATGGCGCTAGCCTGCTGCACACATATGCTGGCCCCAGCCTGCTCGTCCTCAGCCCCCGTGGGGCTCCTGCCGTGTACTCCGAGAAGGTGCGATGCCCCCCAGGCCACCATGTTGTTACATGGATCCACCCACCCACTATGTACCCTATCTTTTCTGGCTCTGCCCCTTCCCCTTGGCATTCCACTGGGCTCCTGTAGTCTCACAGCTGATCTTGGGGAGAGGAGTCATCTCAAAGGGTGTTGACAGAAGGCCCTCCCCCAATCTCTAATACAGGCTAGGGCTTGGCTGGTATCTGCATTTTCATACACGGCCTTAGCCTCAGAATCCCTCTGCTACCCTGGAGTGAAAGGCTCAGAAAGATGTAGACCTTTGGGGTAAGGGGTATTTGAGTGGGACCAGCTAAGAGCCTACCCCTTCCCCCCAATCCCTTTCCTGCCCAAGGTGATGCACATGTTCAAGGGGTGTCGGCGAGAAGACGTGGCACCCCACATCTACGCCGTGGCCCAGACTGCATACAGGGCGATGCTGATGAGCCGTCAGGACCAGTCCATCGTCCTCCTGGGCAGTAGTGGCAGTGGCAAGACCACCAGCTGCCAGCATCTGGTACAATACCTGGCCACCATCGCAGGCACCAGCGGGAACAAGGTGTTTTCTGGTGAGGCAGGGACAACTGAGAAATTGAGAATGGGCTGGGGAGAGGGGCGTGGGGATGGAGGCTTCTCCTAGGTGCCAGCTCTTTTCTCTTTGGCTTTCTTGATGGCCCCTGGGCCTGTCTTCTGCAGCAGAGAAGTGGCAGGCTCTATACACGCTCCTGGAAGCCTTTGGGAACAGCCCCACCATCATGAACAGCAATGCCACCCGCTTCTCTCAGATCCTCTCCTTAGACTTTGACCAAGCTGGCCAGGTGGCCTCAGCCTCCATTCAGGTGAGGAGACACTCAGGGTAGTAGGAGATTGGCTGCCTGATTTCATGTCTCAGAAATCAGGCTCTCTCCTGTGCCTCGTTTTTCTGGGATTCTGCCCCTGGCACTGGCATGGCTGGCCTGCTCTGCCTGAGCCCTCACCATTCTGCTTCCTGTGCCTCCTGCCCTGGGTGGAGCATGGTTCAGCTTCTTGCCTAATTCTGCCCAAGCCCTGGCCCTGTGCTCGGGGGCTTCTGTCAGGCAGGTTTCACCTGGGGAGGACTGGCTTGTCAGTAAAGTAAGGCCTAACCAAGTCTGACTCCCTTCCATCCTAAAAGAAATCTCTCACCACAAAGTGTTCAGCTCCCCGTGAAAGCTGTTCCTGGGGACTAGGCAAGGCAGCAGGGGTCCCTCCATGATCTGGGCCTGTCTTCTTCCTTGTGGCTCTGGTCTCTGCCTGAGTTTGCCCCTGAGGTGATCTGGCCTCTGGTTGAGCACCCGGAGAATAACAAGCAGCCGCTTGTTCCCATGTGCCCAATTCTTTCTTCTATGGGGTGGGAGAAGCTTGACCTGGCACTGCCCTCCTTGCCCATACCCTCCATGCTGTGCCACAGACGATGCTTCTGGAGAAGCTGCGTGTGGCTCGACGCCCGGCTAATGAGGCTACATTCAATGTCTTCTACTACCTGCTGGCCTGTGCGGATGGCACCCTCAGGTGAGATGGGACAGAGGGAACAGGGAGAGTGCTTTGGACTCCAGCCCTCTGAAATCTCCTGGACTTTGCCACTCAATTGCATTCTGTACTGTGTATTGTGTGCCTGATACATGTTAGGCTCTGAGCTAGGTCCTAGGGATGGCAAGATGAATGAGCCCTAGGCCCTGCCCAGCAGGAACTCCCTGGCCCCAGGCACAGGGGTCTGGCTACGTATGAGGGGCACAACTGGCCCCTCAGTTTTCCCAGGGCCTACCTGGGATCTCTGCTACCCACCAAGGTAGGTCTGGAGAGGAAAGCACGCTGACATGCAGGTGGTCAGGGACTTGTCTGCAATCCCACAGCTAGTATGGGGCTGAGATGGTATTTAAGTCTACACTGGGGCCAAAAGCCCAATCCTTTTTCAGTGCCCTCCAAGCTGGCCCTCCATGCCCCCATGTTGGCTCCTCTGCCAGGCTCCTCCCTTTGCACCTTGCGACTTGCTGTCTGCGATCACTGAGAGGATAAATGATAAGGGTGAGCAAGCAGCCCCATGGCATTTTCCTCCTTATGTCTTCTTGTAACTGAGGGCGTGGTCTCTGTCCTGGCTCGACTCGCCTTTCAGGCAGGTTCCCTGCTCCCTTCCAGGTGTCTGGCGGGACGCTCACCAGGGCATCTCTGGTGATCCGTCTTAGGGAGTCTGGTGCTCTGACCAGATATCCAGGCCAATTAAGAAAGGCAGGAGCAGCTGCTTGACAGTAGGGCATGATGGGCAGACAGAACTCAGAGTCTGGAAGCTAAGTTTGTCTCTCTCCACCCTGGTAGGGAGGTGGCCTTAGCGTAGGGACCAAGCACTGTGCTGATGCCTCATTTGTACCCCTAGGACAGAGCTCCACTTGAACCACTTGGCAGAGAACAGTGTGTTTGGAATTGTGCCACTGGCCAAGGTGAGGGACCAGGTTGGCAGCCCTGGGTCTTGGGGATTGGAAAACCCTCAGATGGCCTGGAGTGCCCCGGGGGAATAGCAGGAGCCCAGCTCCAGCCGAGCGGCTCTACCATAGCCTTGCCCTCCCTAGGGGCCCAGCACCAGGGGAGTATGCTGGGCAGGGGGTTGAGGGGGTGAAGGTGGGAGGCATAGGGCCCCTCTGAGATCCAGTGCCCATGTGCCCATTTGTTCCTGCAGCCTGAGGAGAAGCAGAAGGCAGCTCAGCAGTTCAGTAAGCTGCAGACGGCCATGAAAGTGCTGGGCATCTCCCCCGATGAACAGAAAGCCTGCTGGCTCATCCTGGCTGCCATCTACCACCTGGGCGCTGCAGGAGCCACCAAAGGTAACCTGCAATGGGTCCCATCAGCCAGGCTTGTCGCCTAGGAGACCTTGTGGGGACCTTCCCATTCCCAGTTTATCCTCACCCAGCACAGGCTCATCTATTACCAGACATCCCTCTTTTGCTGCGCTTCTTCCCAGCCCCTGATATCAAAGCAGAAAGCCCCCAACACCCAGAGAAGCATCTCTGCCAATGATGGCCTGAGGGCTGGACTTAGGTGGCAGTGACTGAGAGCACTGTGAAATCGGGGTGGGGGCTTTAAGGGCTTAGAGACTGAAGTGAAGAGAAGGGCCCCAACTCAGAGCAGCCCCCCCTGGATTAACTCTCCTTCTTGTTCCCTTTCTGACAGAGGACCCCGAGGAGCAAGCGGGTAACTGACATTGGCCCTCCCTGGGGTGCAGGGGCCACGTGGCCCCATCTTGGTGTTTACCCTGGGCTCTCTCTGGGGGCTAGGCTTGTTCTGTCATAATGAAGGGCACTGGCCTGGGAGAAGCCCCAGGGTTGAGGGTGGAGAGGGCACCTGCTGTGGGACTTCTCGGAGTCCCCAAAATAGCTGCTTCTATCTGTTTTGCTTCCAGATCCTGGAACCTCTCAGGATGCCCTCCATGGGGCTTAGGTGGGGTAGGGTGGGCTTGCTTCCCGGGGCTTCCTGAGGCCAGTTTTCCCTGAGTCTTCCTTTCTCTCCACTGGTTTGGTAGCAGGTGTCTCTTCCTCTTGCATGTCAGGGTGGAAACCACTAGGGGGCAGCAGGCACCGTGGAAACAAATGAGTCGCAGCTTCAGCACTTGTGCTTGGGGGCTTGTGAATGGCTAGAGCTTGGTCTGGCTTGGAATACACTGCTGCTTTCCTCTGAGATTACATTGATGGGTGGGCACTCTGCCCACCTCTTCACCTCTTCTCCAGTTTAGGAAAAGAGGTGCTGCCTGTGAACAGCACCTGGGGTTTTGGCTTCATCTTCCTTGAGATGTGAAGAGCCCCACGCTTCTCAGTAGGAATGAGAAAGCACTGGTGGGCGGGTGAGTGGGTGCATGGAGGAATAGGCACCTGGGTTTTAGGCTCCTTATGATCTCAGAAGATAGCATCCCTACCAGAAAGGAAGTAGGCTCTGAGTTAAAGAAGTCTCCAGACTATGTAGGTAGGCAGGAGGGTGGGCATATCACTGTGTCTTGAGGAAGTTCTTTCACTCTTAAGATGATAAACCCAGGTTTCCTATAACCCTACTCAGTGCTGATTGCAGGCGGAGAGCTCTGGGTGTGTCAGCACATGGACCTTTTTGAGCAGGGTCCATTACTCCCTCAGAGCTTCCAGTATTTTCTAGTGTGTGTGTTCATGTGTGTATGAGAATGTCTTTTAGGTCTTTCTTTGTGTATGTGTGTCAGTGTGATTATATTCATAAACATACTCCTTTGAGATTGTGTGTGTGTGTTTGTGTTTCTGAGTCTGAATATGGTTATTTTCCTGCCTGCTCATCCTCACAAATCCCCACCCTCTGCGGTCCCTTCTCGTGGGCCTGGAGGGCTCAGTTGATGACTATTTGGTAACATGCTGTTTTTCTTTGCATGCTGCATGCTGGTCCTTTGCCTTACAGAAGCTGCTGAAGGTAAAACCTTGTTTCTTGTTAGCTTTCTCTAATTGCCGTGATTAGACACATGTTGGCTGAAACACGTCTGTCTGCGTGGGCTGCTCCCTTTCCTCTGAGGCTTTTTCATATCCCCACTGTTGGGCCATGGGTGGGTGTTTGTGGTCTCTCCTAGCAGATGCCTGGAAGTAAGAGGGAGGATCCTAATGAATTCACAGAAGGGGAAGGCACTGTGTTTCTCATGATGTGTCCCCCAAGGCACAGGTGGCTCTCATGCTCATTGAAGGTGGGCTGGCTCATTCATCCTCTGACTCAATTTCCCAGAGTTGGCACTCCTGGAGCCAAGCCCTCTGAAAGGGTGTTTGCAGCTGTGTACCCTCTCGTGGCAGCTGTGAGGAGTTACCTCCTTTTTTTAGGACTTGCTCATCCTCTCTACCCCAAAAGGGACACAGGAAACCCTGGCAGCTGCTGGCTGGCCTTGTTTTACTTGAACCCTCTAGTGTCATCAGGGCTGGTTTTTTCTCTGGCAAATACCTACTCCCCAGTTCTGTGGGAATGGGGAGCCAAAGGGCACAGTGGTCATCACATGGCCTAAGGAGGAAGATCCAAGATGCCAAGATCCTTTTTTCTACCCCATAGCTGGCCGCAAGCAGTTTGCCCGCCATGAGTGGGCCCAGAAGGCCGCATACCTGTTGGGCTGCACCCTGGAGGAGCTCTCCTCGGCCATCTTCAAGCACCAGCACAAGGGTGGCACCCTGCAACGCTCCACCTCTTTCCGCCAGGGCCCTGAGGAGAGCAGCCTGGGAGATGGCACAGGTACCCTGGGCTGGCGGATGTGATTGGGAGGCCTCATCCAGGGCTCATTGCTGTCTCTGCTGTGAGGAGACTGCTGGCATGAAGAGCTCAGATCAGGGGAAAAACACTTAGACCCAAGGCCCCTGCTGACTTGGCCCTTGGTAGGTGGGGAGCATACCCTGGTGGGGATCCCAGGGAGCAGGAGATAGAGCTGATCCTCTTGCCCCACAGGCCCCAAACTAAGTGCACTGGAGTGCCTGGAGGGCATGGCATCTGGCCTCTACAGCGAGCTCTTCACCCTTATTGTCTCTCTGGTGAACAGGTGAGTGAGTGCCGGTCAGGAGGGCTCAGGAGCTCTCTGGCTTCCTGCCTTGAGTAAGGTGGAGTTGATGCCTCTGAGCTTGTGCGATTGCTGAGGCAGAGCCATCCTCCGCCAGCAGAGGGCTCACTGTCCTTGTAGGCCAAGAGAGGCACACCCAGAGTCCTGGGCACCTGCACAGGAATGGAGACTTGGTTTGGGGCAGGGCGGGCTGCCTGGGCACCAGGGGCAGACCAACGGTGGTACTGCCCTAACCAGCTCTGACCCAGGTTCTCCCTGTGAAGGGCTCTCAAGTCCAGCCAGCATTCACTCTGCTCTATGATGATTGTGGACACTCCGGGCTTCCAGAACCCTGAGCAGGGTGGGTCAACCCGTGGAGCCTCCTTTGAGGAGCTGTGCCACAACTACGCCCAGGACCGGCTTCAGAGGCTCTTCCACGAGCGCACCTTTGTGCAGGAGTTGGAAAGATACAAGGAGGTAGCACCTGACTTTGCCTCTGCCTGCCACCCCTCCTTCCCCTCTGGCCTTGGCTCCCTCAGGGAGGGCATCTGTGGATGAGGGAAGGAACCACCTTCCCTGCTGGCTGCTCCCTCCCAGCTTTTACTCTCTTGTCATTTCTGTCTGCCTGTGCTTTCTAGACTAGGTGTCTTTTCTTGCCCCAGGCTTCATTCTCACTCTGCGGAGAGTTTCCTCCCCAAGAAGCTAGATGTATTCAGGGTCTAGGGAGCCCCTCTTTGCCCACCTTCAAGACACCACCTAGGCCCTGTGAATTGCCACCATGCAGCTCCTGCTTCCACGTGTGTGGGGCCCAGCCTTCCCTGTCTCAGTCTCCTGAATTGTTAAGGTGGCGACTGATTATTAAGGACCCCTTCATAAAAGGGGGTCCCAGATGGGTCGAGACCTGGAAATCCTACCTCATATAGAGATGAGAGACATTGATCCTGGGGAGGTTATTTGTCGGGGATGAGAGAAGATTCAGGAGGAAAAGGACAGATTTCTTCAATTGTTTCAAGGATGTGTGTGAAAGTAGGCTTTCTTCACGTAGCCTATCAGTGGATGTGAATAACAGGAATATGCGACTTTAGCTCAGTATAAAAGGAGGTTAGAAGAATTTTAGCTGTCCAGAGATACAGTGTGGTGCTTTGGGAAGTGGTCAGCATTTGTCAGTCGGGCTGCTGGTGGCAAGTTCCTGCATGAGATGGGAAGTCAGACTTACCCCAGTGTCCCCTCCTAGCCTGCTCATAGAGCTGCACCCCACACGTGGCCCTGTGCTCACTACCACTCTGCTTTCTTTCCTAGGAGAACATCGAGCTGGCATTTGATGACTTGGAGCCGGCCACAGATGATTCTGTGGCCTCTGTGGACCAAGCCTCCCATCAGTCCCTGGTAGGAATTCTAACGAAGCCCTAGGCTGGCCTTGTCTTCTCCCATTCCTCTCCTTCAGTAGAGCAACCCCCCAACCCCCGCGCCCCATGTGAGCTGCTGCCAGTGGTGCCACTGGGGGTTGAGTGGGGCCCAACAATCAGGCCTAGACATTGAGCACTTTAGAGCTACCCCTCAACCCTCAGCCAGTCTGGCCAGGAAGATGGTACTTTCTTCTACTGTGGTTCAGTGGGGAGCCTCAGCCACTGGGTGTCTGAGCCAGACAGGAACCTGTACCTCATCTCATACCACCTAGGGCTCAGGCCCTGCCCTGTGACTGGCTGAGCCTCAGGTATGTCTGCCAGGAGCCCTGATGTCTCCTAGGTGAAGGCCTAGGTGGACCCAGAGGTTGTAGTCATTCCTTCCCATTGTCCCCAAGAAGAGGACTGATGCAGCCTACAGCCTAGCAGAGTGGGGTGAGGAGCCAGTACTGCCCCAAACAGGGAAACAGTGCCCAGCTACAGACTCCCACTGAGGGCCGTGTGTGACCCCTCGCCCTTCACCCTTAGGGGTAGGTTTTGTCACCCTTTGGACTAGTGTCTTGGGCACCTTGCTGCCTGGGGACTGGCTGGCCTCATGAGCATTTGATACGTAGTGATTGTCTTCAATTAGGGAAGTTGCATAAGGTACTTTACTAGAGAACTGGCATCTCTGCTAAGCTGCTGATCTCCCTCCTCTGCTTTGAGCCCAGCCTCCCTCTCCCTTTTCCTTGTGGTGAGGCCCTGCTGGGCTGGCAAGGGGGTGGGGCCCCATGGAACGTGTGGGTCCCCCTGGGACAAATGCTTAAATTGCCCAAGTTCCATATCTCCCCAGGGAAGCTGGATTTTTTTTCCCCCTGACACCTGGGCTCCGTGCTAGCGTCCCTGAAGCACCTTTGTCATTCCCAGGAGGTACGGGGAAGTCGGTCCATGTGGCTTAGGAGCAGCAGTGGGTCAGACAGTGGGTTCGGATGGGGCTCAGCAATCCTTTCCCTTCTTTGCTCTCCCTGTCTGATGGGTCTCAGCACTGGGTAGCTGCACCTCTGGAGATGGAGCCCCTCCGTGCCCAGCCTGCCACTCACTATCCAGTGGCTTTGTTGCTCATTCCTGCTGGCAGCTCCAGCCACTCTGGGACCTTAGTTGTCCATCAGTCATTGGCCATATTGTCCTTCCTCCTGGTAATCACACTGACTCCCTTGGGCAGCTGTGGGGTAGAGATACAGGCAGCTGGGGTCCAAGAGAGGGCAATGGCACTTCTGTTACTACTCTTGTCCCCCAGTCCCTAAAGGCCAGGCAAGGACAGGGTATGGGGAAGGCTCGGTCCTTCTTGCCTCAAAAAGAGGGGAATTCCATAGAAAAGACACCTTCAGACCAGACGTGGCCACAGACCTAGGTTGTTTGGATTTAATGGGGTATTAGAAATAAGAATTCGATATTTCCACCTTCTCTTGAAAAACTGGAGGATTTATCAACACTAGGCCAACATTCTTCCAGGACAGCAGTTGGCTACAGCTGAACGGTGGCTGTTTTCTTTAGATTGGGATGCTGCTCTTTAGTCATCTCAGTTCTGCCCATTTGGGCTTTCACATCCATTAAGTCAGCTGTCTTACATTTTTCACAATTGAGTTTATGACTCTGTAGTGATCCCATCTGTAGTGATCCCACCTGTAGTGCTCTGTGCCCTCTCTGGGTGCTCCCCTCTCAGGGGACCATGGTTAATCCCTCAGCTGTTACTTATTGATAGCTTCCTTTGGGCCATGCACTACTCTGAGAGCCTCACAGACTTTATCTTGGTTAATCTGCCTGGGAGGTGATGCCCAGGGAGTAAGGGCAACACGGGACTCACGCAAGTCTTGTGTGACCTGCAAGGGGTCAAGGATGGAGGAGAGCATCTGGGTGTGGGCTTGGCTTAGTAAGAAGACTTCAGTCTTTGATTATTTTGAACACGAGTCCTAGGAATCATACTCTGCTATGGACTTCTCTCTCTGATCTCTTTCTTACCTCCTCTTTCTCCTTGCTGCCCACCTGTCCCACAAGGTGTCAGCAGTGAGTGGCAGAAGCTGCAGTTTGTGTGTGTGCAGCGTGTGTGTGTGTGTGTGTGTGTGTGTGCGTGCGTGTGTGTGTGCAGCCTGTTTGTATAGTGTGTGGTTGAGGACAGGGCACTAGCTTTTTTCCCAGAGCTCCATGTGACACAGCGGGTTTTCTTTGCTTCTCCATAGGTCCGCTCACTGGCCCGCACTGACGAGGCAAGGGGCCTGCTATGGCTTTTGGAAGAGGAAGCTCTGGTACCAGGGGCCACTGAGGATGCCCTTCTGGAACGCCTTTTCTCCTACTATGGTCCCCAGGAAGGTGACAAAAAAGGTAGGTGGCACCCCTGGAGGGCAACTCTTCTGTTTCCTCTCCAGAGGACCCACTTATATGGGTCCAGGTGGCACTGTGTAGGGGCTCACTGAGTCCCTGGGCTTTTTTGGGCCTGTGCCCTGATGACCTGAACCTTGCTTCTCTTACCCTCAGGCCAAAGCCCCCTCCTGCGTAGCAGCAAACCTCGCCATTTTCTCCTGGGCCACAGCCATGGCACCAACTGGGTAGAGTACAATGTGGCTGGCTGGTTGAGCTACACCAAGCAGAACCCAGCCATGCAGAATGCCCCCCGGCTCCTACAGGACTCCCAGAAGTAAGAACACCACTCACTCTGCCCATGTTCCATCCCCAGGGATATTCGAGTCTCCTCCCATCTCAGAGGCCCCCTCACCAGCAGGGTAGATAGCCTCCACTTCCTAAGTGGCAACAGCCAAGGCTAGTTGGCCCTGAGGGCATAGGGTGGCCTCCAGGAGTAGAGGTGGGGACAGACATGGTTGAAAGGACTTATAGTTTTGATTAACGCTCCCACATTCTTCACGGAAGGCAGGAATAGCCTTAGAAACACCTCATTCATATAAGCCCTGTCATCCATTAATTTATTCAACAGATAATTATTGGATACTTACTCTGTGACAATGAATAAAACACAAATCCTTCCCACGTGGCGTTTACATTTTAGTCGGGGGAGACAGATAATGACCAGTGAACATCATAGTAGATTATATCTTCTGTTAAATGTTGATCTGTGCTCTCTCCTGCCACTTTGGAACCCTTTCCCCACCTTTGCCCTTCCTGGTGATGAAGAGCAGACCACCCACTCTGTCTGATCCTGCCTAACCCTCGGCTTCTGCCCACCCCTCGGCTTCTGCCCACCCCAGTATTCTCTTCTCATTATTTGGAGATTTCTCTACAGTTTCTCTGTAGGATATGGGACCTGTAGCGCCAGCCCAGGAAACTTAGGCCCCTGGCTACAGTGGTGCGGGGCTTGTTTGGTTCCCTAGGAGCTGGGAGAAGGAATGGCCTCTCCTGCTCTGTGAATGTGACTTCTTTCTTTCCTTCACCCTCTCGCCTCTGGCAGGAAAATCATCAGCAACCTGTTTCTGGGCCGGGCGGGCAGCGCCACGGTGCTGTCAGGCTCCATTGCGGGCCTAGAGGGCGGCTCACAGCTAGCGCTGCGCCGGGCCACCAGCATGCGGAAGACCTTCACCACAGGCATGGCAGCTGTCAAGAAGAAGTCACTGTGCATCCAGATTAAGCTGCAGGTGGTAAGTTTGCTAGCCCAGGCCTCAGCATCCTTTCTTACCCGTGCTGGGTAGCCTGGGCATTCTGGGCACACTCAGGTCACCCAGTGCTCACTCGGTGTCGCACTCTGACTTGATTACTGTTGATGGGGTCCCGTTTTCATTGCTGCTGCCTGAGTGGCCGCTCAGGCCTAGTGAGGACAGAGTTGTCCTGTCCGATGGTGGGATACCTGCCATCCTGCAAGCAGTGGAGATGCTAGCACTAGTCCCTGCTTTTCTGGACATGAGCTAGACCATCAGAGTCCACTGAGGGCCGTCCTTGCCCTTTGGCAGGATGCTCTCATCGACACCATCAAGAAGTCGAAGCTGCATTTCGTGCACTGCTTCCTGCCCGTGGCAGAGGGTTGGGCCGGGGAGCCCCGTTCTGCCTCCTCCCGCCGAGTCAGCAGCAGCAGTGAGCTGGACCTGCCTTCAGGAGACCACTGCGAGGCTGGGCTTCTACAGCTGGACGTGCCCTTGCTCCGCGCCCAGCTCCGCGGCTCCCGTCTACTTGATGCCATGCGCATGTACCGCCAAGGTGGGGCCTCCTTCCCACTCAACTCCTTCTCTTTTCTGGAACTGCTCCTGCCCCTCCCCACCTCCCAAATGGGGCCTATGGGGTTAAAGGGATGCTGCCCCCCTCTTATCTCTGGACTGGCCCTCGATCTCTTTTCTGCTCTGGTACCTCTTCCATGGGGTCTCCCTTCTTGTCTCCCCAGCCCAGTCTGTTTCTTTTCACTCTGCTGACTCCCCCCTCTCTCCTCTCCCTTCCATATTCCAGTACTCTTCATCCCCCTGCCCTCCCACCCCACATGCCTTCTTCCCACAGCTCTCCCCTTCCCTGGAGGGAAGCACACAAAATGAACGTGCTTTACTTCCCTGGTTTGGATGGGTCAGCTCTGCCCACTGCAGCAGACCCAGTGCCCTCATGGAGCCATCTGCCCAGTGAGGTAACTACCTCCAGGAG
This sequence comes from Pteropus vampyrus, assembly GCF_000151845.1. Lineage (NCBI taxonomy): Eukaryota > Metazoa > Chordata > Mammalia > Chiroptera > Pteropodidae > Pteropus > Pteropus vampyrus. The sequence continues at coordinate 6,675,856 of NW_011888831.1, forward strand.
CAGGCAGGTGACTGGGAAAGCCCCCCAATGAGAAATGAGGTGCTAAATCTTTCTGAAGTACTTAAAATTCTCCAGAAAGGTCAGACAAACTCTTTTTATAGACCCATCTAGAGTTGGGGACAGAGAGAGTGATAGTAATAGTAGTTAGCATTCTTAGAGCATTTACGGTATACTAGACGGTATTTTAAACTCATCACACACGTTAACTCATTTAATCCTCAAAACAGCCTCATGAGATGTAGGTACTATTATCATTCCCAGATGAGACTGAGGCTCAGAGAAGTTAAGTAGCTTGCCCAAGGTCACACAGCTCATGAGCAGCAGAGTGAGATTTGAGCCAAGCAGACCAGCTTCCCAGCTCACGCCTCTCAAGCAGAGTTTCATTTTCCTGAGAAGTTATGAGTTGCCAGGTTCTTGCCCTTTTTACCTTAGCTAAAAGAGCAGGCAGGGTTTCACCCACCCATAGCCAGGTCCCCTTGAGGCATCTCCATGGGCACTGTCACTTTTCCTCAGCAGCCAAGCCAGGAAACCAGCTCCCTGCCCTGCTCTAAATAAATCATCGATCTGTCCCTACGTCTTGATACAGAGTTGGTGTTTATTATTTCAAAACCAAATTGTTACCGCTCTGAACCAAAATCAATGTGCTTTACTCAAACAAGCAGATCGATGAGGCCAGCAGCAGCACGGCCCCCCTCACTCAGTCCCCAGCCACCATCGATAGCACTGATGATTAATTAAGATGCCAGGCATCCGGACCTGCTATCCTGGCCCATCAATTTAATTGCAATTCAGATACAATCAATAGCTCACTTTGTCTTGGCCCCTCAGCGGCCCCCGCCTCCTGTTTCAATTATCAGGCACATGCATCAGCCTCATCTCCCAGTTGGAGGGTTTCCCAGAGCTAGCTTGGCCAGCATAGTGAAGTGAGCCCCCAACCGGCTATCAGGAGCCCGGGTTTGGAGTCCAGTTCTGCCTCCAGCCACAGCCTTTGTGACCTTGAGCAAGCCAGTTGCTCCACCTCTCAGGCCTCAGTTTCCAGTCTAGAGGAGGAGCAATATCAGATCTAAGACCCTTTTTCAGTTTGAAATTCTGTGATTCTGTAGGAGTGGGTCTCTTGGTCCTCTGCCGTGAGCTCTGGTATCCTCGGGGTGACTTGGGGTAACCTCCTACTTGCCACTATCCTGACCTTGCTCCAAGTCAGAAACCATCTCACCCTTGCCCCAACCACAAGCCCAAACAATAAAGGTAACACTCTTTAGGGAAAGAGAATCTACAAGTCTTTTTGGTTACCTGGCCTAGGGCTCAAGGTCAGGATGGGTGCAGGAAAGGGGCTCTTTCTGATGTCCTGCTCCAGTGGACTGAGGAAAGAAAGGGAGCATAACCCGCCAAGTGAGCCAGGCTTTCTACATAGTTTATCATTTGGGCCCCATGACTACC
>NW_011888831.1:6677342-6684397 GCF_000151845.1 Pteropus vampyrus
CTTCCCTGGAGGGAAGCACACAAAATGAACGTGCTTTACTTCCCTGGTTTGGATGGGTCAGCTCTGCCCACTGCAGCAGACCCAGTGCCCTCATGGAGCCATCTGCCCAGTGAGGTAACTACCTCCAGGAGCAGGCAGGTGACTGGGAAAGCCCCCCAATGAGAAATGAGGTGCTAAATCTTTCTGAAGTACTTAAAATTCTCCAGAAAGGTCAGACAAACTCTTTTTATAGACCCATCTAGAGTTGGGGACAGAGAGAGTGATAGTAATAGTAGTTAGCATTCTTAGAGCATTTACGGTATACTAGACGGTATTTTAAACTCATCACACACGTTAACTCATTTAATCCTCAAAACAGCCTCATGAGATGTAGGTACCATTATCATTCCCAGATGAGACTGAGGCTCAGAGAAGTTAAGTAGCTTGCCCAAGGTCACACAGCTCATGAGCAGCAGAGTGAGATTTGAGCCAAGCAGACCAGCTTCCCAGCTCACGCCTCTCAAGCAGAGTTTCATTTTCCTGAGAAGTTATGAGTTGCCAGGTTCTTGCCCTTTTTACCTTAGCTAAAAGAGCAGGCAGGGTTTCACCCACCCATAGCCAGGTCCCCTTGAGGCATCTCCATGGGCACTGTCACTTTTCCTCAGCAGCCAAGCCAGGAAACCAGCTCCCTGCCCTGCTCTAAATAAATCATCGATCTGTCCCTACGTCTTGATACAGAGTTGGTGTTTATTATTTCAAAACCAAATTGTTACCGCTCTGAACCAAAATCAATGTGCTTTACTCAAACAAGCAGATCGATGAGGCCAGCAGCAGCACGGCCCCCCTCACTCAGTCCCCAGCCACCATCGATAGCACTGATGATTAATTAAGATGCCAGGCATCCGGACCTGCTATCCTGGCCCATCAATTTAATTGCAATTCAGATACAATCAATAGCTCACTTTGTCTTGGCCCCTCAGCGGCCCCCGCCTCCTGTTTCAATTATCAGGCACATGCATCAGCCTCATCTCCCAGTTGGAGGGTTTCCCAGAGCTAGCTTGGCCAGCATAGTGAAGTGAGCCCCCAACCGGCTATCAGGAGCCCGGGTTTGGAGTCCAGTTCTGCCTCCAGCCACAGCCTTTGTGACCTTGAGCAAGCCAGTTGCTCCACCTCTCAGGCCTCAGTTTCCAGTCTAGAGGAGGAGCAATATCAGATCTAAGACCCTTTTTCAGTTTGAAATTCTGTGATTCTGTAGGAGTGGGTCTCTTGGTCCTCTGCCGTGAGCTCTGGTATCTTCGGGGTGACTTGGGGTAACCTCCTACTTGCCACTATCCTGACCTTGCTCCAAGTCAGAAACCATCTCACCCTTGCCCCAACCACAAGCCCAAACAATAAAGGTAACACTCTTTAGGGAAGGAGAATCTACAAGTCTTTTTGGTTACCTGGCCTAGGGCTCAAGGTCAGGATGGGTGCAGGAAAGGGGCTCTTTCTGATGTCCTGCTCCAGTGGACTGAGGAAAGAAAGGGAGCATAACCCGCCAAGTGAGCCAGGCTTTCTACATAGTTTATCATTTGGGCCCCATGACTACCATGCAAAATAAGTGGTAGAGCCTCCATTTAAAGATGAAGAAACCAAGGTTCAGAGAGGTTGGTTTACTCATTCAAGGTCACATAATACTACGAGCCAGGGCCAGGATTCCATACCCAAACCCATGCACTTTTTTTCTCAGCTATTTTTTTCTTATTATTAAGTAAGTCTTCAAGACATTGTTCTCTCTGGGTTATAACAGAGTCATAGACTCGGAGTCATAGGTCATTGAGGCTTTTACCTCCATAGCATTCCTTCTAGGTGGTCAGTCATCTCCTGTTTGCAGGCCTCACAACAAGGAACTTGCTTCCTTCTAAAAGAGCCTATTTCCGTTTTTAAACCTTGCAGTCCCTCTGTGGGGCATCCCAAATGTCCTCTCAGCCTCCTGTCCCTCACTCCTTCCTCCTTCCTCTCTGTTCTCCTTTCCTGGGCCTGCCTCTACCACAGACAGGTTCTCCTCTCCCAGCAGTTTCTTCCCTTTCAGGTGACTCTCCCCGTGGGCTGCCTAGGCACCAGTGGCTGTTGGGGTGTGCCGGCAGCAGGCGAGGCACTGACGGACCTGGCCCTGGTCCACTCTCTCTCTAGGTTACCCTGACCACCTGGTATTTTCCGAGTTCCGCCGCCGCTTTGACGTCCTGGCCCCACACCTGACCAAGAAACATGGTCGCAACTACATCGTGGTGGATGAAAGGCGGGTAGGTCTGGGCCCCAGAGCCACACCTGACCCCTCACCCTCAGCTCAGACCCCTCGGAGCAGCTGCCCTTTCTTGCCTAGAGAAAGCTGGGCTGGCCCTTGCTCAGTCTCCCAGTTTGGGCCAACCAAGGTCAGGACAGGGGCGCATGGCTGTCAAGCTGTGGCAGTAGGGAGAAGGCAGCTTGGGGCATGGACTGCAGAAGTCGAAGTCCTCCACCTCTCTGAAGGCCCAAGTTGGGGGTGTCTGTTCTCTCATGAGCCAGACAATCCTCCAAGAGCCTCCCAAGGGGCAGATAAGAACTAGTGTTTTGCTGTACCACTGGTAGCACCTGGGCCCCTCAGCCTCAACCTTCACATCAGGGACTAGTTCCTGCAGAGGGAGCTGTGCTATGGTAAGCCTAAGGTTCTCAGGCCCCTTGTCAGCCTGGATTGGTGAATATCTGGCTGTAGAAGTAGATGTCTCCCTGACATTCTAGGCTGTCTGTCACCTTGACCTCCAGGAGCAGCTCTTCAGAGCGCCAAAGGGCTTCTTGAGCAGAGGAACCCTCCTTCACTGTGCTCTGGCCTCAGGTACCCACGCTGACTCTGAAAGCATCTCAGACCTTAGGATAGCTTCCCTAAAAGCGAGCGTGCTGTGTGGAACAAGGCAGAAATCCCCTCTTCCCCTTGCCCCCAGAGTCACAGACCACATTCATGGCCTCAGAGACATTCTCTCCATCCTTGCCATCCAGGACCTGCCAGCATCCAGGGTGATCTTAGTGTGAATTTAAGTGACCTGTCCCACACCTCCTCTCTGACCCTTGACCTCCATTCCAGCCTCCCACTTGTGGTTACTCCCAGCACCTTGTCATTCCTGGACATGTTCTGCCTCTGAAAACTTAAATTTCAGCACAGCCTCCTACCTGTGTGTCTCCTCTTTCCATTACTTGGGACACCTGCTCCTTGACTCCATTGAGACCTCTCGTTTCTGGGCCCACTACGTTTTCTCCACACTGTCCATTCCCTTCTGACTTCACTTCCTTTTTCACTTAGCCATGACACAGTGGTCCAACCCTCCGGTCACTAAGCCTTCATCAGCTCTCCTGAGCCTCCCTTTGCATCTACCCTACCTAAGCCCATCCCGAAGGGCTAGTCTTAGGGTGTCTGCACTCCCAAGTTTCTGTGGGGGAAATGATACAACTGTGTGGACTTGAATTTCTACAGCTTCAGTGAGGTCTCCAGCTCCAGCTGGGCCCTTGGGTGGCCTGATAAATTTCCCATGTGCCCCATCCTTACCTGGCCCCAGTTCTAAGCTCCTACCCTGATATTCCATTCTCCCCCTTTCTCCTCAAGTCTTCCCCAGGTCATCTTCCTAGCAGTTGACCTTGCCTTCAAACGCTAATAAAATTGAGACTCCAGCTTTTAAAATTGAGACTTCAACTCCTGTCTTCTGTACACTGCTTTTCAGGGGCCTCCTCCTTCCTGGGGCTTCCTCCTTCCCCAGCCCCCTCCTCATCCACTACCTTCCTCCTGTGCTCTGGAACCCATTCTATTTGGTCTCCCTGGAGACCTATTCCATCAGCGATCATTTCTCCCGTGTCTTCAGCTTCTCTTTCTCTGCTGGCGCTCTTCTCAGTGAAGAAGCATTCTGTAGATGTGGCTCTCAGAAAGGAGCCTTCTGTCAACCCTCTCATGCCAGACTATTGTCTTTCTCTCACCTGCCCCATACCATCAATACCTCCTCTCCTCCTGCCACCCCCAACCCCACCACCACTCATTTCTCTACCCACATCTGCCTGGTTCCTGTCCCTGACACCCTGGGACTCGTCTTCTTGTCTCTCCATGCCCTTCATGTTGCCAGAGCTGAGGGGCACTTTTCTATGCTTCTTGGCAACATGTGACTGTTGGACAACTCTGTTCTTTTTGAAACATTCTCTGCTCAACTTCTTTGCCGCCACGCCTGGTTTTCCCCTTGTCTCTTTTTCCTTCCTTTCTCAGTCTCTCTGAGCTTTCCTTCTTCCACTTGCCCCTGAAATAAAGATCTCTTTCTCCTTTAAGACTCCTTCCTTGGCCGTATGTGTTTTCTATTCTACACCTTCTTCTGGGGCAACCTCATTCACACCCATTACTTCAATTACTGCATATATATTGACGACTCTCAAGTCAATATCTCTAACTCAGGCCTCTCTCCTGAACTGCAGACATGCATTCCTATCTAGCTGCTTTCTGGAGTTCTCTACCTGTATGCCTTATAACACCTCAAACTCAGCATGTTCAAGCCAAATCGATGATATCTCCCCCCAAACCTACCCTTTCTCGTGTATTCCGTGCCTTGAAGAACAGCACCATTATCCGTTTAGTTACATAAGTCAGAAACCTCAGCATGCCCCTAATGTCCTTCCTCTCGTCTACTCGTCCCCCACACCTAGCAAGGCTCTCTCTGTCCCTAACACCTCCCGCATTTCCCCTCCTCTCTTCCCTTTGCATCAGGTTCTGGCCTTTTCTCCTGTGGATTACTGTAGTAGCTACCTAAGGGGTCTTCATCCATTCTCTGCCCTTGTTCAAGTAGGATCTCCGTAGAATGCAAAGCTGATCCTGTCCCTCCCTGAGAGAGCCCTCCAGAGGCTCTCAAAGCACACAGGCTCCGCATACTTTGGCTACTGTACCTCTCGAGTTGTACCTTAACTGCCCCCTCTTTACTCCGAGTTATGCTAACTAGTTTCCTCAGTGCATTCTGTTGTCTTGTGTTTCCATGCCTTTGCTTGTGCCAGTCCCTCTGCCTGAAATGCCTTCTCCCTCCTGAAATGCTCCTCTCCCCTACTTTGTCTGGCTAATTCTTACTTATATCTAAAGACTCAGCACAAGCAACACTTCCTTCTGGATGCCTTCCACAGTTCCCCTTGTCTGACTTAGATGCTTCCTCCTCTGTGTACGTCAGTAATTCACTTGTCTCACTCCCCAAAAAGATCACTTGTTCCTTTTGTGAGCATCATATATCCCTAGAATCTAGCGCAGTGCCTGACCCTGTGGAAGCCCACCACAGGTGCTTTTTGAATAAATAAGGGACTGTCTGAATGGAGGATGGGGAAGGACCAGGTGAGTGGGCATAGCCCTGTGTGGAGATGGGGTGGGCTCCCTGACAGAGGTCTCTCTCTGCAGGCAGTGGAGGAGCTGCTGGAGTCCTTGGACCTAGAGAAGAGCAGCTGGTGCATGGGCCTGAGCCGGGTGAGTGGTCCCTACGGGAAGGCAGTCGAGCCCTCACTCTCTGGTTGCCTTTGTCTACCTTGTCTACATGATTGACCCTCCCCCACCTGCCCTCCTTGCTCGATTTAACATCAGGAGTCTCCTGTGACCCCCTTCCGAGTCTTGCCCCCAGCCCTCCCACCCCCCAGCCACTCTGGGGCTATCCTTCCTCTCAAGCTGTCCCCTTCAGGGCTGGGGGCCAGGAAGTTAGATATTTCACCTACTGCAAACTTGACTCTGAAAAACTGGCTTGTTCAGTGCCATGAACACCTCTGTGATGTCAAGGAGGGAGTGGGTTGTAAGGTGGCCCTGAACTTAGCCTGGGTCCTAGTGTGGGAAGTAGGGAGGACAGAAAGGAGGATAGCTTGGAGAAGCAGGAAGGCAGTAGACAGGGTGCTCCAGAGGGCAGAACCCCCTTTGGCAAGTCAGCTAGGGCTGCCAGGGTCCCAGAGGGCAAGTAGGAAATGGTGAGGCCATGCCGCCGCCACCTGCCCACAAGCCGAATTCCTCATCTGAATGGAACGTGGTGCATAAAAAGCAGGCACGCCCGGCCTTGGGTGCCAGTCTGCCTCATCGCTCCACACCAAAGGGTCAGCCGAGCGTCTCTCCCACGGGGCAGGGATCCCCGCACACCCTTCTCTCTTGAGACTGCAAGGCTTGACTGGCGACAGCCACGTATGTGCTCCGAGGGCTTCAGTGGGAGGGAGAGCAGTTGGGAGCCAGGCGGAGGGTTCTGGACCTGTTCGTCTGTCAGCAGACAGGGAAGGAACTGCAGGTCCCAAGGCCTTGTGGGGAGTGTGAGGTGGAAGGATACGTTCACCAAAAAGGCTTAAGTGTCGTTTGTCCATTCTGTTCTCTGTTCTGCACTCTGAGTCATGTTCTTGGTTTCTCCTAGCCCCTCCCTCACTGGAAATCCTTTTCCTATCCCCTCACTGTATCTTTGTCTCTGCCGTTCTGATTTTCCCTTGTCTTTTTGGCACTGGCAGGTCCCTGCCTGTCCCTATTTCTCATTTTCTGGTTCTACTGTTCTTTCTTTCCTTGGTTTCTGTGTCTTCTGTGTCCTACCCTCTTTCCATGTCATTTTTGTGGTTTCGGTTCCTGCTGTCTGGCTCTCTCCCTCTCTCAAAATGTCTAAGCTCAGGGGCTGCCAGCTGAGCCCTTCCCTGGGAAGCCTATAGTCAAAGATCTCACTTCAGTGTCTTGGTCTCTCCCTACATGGGCTCCTGCCCCTCTGGCAGGCTGAGCTGCTGCTGACTGACTCTCAGAGCCAAGGCATGTCCTGGGCAGGAGAGGGCCTGTCCAGGCCGGTCCTCTTCCCGGCTGCCGTCTTCGTCCCTCCGCATTATCCCAGTGCCTGGCTAAGGCAGTGGAGCCCCAGGGCCCACTCCTGCTCAGGGCAGAATTAGGGGCAAAGGCAGATATTTGGTCATATCTGGTTTGGGAGAAAAGTTTCAGGACTTCTAAGCTATGGTTAGCTCTGGCTGGTGAGCAGTTATTCCCTGTGTTTGCCACATTGCTTCAGAGCGGGGTTTTCAGTCTGAGCCCACAGGACCTTGAGGGTTGAAGCAAGGAG
>NW_011888831.1:6685612-6687540 GCF_000151845.1 Pteropus vampyrus
CCCACTCCTGCTCAGGGCAGAATTAGGGGCAAAGGCAGATATTTGGTCATATCTGGTTTGGGAGAAAAGTTTCAGGACTTCTAAGCTATGGTTAGCTCTGGCTGGTGAGCAGTTATTCCCTGTGTTTGCCACATTGCTTCAGAGCGGGGTTTTCAGTCTGAGCCCACAGGACCTTGAGGGTTGAAGCAAGGAGCGTGGGAGTCTGGGAGCCTCCTATTATTTTTTGTAAATTTGTATACATAGGTATGTTGGGGGAGGAGGTGGCCCTGAGCTGTCACTTAATTCTCAAAAGGACTCTTTACCTCACAAATGTACAGCTTTTCAAGAGAGGTCTGAGGCTTGCCGCCTACCCTCTACAACATGCTTTCTCTTCTCATTGTGTTTTTGGGCCATTCTCCATACCCCCACCTGGTACTTTGCTTCTTCCGCCCTAGTCAGACAGCTATACACGCTAACCACGAATGTGTTTGCCCACCTCTGGGAGGACTTGGTTATTCACTATCCTCTGGTGGGATCTCAGGCTCATACACTGTGGGAAATCGAGGCTCAGGTAGAGCTTGAGACCCATGAGAGATCCCAGGCGCTCAGCCCTACGTGTGGGATTTGGCGAAGTGTTGCAGAGGACTGAACTGGCTTTCTCCCAGGACAGCCTCAGGGGACTAGGTTTCCTCAGAGTCTCCAGAGGCAAAGCTTTCTCAGCAGAAAGCATAGGCCCTCTCTCCACTGTTCCCTTGAAGGGAGGCCTCAGGATACTGTGCCTAATGATTCTGAGTGTTTCCTGTGGAGTCCACATCTTCTCTTTGCCCCACGGAAGGGAATTTTCTGTGTCTTGGGCAAGGGAGTCATATACCTAGGTATCCCTTGCCCTCTCTAAGAAGACTAGAGCCTTTTTTCCCCTGACCATATCCCCCTTTCTTCTTGTCCTCTTAATAGGGAAACTTTTACCCAGCCCCAGCTCAGGGCACCAAAGAGTGAGAGGAAAAGATGGCTGTGGGGGCGGCCAGCTGGTTCCTCTCACATCTGCCCTCCAGCCCCCAAACCTGTATGACAGGTCTCTTGACTGAGCCAACCCCCGCCCACCACACTGGCTTCTTCATGAGATGAAACCTGGATGTGTGGGTGGGGGTGGGGTGTTGGCACATGAAAGAGGAGATGTCTGAAATGAAACCGAGTGGGCAGGGTACAAGAAAGGGCCCCAGCTCCTCCCCACTCCCCTTTCTCTGCACACTGCTTTCTGGACCTTTTTCTTCTTACCCAGGTACACCAGCATCCGCTACACCTGATCTCAGGCAGTCGGATGCCAAAGGCAGCTGGAGCCCATAGTTGGGCCCTGTGGTAGGCGGTGGGCACAGGGGGCATGGACAATGCTGCTGGCAGTCCTGAGGGAAGAAGCCACAGTCGGTGTTCCTGAGGGGTGTCCTCACCCCATTTGACCAGTGGCTGCTTCCTTTCCTTCTCGTCTCAATACCTTCCCTTGGCTTCCTTCTCTTTTCATCTCTCTTCGAAGTTAGATTTCCCACCTTACTCTTCACCTTCCAAAACGTCCCCATTCCTCCAGCCTGGCCCTCCTCCTTCAGCCTCCCTGGGGCCTCTTCTCGCTCCTTCCCTTCACTCTTGGACACTTGGATTTTCAGGCTCTTCTCAGGCCAAGGGCCACACTCCTGGGCCTGCTGGTTTCCTAGGCCAGGCTGCCTGGCCCAGTCTCTTGCCATTACCTGGCCTGCTTCTCCACAGGTGTTCTTCCGGGCAGGCACATTGGCACGTCTGGAGGAGCAACGAGATGAACAAACCAGCAGGAACCTAACCCTGTTCCAGGCAGCTTGCAGGGGCTACCTGGCCCGCCAGCACTTCAAGAAGAAAAAGGTGCTGCTCCAGGGACATCCCCATCCCAAGCCCCAGCCTAGCCAGGCAGAGCTGAGTGCCTGGGG
>NW_011888831.1:6688780-6690911 GCF_000151845.1 Pteropus vampyrus
CAGAGCTTCTCTGGCTCACTTTGCCTTCCTTACTGCACCCTAGGAGGAGATCCAGCAGCTGCGGAGCAAGCTTGAGAAGGTGGAGAAGGAGCGGAATGAGCTGCGGCTCAACAGTGACCGGCTGGAGACCCGGGTGAGTGACTCCTAGCACCAGACAGACTGGCCCATCTCTGCAAGGAGGCTTGGCCCAGAAGCTCCTTCCCCCTGCCCCACCCCGCTCCCGGGTGTTCTGGCTGAGTGAGGCAGGCATTTCAACTGGTGGCATCTTCCCTCCCCCAACCCCAGATCTCAGAGCTGACATCGGAGCTGACGGATGAACGTAACACGGGAGAGTCCGCCTCCCAGCTGCTGGACGCGGAGACCGCAGAAAGGCTCCGAGCTGAAAAAGAGATGAAAGAGCTGCAGGTGAGGGCAGGGCTGGGCTGAACACAGCCATGCCAGCAGCTGCCACATTCTAGTGCCCATCTACTTCCCCCAAGGACGGGTGGCATCTTTGCCACTAGCCCAGCACCCCTATCTGCCCTGGGTAAGCATGCGACCATGGTCTGTGGTTCAGGGGTGTGGGTGGTACTGAATGAGGGGGCGGAATGGCACACGTCCTAACTTCCTCTCCTGCAGACCCAGTACGATACACTGAAGAAGCAAATGGAGGTGATGGAAATGGAGGTGATGGAGGCCCGTCTCATCCGGGCAGCTGAGATCAATGGGGAAGTGGATGATGATGATACAGGTGGGTCTGAGGCCAGATGAGCTTGGCAATGGCCTGAGTAGGAAGCTCTGATGCCTGCTCCACCCATCGCCCAGGCCTGTTTCTCGTGTGTAGGTCTGTTATAAGGCTAATGTGAAATAAATAGAAAGTAGATGTGCCAATAAATGCAGGAGATTATCATGAAGGACTGTAATGACAATGACAATGACAATGTCTGAGGGCCAAGGTCCAACAGTCCTTGGGGAGAGGACAGCACATACAGCCACGTCACCCTCTCTAGCCTTCTCCCAGCTCGTGGCTCCTTCCACCGTGGGATGAAGCCATCATTTCAGAGACCAGGCTGACTCCACCTGCTGCCCCTCCCTGTCTCATCCTTCTTCCCCTATGTCCCTTATTGGGGACTCTCAGAAGCTCAGTCCTCCCTTGTCTGCCCCCAACCCCACAGGTGGTGAGTGGCGCCTGAAGTATGAGCGAGCTGTGCGGGAGGTCGATTTCACTAAGAAGCGGCTCCAGCAGGAATTCGAAGACAAGCTGGAGGTGGAGCAGCAGAACAAGAGGCAGCTGGAGAGGCGGGTGAGTCTGCTGGAAGTAGCAGAGGCCTGTGCCTGGGAGGAACTGGGAGGGGCTGAGTGCCACATACTTGTCCAGTGAATGGCCTGAGCAAGCAGGCCCTGGAAGCAATAGCCTGTAGGTACAGGGGACAACCAAGGGCGAACTGTTGCTAGACTGTCTTAGTTCCCTGGATGTCCCTGACTTTAGCCCTCATCTCTGGGTCTCCTCACTCACCTACCTCCTTCTCCTCACCTTCCCCACCAACACTTCCGGGCCTCTCAATGGCTGCTGACCCTGCACCCCATCTCGGCCCCTAGCTCGGAGACCTGCAGGCAGATAGTGATGAGAGCCAGCGGGCTCTGCAACAGCTCAAGAAGAAGTGCCAGCGGCTGACGGCTGAGCTGCAGGACACCAAGCTGCACCTGGAGGGCCAGCAGGTCCGCAACCATGAGCTGGAGAAGAAGCAGAGGAGGTGAGTAGGGTCCCTGCCCAGGGCAGAGACGACCTCCTAGAACAGCCCCAGACAGGGCTCCCTGCCTCTCCTCCAGGAAGGAAAGAAGGGAGGACCTGAATTTGGTCAGAGGCCTTACCTGCACGGTCACAAGATCACTCGTTCTCCTGGAATGTGAACGGGTCTCACCTGACCTCTGAGGAGCACTCAGACCACATCCCCACTGAAGGCCTGCTAGGCCCCTGCTCGCAGACCTTCTACCCCCAGTGTCTGCTTGTCACCCTGCCTGTGCCCAGTAAGGATGAGCACCAGCCAGGCCCCGTGCAGGAACCACTCCACTGCAGCCCTGCCCTTCATTCCCACCCAGCTCCCCATCTCTCCCTTGCCTCAGCTATACACACTCTCCTAATATCATTAAA
>NW_011888831.1:6690961-6716478 GCF_000151845.1 Pteropus vampyrus
GGAGGTGAGTAGGGTCCCTGCCCAGGGCAGAGACGACCTCCTAGAACAGCCCCAGACAGGGCTCCCTGCCTCTCCTCCAGGAAGGAAAGAAGGGAGGACCTGAATTTGGTCAGAGGCCTTACCTGCACGGTCACAAGATCACTCGTTCTCCTGGAATGTGAACGGGTCTCACCTGACCTCTGAGGAGCACTCAGACCACATCCCCACTGAAGGCCTGCTAGGCCCCTGCTCGCAGATGTTCTACCCCCAGTGTGTGCTTGTCACCCTGCCTGTGCCCAGTAAGGATGAGCACCAGCCAGGCCCCGTGCAGGAACCACTCCACTGCAGCCCTGCCCTTCATTCCCACCCAGCTCCCCATCTCTCCCTTGCCTCAGCTATACACACTCTCCTAATATCATTAAATTACCGTGCCACTTCCATCTCATTATGGTAATGGCACAAAGGAGGGGGGCAGCCCTCACAGGAGAAAATCCAATCTAAATTAATTTTCCTGGCTGGGGATGGGAATGGGATGCCTTTATTAGCAACACCAAGGAACCTACGCACCCTGGGAACAGCAGGGTGCCCCAGGGAGTGGGAATAGCACCCAGCTCCCCTCTGCAGGAAAGGGGTTCTCAGCAGAGGCACTAGTTGCCTTGGAGAAGGGGCAGCCCTACACCCACAACCCTGAGGGAGACACCTGCAGAGCCAAGTCCTCCCAGTGAGCCCGGGTTACCCTCTGCCTCCTGGGCTGGGCTGCTGCTTTGCAGAGAGTGAGAAGAAATGAGGTCTTACATTCTTCCCTCCCAGCACCGTAACTGCTTCCTTGGTTCTCATCTTTACCCTCACCCTTCCTTTTACCTAGAGGCAAGCACCCTTCGTGGGACCCCCTTCTGAGCACCCTGATGACAGTGCCAGCCGTGGCCTAGTTACCATCTTGCTGCCCTCCACATTGGGCAACTTGTTAGATTTCAGCTGCCAAGAGTTTTCTTACTTTTTTTTTTTTTGATATAGGGTTGGGGTAGGGGGAAGCTACAGGAACCTGATTAGCTTTTCAGAGAAGGTGTTAAGAGGAATTTCAGCAATTTGCTCCTTATTTAAAGTCACTGGGCAGGAAATGGAAGACTGGGAAGTGGAGGAGTAAAGAAAGAAGCCCCCAACTGTGGACTGCACACCCGTTGAAGCACAATGCCAGCTGGGCACAGTGGGACTGCTGGCTTCCAGCCCAGTGTGGGGTGTCCTGGTGGTGACACGGGTATTGCTGGGGCAAGCGGGCCTGGCCAAACCCTGGTGCCTAGGGTCGGGGGCAGGAGCGGGCCGCTCCATCTAGATAGCCACACTATCTTCCATTGCCAAATCGTACTATAGAAAGTGAGTTAGTCGAAGAAAGACGTCCATTTCCACCCATTCTGATGCCCTCTCTGCCCTCACCCTGGGCCCTCACCTTTGAAAAGAAAAGGTCGAGACTTAACGCCTGAGGAGAGTATGTCCACCTCTTCCATGACAGCAGCCTGTGGATTCTCTTAGGCCCACCAGGTGACAGGGCCTTTTGGACCCACTCAGTGAAATGCCCCCACCACATCCCAGACCAGGTTGTTGAGTAGGGTCTCAATGGCCTGACCTGTAACCCCTCTGAATGTTTAGACTGCAAATCCCCCCTCTGCTTGTGTCCTCTTCGTATCTGTGGTACTTCCTGGCAGCCTCTGGGTGCTGGAGACCCGGACTCATCCTTTACCTGATAGAGCCCCCATGGCCATGCTCCCTCACAGGTTTGACAGCGAGCTCACACAAGCGCATGAGGAGGCCCAGCGGGAGAAGCTGCAGCGGGAGAAGCTGCAGAGAGAGAAAGACATGCTCCTCGCTGAAGCTTTCAGCCTGAAACAGCAACTAGAGGTGCGTGGGGCTGACCACCACCCACACCCCGTCCCACTCACAGGCCAGGGCCAGCCCAGGGTCAGCCCCATCTTCTCTTTTGCTTTAGGAAAAAGACATGGACATTGCGGGATTCACCCAGAAAGTTGTCTCATTGGAGGCTGAACTCCAGGACATTTCTTCCCAAGAGTCCAAGGATGAAGCCTCTCTGGCCAAGGTCAAGAAACAGCTCAGGGACCTGGAGGCCAAGGTCAAGGATCAGGAAGAGGAGCTGGATGAGCAGGCGGGGACCATCCAAATGCTGGAACAGGTGCTGGAGGGCTTGGCTAAGGGAGGCACCACCATCCCCCAAAGCTAACTCAGGGTGTAGGCCAGAGGAGGGCAAGATCCCAAATTCAGTCATTCGTTTGCTCCTTCTTTGCAAAATGTTGAGTGAGCACCTGATCTGAGCCAGCCACAGTGTGAAGATAATTAAGCTTTCGTGGTACTTTCCACAAGAACAAGTCTCGATCAAGCTGTAGTAGTGAGGGGTTCAGGAGGCCATGCGCCCACCCAGCCTACCACTGAGCCACCATGCTCATTCAAGGAGCTAGAGCCTGGAAGCCAAGTAGAAAAACTTCAGAGTTGTCCCCAACCCCAGCAGCCTTCTCTGGGCCTGTGCTAGAGAAGCCTGGTAAGGGAGTTCAGCTTCTCGGGAGAAGCCCACCGCCACAGGAGCAAGATGGGAGCAAAGGGAACCTCTTACAGAGATGTTCCCTGCTCCTGAGCCTGGGGAGAGCTGTCCATCAGGGTGCAGTGGGCAGGGATCAGGGCACTGCTGGGAAAGGAACCCAGTCCTTCCACCCACCTCCAGGCCAAGCTGCGACTTGAGATGGAGATGGAGCGGATGAGACAGACCCATTCCAAGGAGATGGAGAGTCGAGATGAGGAGGTGGAGGAAGCCCGGCAGTCATGTCAGAAGAAGGTAAGGCAGTGGACACTCAACTTGTCCAGTATAAATGCCAGTTCCCCCATCACTGCTTTAAAGCGAGGGAATTTCTGCCTTAGCCACACTATCTTCCGTTGCCATTCTGCACCAGGAATCTCTGCTCCTGGCATTAGCTGGCATGTGTGCTCTTGGTTTGTAGAGAAGCTCAGGCCCTTGAGGAGCTAATGTTCCCTGCTTTCTGTGCCATGTGACAGCCCACTCTGTGCCACCCTGTACAGTCAGCCTGGCTCAGTGGGAACTGCCCACTCTGGAACAAGGGCTCCCGCTCTGGCTCGGGGCCACTGTACGTGGCCTGCCATGCCTCCTCTCCCTCCCAGGCTGCTTTGAAACCCTAGGGACTTCAAATTCGGGGTCTGACCCCTTCGAGGTCATCCATGCTCAGCTCTGCCCCACTGTTTTCCCTGGGCGGGGGAAGCCAGAAGGAAAGGGGACTGGCTGGCACCAGACACTGAAGGGACTGATGGGCTCTGTCCCCATGGTGCTCCAGTTAAAACAAATGGAGGTGCAGCTCGAGGAAGAGTATGAAGACAAGCAGAAGGTGCTGCGAGAGAAGCGGGAGCTGGAGAGCAAGCTCACCACGCTCAGTGACCAGGTGAGTGAAGACTGTTGTCTGGGGCCTGGCCAGCTGCCCACCCCATCCAGCCTTAGGGATGAGAATCTTAGGCATAGAAAGCTGGCAACAGAGGTAGGTGTGCTGGGCTCTGTAGATCCCATGTTATCACTTGTGGAATGGGGGTGATAACCATACATTGCACATGCTACTTTTCTTATTGGCTGGCGTGATCCTGGTACTTGCACTGTGGTTGCTCATTAGCAGGACTCTGAGACTGACAGTAAGGGTGAGGTGAGGGCTTGGGAAAGACAGGAGGAGCCCCAAATTCTTATCTCCACCCAGGTGAACCAGCGGGACTTTGAGTCAGAGAAACGGCTTCGGAAAGACCTGAAGCGCACCAAGGCCCTGCTAGCAGATGCCCAGATCATGCTGGACCACCTGAAGAACAATGCACCTAGCAAGAGGGAGATTGCTCAGCTGAAGAACCAGGTATCTGCAGAGAGAACATCGTCAGGGGCCACTGAGCTTATTTTTTTCAGTTCTCTTTCTCTCCCTCTTGTCCCTCTCAGTGGTTCTTGAGTCCTTGGGAAGGAAGGTGACAGGGAAGCGGGAAGAAGCCACTTGTAGCAACCAGACTCCACAGGGTCTGTGCATGTTGTACAGCATGACCACCAAGCCCTGGAATGCTGTGGACAGGGCCCAGAACCCACCCCCTATCCTGGGAGAAGGTGCCTGTGCATGCACCGGCCCTGGGATCTAAAGTGAACAGAGGAGGAGAAAGAGAGCACCTGGGTTCCCTTTCTCCTGCCAACACCCTGCACAGCCCTCCTGTCCCCAGGTAATGGCTGATGTCTTTCCCTGGGGTGGGGGTGGCTCTGTGTCTAGCTGGAGGAGTCAGAGTTCACCTGTGCAGCAGCTGTAAAAGCACGTAAAGCAATGGAGGTGGAGATCGAAGACCTGCACCTGCAGATTGATGACATCGCCAAAGCCAAGACAGCGGTGAGGAACTGGGGTGTGTAGGTCCCAGCTAAGGGAGAAAAGAACTGTGACAGTGGCTTCCTTCATCCCAAACAGCGACCCTTCCTCAGCCAGGTCCCTTCATGCCAGGGCTTTCTGCAGGGAAATCAGGCCTCCCTCCTCAGTTTTTCTCACTGATAGCAAAGGCCCAGGAGGGGGCGAGGTGGAAGAGGAAACTAGCAAGGGCCCATCTCCCTGTTTAACCACCTGCCTGTGGGAGTTGAGCCACAGGCCCCAACATCATAAATAAAGGCAGCTAATGTGGCTAAGGGATGTAAGCAGGTGCCTAGAGATTAGCGGAAGCACCGATAAGAGGATGGGATGGCTGGTTTCCCTCCCCTTCCCCTGGCCAGCCCACTGACAACCCCAAGTGGCAGCTAATTAGAGCTCTTATTTAATGCCTCCCTTTTAATTTCCTACCTCTCCCACGGCCCATCTATCGGCCGAGAAGTCATTACTGGGATGCGGCCACCGGTACCATCTCGGGCAGGGAATGGGGCAGGGGAGGAGGCTGGGCTTGGCTCTGGGCTCCACAACCCCCTAGCTAGCCACCTGGCTGCTGATGCCAATCTCCCAGGCTTGATTTATCCCCGTGACATTTGTGCTCCTCAGCAGTTTTCAGGTGAGTAATTCAAATTCCTTAATTGTGTTAAAAAAGGCTGTTATAAAATTACCATTTTATTTAAATCTGAGTTAATAAATTTCTTGGCAGAGGCTTCCCCAGCTCCCCACAGCCCAGTAATAAGATGGATGGGGCAGAGAAGGAGCCAACGCAGTCATTTTGGTTTGGAATTACAGGCTAATAGATTCATTCATTTCCTGAAGCTGCTGTTGGCTGTCTCTTCCCCTCCCCTCGGGAGTGGACTGGCTGCGGGGGCTGGACAACCAGGGAGCAGGTGGTCCCAGGGGAAACCAGAACTCATGCCAAAAAGACTTTGCAGATTTGAGGAGACTTGAAGGGGGTACAGGGCATGAAGGTTAGAGCCTACACTGCCAGTGCCAGGATGATGGGTCACTTGTTCTGGGCAGACCTTTTCTAACTTCTCATTAGCCTCCAAAGAGCTGCCAGAAAGCAGCTGTCATTTAGCCCTGGGTCTGCCTGTGCTGCAGAGCCCTTATCCTCACCTCTCAGGTTCAGAGCAGGACAGGCAGCTCCCTGATCGTCACTGGTCCTGGAATCTGCTCCAGCAGATGGACCCAGTCTCATCATCACCCCCCACCCATTGGAGTTGACATGGGGAAGGTTTAGGCTTGCCACCTGGGACCATCAGGCATTCTGGGCCTGAGGCCCTATGATCTGTCTTTGTTTCTGTCCAGCTGGAGGAGCAGCTGAGCCGCCTTCAGCGTGAGAAGAATGAGATCCAGAACCGGCTGGAGGAGGATCAGGAGGACATGAATGAGCTGATGAAGAAGCACAAGGCAGCTGTGGCTCAGGTACCCTGCCCAGGAGTGCCCGCCACCCACTATGCCACAGATACTGTCGTCTGATCCTCCTCAGAGGTCCCCAGCACAACTGTTTCTTTAGGGAGGTTGCAGTGCCTCTGATCCCTAGCGCTCAGGGTGGGTAGAGTGGGCCGAATTTGGAGTTTATGGGGGATCCCGCTTTAGCGCTCATTCCTTTCCCAGGCCTCTCGGGACCTGGCTCAGATGAATGACCTCCAAGCGCAGCTAGAAGAAGCCAACAAGGAGAAGCAAGAGCTTCAGGAGAAGGTGGGAACTAGGGTCTCCCTTGGTAGAAAGAGGGTACCGGGTCACCATGAGCCTGGAGGGATGAACCTCCAAGCTCACAAGAATAGCAAGCACTTCTCTCTGCCGTCAGTAATCCACAGGGCAACATCAAGTGCAAAGAGCTAGGCTTGGAGCCATATTGCCATAGCAGACATTTTGGCTTCAGCTGCCCCATTTCACATTTCTATTCCCTCTCTCGTCCTTAGCTTTCTTCTTTCTCTCCAAAGGGCCAAATCTGTGCCAGTGCTGGGCCAGGTGGGGAATGCCTCTGGCTCTGGGCCTCATCCTTCCACCTCCCCTGTGCATCCCTCCCTCCCTCTGCCTTCTAGTCACCATGGTGATCTTGCCAGGCCCCAGACTCTGCCCCCTCCCTTCTGGGCTCAGTTCTTTCTTCTCTTCCTGCTCCCCACCCCCAGCTACAAGCCCTCCAGAGCCAAGTGGAGTTCCTAGAGCAGTCCATGGTGGACAAGTCCCTGGTGAGCAGGCAGGAAGCTAAGATCCGGGAGCTGGAGACACGCCTGGAGTTCGAAAGGACCCAAGTGAAGCGGCTGGAGGTGGGTGCACACTTCTGGTCCGCAGCTACCAGGGCAGAGCTGCTCTAGCAGCTGGAGCCATGCATGCTGAGCAAGGCTGAGCAGGCCCGCGGATGCGCCTCAGAGGCCTCTGCCAAGCTGCCAGGGCAGCTGACGGGGTGGTACCTTCTCCCCTGCCCGCCCGGCCTGCTCTCTGGGCACTGCAGAGCCTGCCTGCTTTACATTCTGTTTCCGTGTTTGCTTTCTGCCAAGGGACCAGAGCAGCTTAGCTTTTTGTCTTCATATTTTCCTCCACCATGAGCTCCCCCCCGCAGGTCTCCCTCACTCGCTCTCTGGCAGGGTCATAAATATGCAGCAAATGGCACCACTTCTGTGAGGCTGAAGTCTGTTCTCTCATCTCGTTGCTCTTTCTCTCCCTTCCCTTTTTAATTCCCTTTTTTCCTCACTTCTTCCTACCCTTCTCGTCTCTGATTTTTCTCCTCCTCATCATTTTTCTCCTTTTTTGCCCTATTCTTTCTTCTCTTTGTATTTTTCTTCTCCCCAATCTTATTCCTTTTTCTTACCCTCTCTCTTTCTTCCTTTCTCTCCCTCCCATTCCTCCTCTCCCTCCACTTTTTCTGTTCACCTCTTTTCTTCTTTTTCCCCCTCCTCCTTCTTAACTGTATTCTCCATACTCCAAATTTGGTCTTTTCTGTTCAATCTCCCAAAGCCAGCATGCTCCAGACCCCTCCCTCTCCTGCAGAACAGGTAGGAAGAAAGAGACAGGAAGAATTCTTTCTCTGGGTTTATACCCCTCTCACCCTATTTTTAAGTTCTCATCCTTCTCGAGCTTGTAGGAATGGAATATAGGAATGTCTAAGCACCCATAGTTCTCCACGAGAACTATGTTCATGAGTAAGGAACATCCCTGCCACCTCCCTATTAAACCCTCCTTGGCAGAGCAGGCACTAGGGCAGGAGTGGAAATAGATGACTGGGGCTCGCAGTGGCATCCGGAAGGCATTAATACCTTTGACCTAGGAAGAATATGGCTGAACCTCCCAACAGGGCGTCATAGTCCCCAGGAAAGCTAGAGAGAGTCAGAGGAGATTTAATCACAATTCACATTCTGCCTTGGTAATACTTGGATCCCCGCTTTACGTACAGGAAGGGTCAAGTATAGTGTCACAAAGCTGCGTAAGGGGCAGAAGAGGCCATTGGTGTGGTGGATATGGGCAGATCCGCTACACTTGTCTTTTCTCATAGGCCCCCAGTCCCTTTCCTCAGCTCTCTCTCTCATCTTCCCTTCTGCTTAGAAAGGCAATACTGCGATTTAGACTTACAAAATAATAAACACAAATGGCCCTTGAGATCTTGTAGCCTAGCACTGTTATTACAGAGACATGGAGACTGGGGTACTGAGAGGTGGAGGCATCAGGGGCAGTCATCTGCCTTTCCTCTTCCAGATTGCCTTCACATATTTTACCTTAATTGGTCCTTAAAAGACCCCTGGGAGACTAGATGTGTTATTCTCCCATTTTCCCATTAGAACCAAAAGCAGTGTCCTCCTCTTACACTCTGCCCCCATCTCCAGGTCATTTCTTGCTCGGTATCCCGTGGCCCAACAGGGAAAAACGTGTTCAAGATTCTGGGGAGAGATTCATCAGGCTTAGAGGGAAGGGTTTGGGCCAGGAATCTGATGACTGTTTAGTCTCCCCTTAATCCGGGAACTCTCAGTAAAGCCATTTACCTCTGAGCTCAGGATTAGCTTTTGGAGCTTCTGGGTTCATCATCTCTGAGGAGAAGCCCTGCTGCCCGTGGAGGTCCCCCACATAGTGTCAAGACAGACAGGCCCAGGCTGTAGCCAGAGCACTTCTCCAACCTGGTAGTGATAGTGATGGGACTAGCACCTTTCATCTTCCAGACTCCTTTCACATATTTTACCTTATTCGGTACTTAAAAGACCCCTTGGGGACTAGTGTGTTATTCTCCCATTTTGCAGAAAGGCAAAGGAAGCCACATCAGAGGGCTTTAGTTGTTTACCCACCTATCCGTGAGTGGTGGAGGCAGAGCTGGACCCAGGCCTCCTGACTCCAGAGCTCCGCCACACCCCTCTCTCTACCTGGCTGATGGGCCTCTCTTCCCACCTCCCTGTCCAGAGCCTGGCCAGCCGGCTCAAGGAGAACATGGAGAAGCTGACTGAGGAGCGAGATCAGCGCACAGCAGCTGAGAACCGGGAGAAGGAGCAGAACAAGAGGCTACAGCGGCAGCTCCGGGATACTAAGGAAGAGATGGGCGAGTTGGCCAGGAAGGAGGCCGAGGCAAGCCGCAAGAAGCATGAACTGGTAATGCACCACCCCTCCCCCCGGGGCCCCAACCTGGCAGCCCTCTGAGCAACTGCTAAGGGCACACCTCACTCCTGGGCTGGCATGGGGTGGGCTGCACAGAAACCATGGTTTAGACAATTGGAGGGAAGAAGACATGTCAAGAGGACAGTGACAGAAACCCTGAGGGCAAGCCAGGGTCCAAGGGTGGTACTGGAGTCTCCATCAGGTGAGGCCAGGCCTCAAAAGCCCAGCAACACCAGAGCAAAAAGTAGCTCTGCAGACTTGCACCCATGTAGCTTCTGCCTGGCTGGGAGAGCCTTGAGGCAGGCTTTTTCTGGGACAGCCGAATGAGAAACTAGCCCTCCTGTGAATTGGACTGCCCACTCTTCCTCCTAGGAAATGGATCTGGAGAGTCTTGAGGCTGCTAACCAGAGCCTGCAAGCCGATCTAAAACTGGCATTCAAGCGCATTGGAGACCTGCAGGCCGCCATTGAGGATGAGATGGAAAGTGATGAGAATGAGGACCTCATCAACAGGTGAGGGGGCCTCAGGGCACCTGACACCGGCACAGAGGCCCTCTTGACCGCCTCTGGACCAGGCCACCAGGTAGAACAGCTGCAACCTCTGTCTTCCCATCACCAAGCCACCAGCCCCGGCTCCCCTCATTGCCAGACCCTAGCATGGACCTGTCCTGCAGTAGCTGAGGGCAGGACAGGTGCTGCCCGGGTGAGACTGACTCCTCCCCTCTTCCTCTCCGTCCTCCTTCCCCAGGCCTCTCTGGGAACCGGCTCTCCAGTTCTGCCTGCTCAAGATGAGTTATTCCCCCATTTAGCTGTATTTCCGATGGCACCTGCCCCACTCTGGGGAGAGCAGAGATTTAAGAGCCATGGTGCCTTGTTACCATACCAGAGATTTTCTCATAAAACCTACCCAGGGAGTGGTTTAGGAGAGAGAATGAGATTTGTAGTCTTAGGCCGAGGAGGAAGCCATGCGGCAGGCAGACCAGCAGTCGGAGTCAGGCCCTGGAGAAGCTCCCAAGGCTGCCCTAGGCAGAACCCCCAGACCTGCCCCCTTCCCACTTGAGGGCCAGGGCCCCATCCTACAGGCAGATCCCAGGAAGCCTGCTCCTCTGGGGCAAGGGAAAGGCGCCCAGGGCAGCCCGGACCTCCCTCTGAGGACAGGGCTATCACTCATCCCGCCACCTGATCTCAGTAAGCCAGAGCCATCTCTTGCTGAGGAAAGAGGAGTCCTCAGCTGAGGGATCCACCTTGGTTTGCCCATTGATTTTTCTGTCTTCTTCTGGCCCCCTTGCCCACCATTTTCTCTATGTTTCCAGTTTGCAGGACATGGTGACAAAGTATCAGAAAAGAAAGAATAAACCGTGAGGACTGGAGCGCATGCGCTCTCTGCCTCTCTTAGTGCGGTGTCTAACCCCTAACACTGGCCTACCACCCAGCCCATTGCATGCCGCATGGGGACACAGAGCCTCTCGCATCTCCTCTGAGCTAGGCTCTCACACTAACTCTGCTGACTCTGTCCTAAAGGAAGGCAGGCAACAAGCTGGGCCCTGCATCAGCGGTAAAGGGCAGGCAACATGGCATGCTACCCCAAGAAGGCTCAGGCTGGCACTGAGGGCCTGAGGCCCTTGGTGGGCAGCATGGGGGCTCCATCAGAAAGGAGAGCTCAGCCTCAGTTGGTGGTACCCACAGTCTGCCTTCCTGAGTTCCAGCCCTCTCCTCCCCAGAAACCAAGTATAGCTTCCTCCCTGGCCTATTTCTCTGGAGAAAAGTCTGTTTGGGATGGATTTATGCACATCCTTGGGCTCCCTTAGAGCCTGAGCTACCTGAAAGAAAGGGTATGTTTCATTTTGAAAGGTCTGCCACCTTCTTTTGGCAGACAAGGATAGAAGGTGAGGGGCATCTAGCAGTCACTTATTTGGAAAAAGCATTCGGGCAACTAATTACTGGCTACTCTGCTGTGGCAGTGGAAGGGAACACAGCCAGATGTGTTTACTTTACTCCCTGCGGGCACCTCACACACCTCTGGCAGAGGGAGGCCCCTGGGCTTGTGCTGGTGCTGTCCGTCACATGGCAGGAAGCCCAGTAAATCCACCCTTCTCGTTGTTTCCTTCTTTCTGGGTGGGAGCTGGACAGCTGGTACAGATGTGCACGTCTTCAGGCGAATCAGGGTGATCCTCCATCAAGTTCGACAGGGCTGTTTTGGGGAAATTGTTTTTTTAGCATGGCGTTGGGTTTCCTCCCCGACTCTCTCTTGCCTGACAGGCCTCTTCCCCTGGCCAAGATGGGCTGGCAGCAGTGCAACGGACTCCGTGAGAGCTAATGATAAATGTAATAGTGTGTAACAGTGATAGAGGGCCGCTGGAGCCCAGTTGTCACACACAATTAATATCCCCTGCTGTTCTGTCTCCGTTTGTTTGTTCCCCCGCGATTCGGCTCCCAGTTAACTAATAGCACATGAGCCTGGACATAAATTGTATTTGACACGAGGTTTAATTCCAACCATTTAAAATTTCAACTGCCCCCTGAGCCTGCCTGCCCCTGGAGTTTGTTTACGGGCCTGATTATTTAAGGAAAAGAACCCAAACATCATCTATATGCTTAAAACTAAAGGGACAGTGAGGGCAGGCAGGCCAGCTTCTCGACCCATTCGTTGCTCTGAATATAAGGAGAAAAATTCGTATTCTGGGCCCATGACTGTCTATCCCCTGTGTATTCCAGCCCCGCCATCCTTGGGCTGTAGAAGCTTCAAGGACTGATAAAATGCGCATTTAAGATAATATTCTAAATCATTGCCAGGCTCAACACATGGGTGCATGCACACACACGCATGCGCGCGTGCGCGCGCGCGCACACACACACACACACACACACACACACCAGTGTGCCCTCACGCAGGCGCACAAGGCGTGCAGTGCAAGCCAGATTCCTGCTGATGGCAGAGAGGTGATGTGACTCCTTCTTCAGCAGCTCTGGGTCCCAGCTCCAAGTTATTGAGTGAGCATGCTAAGGCGGGCAGAAAAATAATGTTTCGATTTACTTAGAGATACAGTTGTTATTGCCATAACCTTAATGAAAGCAGTAAACAGTGCAGTATTAAGGGAGATTTATACAGAAATGCTTTTAACATGTAGACATAGATTTTGCAATGCATACAGCACCTCCTTTCTAAAGGCAATCAATATGGTTATGAACGGTGGTGATAAATTACAGGCTCTGAGCTAGAGGAGGAGGTTTTTTGCACGGGTGTATAAATCAGGTGGTATTGGCATTCCGTGGGGCCCATGCACCATAGTAAATCTGCTAGGCTCGGATGGGCATGGGGCTTGCATTAGCGGTTTTGGGGCTGTCTGCTAAACTCCTGTTTACCCAGGGCATTAGCCAGCCTCGTCTTTGTTATAATTCTGTGTTTGACGGAAGCCGATAAAATGTGCCTTTTTATTCCCCTCCCCACGAGTCAAGCTCTCTCACAGTCCCCAGAACAGAGTCTGATGATTTCGTGTGTGTGCACGCGCACGCGCGCGTGTGTGTACATGCATGCATGCACACCCACATGCCTGTGTGGCTATTTATTCAAGAACATAATTCAGGAACAGAGCTGCTCCTGTTGACACAGATGAAAGGAAATTTATATCAAGGAGAAATCCTAGCATATCCATAGCAGGGGAATGTGATGAGCAGACATTTTGCAAAATTCTAGAAGCATTCTCACTCAGAAGCTGTCTCCAAGCCCCTGCTGCTTTGTGAGGGGGTCCTATGACTTCAGCCTCAGAATTTGACTCCTTTGGGCTTTCCTACAAGTAGAGAGGACTCGGGTCAGCTTGGCCAAAAGAAGCAATGGGGAGCAAGAGCTGGGGGCTGTCTGAGGGGGGGAAGAGGAGACTTGGAGAAACAGAGCCCTTGCCTGGGACTTTCTGGGCCCGACTGGATCTCCAGGGCACGATTTGAATACTGAAACCTTTGCCAGCCCCTTGGGAAATGCTGCTGGTCCCTCCTTTTCCTTTCTCTTAAAGGTCATGGCAGTGGCAGGATAGGTCTGGGATATGGTTTGTAGTGCCCAGATTGGTATTGCCACCAGCTAAGGAGACTTCAGGTTCAAGCTAACTTAAAGTCATAATAAAGCTCCTCTCTTGTCTGCCCTGTGGCCAGCAGCCCAGCTCTTGCAATGAAGGCATGGAAAATGGCAAATGTGTAGCCACATTTTGGGCAGACAAGAAACATCAGAATAGGCCTCAGAGTAGCTGGAGGGCTCAGGACTCCTCTTTTTAACAAAAAGCCACGTAGGTATAATTGATGAATGGATGATCTCCTTATCATTCTCATCGGGTTGGTTAGCTGAACAGCAGCCTATCACACAAAGCGGAATGGGAGGTGCCTTTGTGCTCTCCAAGGTCTTCTTGGTGGCTGTCACACAGTGTGGCCTGCTGCGTGGGACAGGGTCCTTGTGAATGGTGTGCTCCGCCTAACCTTTCTTGTTCTCCTCCTCGACTCACTGATGCGCATGCCACCTTGCATCCCGCTTCCACCCAAGACAAACCTGCTGCCACTGCCGCGCTTCCTACTGGGCAGCAGCTGACCACCTCTTCCCCAGCCTTGCCTACCCTTCTACTCCTCATCCCACAGTGAGGGGGACTCAGATGTGGACTCAGAGTTAGAGGACCGGGTCGACGGGGTCAAGTCATGGTTGTCGAAAAACAAGGGGCCTTCCAAGGCAGCTTCCGATGATGGCAGCTTGAAGAGTTCCAGGTAAGCATGTGGCCTTGAGCTAGGAGGTAGAGTCACCTCATGTCCCAGGGATGGACGAGCAGTGCCTTGATCCCAAAGAGGGCAGGCCTCATACCACCTGTGTCTCTTGCATGGCATGTGTGTGAGGGGCCCTGGTGTGCCCCCAACATGTGGAGTGAGCACAGGAGGCTCTAGGTTTCCTCTTAGTCAGGGTCTGCAGTGCCCTTATTCTATCCAGGTAATATTTTATTGTCAGGCTCAGGGCTTTGGTTTGGTGTAGGTTTAACTTCATCCCCACTTATTCCTTCAGCAAATGTTGATTGATCTACTTGATAGCTTGTAATCGACTAGGATGGTGCACAGGGGTGCTCTGGGTCCCACAGCCCTGGACAGAGCCTGTGCAGGCCAGCTGTGGTTCTTTGAGGTATTAACAGGAAGAGCTACAGAACAGTGCCATTTCTGTGACTCCCCTGTCACAGCTATAGACACATTTCCATCTTTCTCTGCCCACTCTCTCCTTCCTCTAATCTTTTCACTGCCCACCCCCCATGCTTCCTGCTCATACCCATGGCAGGGGGGCTTGCTCCCCTATTTTCCAGCCTAGTCACAGTCTTCTGATCACACAGACAGTTACCCCTGGAATCCAGAGCTCCACCTTCCCCATCTCTCACCTACCAGCCAGCAGGAGGAAGAGAGAGCAGTCCTCTGCCCTCTCCGGTGGCCATTTCCCTGCTGGCCACACCTCACCCGAGTTTCTTCCCAACTCAGAGCCATCCTCATCCCCCAGGGCATACCCTTCCCCACCCCTCCCAGGGACAACAGGTGGGCTGGGAGGAAGAAGTAATCCCTCTTCTTCTCCAACTCCCCCGAGGCCTCTTCCAAGTCCAGCCCCTCACCACTAGCACCCAGCAGCCCCCTCTAATTGGTTTAATTTATTCGGCTGAACAACATTTTGTTATTGCAGATAATGCCGCCTTCCCTGCCCCACTGCCGTTTCACCACGGCGTGGCACGAGGCTCCAGGTAGTTGACAATGAAATAAATTGAACTAAACGTTTTAGAGGGGGAAAAGTGATGAAATAGAACAATAGTCTAATTTACATGACATTCTCCATGAAGCTATTTTCACTGACGCAAATTATTTTGCTTCATTTCCTCAGAAGCTCTCACTGCCACTTTGCCAGGGCTGCTGCCGATTTCTCCTCCTCCTCCTCCTCCTCTCTCCTCCCTCCCCCCATGTCTTTATTCTCTAGGTTTAATGCTTGTTCTTCTCTCTCTCTCTCTCTCTCTCATTCTCTCTTTGCTGCCCCTAATCCACTACTGGTTCTCTCCTCCCCGGCCTCACCTCCTCCCTCAGAACGGCCCTCAGCACCCTTGGGAAGGAAGGCAAGGAGGGCAAGGGGGTGGAGGAGAGGCCGGCCTCTGCACTGAGCTCTCTGAGCTACCGGAAGAGGCTCACCTTGAAGGACTCCATCGGGGGCACTGGGGACTCCAATTCGCTCTTCACCACCCTGAGTGAGCAGGCTGCCTCCCCTGAGAGGCCCCCTCGGAAGGCCCGCCCGAGCCCCAGGGAGGAACCAGGCCAGGGAAGGAAGTCCGAGGAGCCAGATGAACGTGGCTCCATCTTCTCTGAGGTCGGGAGCCGTGCTGGCAGGGGTATGGAGAAGCGGTGGGGCACAGACTTTGACCGGGCCTCGGCTGTCTCTGCACCCGTCAGCCGGGCTTCCTCAGCCACACGGTGTGGCTCTGGTGAAGACGGGGCCCGTTCCTCTATGAGCTTTTCGTTGTCAGGCTCTCCTAGTTCCCGCCGCAGCACCTCCCAGCTCGACAGCCTGTCAAAGACCCTCAGCCCTTCCTTGAGCCGGGCCTCAGGCCTAGGCCGGGCAAGCCCTGATTCCCACCTGTCCCTGGGCCGGGGCTGCCTGGATGAGTGGGATGATGGAGCCAGTGTGGCCTTGAGTGAGGCCCTCTCCCAGTACAGCCACCCGTCACTGGCCCGCAGTCTGTCGGTGCCACCCCGGTCACACTTCTCAGCCTCTGCCACGGATGAGCCTCCTGGCTCCAGCATCCGCCCCATCAGCCGTCGCTCCTACCTAGACCCAGACCTGGAGGCCGCCATCAATGAGGTCTTGAGCTACAAGCCCGTCCCGTTTCAGCGGAGCAGCCTGGAGCCCAACTCCGAGGAGGATGACCGGAAGAGCCTACAGAGTGTCCGGAGCGCCCAACTGGACACCCCAGAACGGGCCACCAGCATCCGCCGCTCAGCTTCTGCTGCCGATGTCTCTCGGTCCCGGTCCCGCAGCAGCCGGAAGAGCCGGAGCAAGAGAAGGAGCAGCTCCAGCTCCAGTTCCAGCTCCAGCTCTGAAGATTCCTTAGAGCACAAGCGGCGGAAGAAGGGGCGCTCTCGAAAGGGCAAGAAGAAGTCCAAATCTAGAAGAAAGAGAACGGAGACAGAGTCTGAATCCTCCTCATCAACATCCAGTGGCTCTACTGTCTCAGTTCACAGCCGCTCCAGCGTGAAGAAGGGCCCGGCTGCAGAAAATGAGACTGGGCAGGCACGCCGGCCATCTCGGAAGGAGGAGAAGAAGCGTAAGAAAGAGGTGGACAGCCTGATGATGCGGTACCTGTACCGGCCTGAGAGCGACTAGTGTAGTAGGTGGCACCTGGCGTGGAGTGCAGCATGGTGTGTGCCACTCAGTGTGAACTAACATGCTCCTGCCCCACCCGCCACCACCTGGGCCCCTCCTGTATTCTTCTTGGGCAGGCCTGGCCTCGGAGAGCCTGTCAGGGGCCAGCTAAGCTGGTTAGTCATTCGGAGCCCTGAGCCGAATCAGCTGAACTTGCTGATGATGTCAATCACAGCTCCCACTTATCAAGTCCTTACCCTGGGCAGGTGACCCTCTAGATACATGTCCCTTCATTCATTTAATCCTCACACTAATCCCTTAACAAAGGTCTGATTAGCCCCATTTTATCGAAGAGGAAGCTGAGGCTCAGGAGGTTAAATCACTTGCCAAGGTCACACGGCTGGGAAGTGATGTTGCCAGGATCTGAATAGAGTCTATCCAACTTCCCCTTAACCACTCTTCCATACAGCCCAAGGCAGAGCATGTGGGCAAAATGTTCACTGTGGGTGCCTGGCAGCACCCATATGGGAGCTCTTGTCCATGGCCCCAACAGGCTGGGCCTGATAAGGAGCCCTTACTGACCCACCCAGTGTGTATCAGATGGTGTATCAGTGGCCACCAGCTATTCTGAGGCCTTTTGCTTAGCTCTCCCCCTGCCCTGCAATACCACCTTCCTCCCTGGCATGGATCTCAAGCCTAGGAGTGCAGGGCTCACAGGGCTGCCACCCCCACAGCACTGTACCCTACAGTAGACCCAGAGATGCCTGACTCCTTCCTCAACCCGCCCACCTGAAGCCTACACATGGGCGTCACCTCATTTCATCTTGTAAAGTTTTAATGAATAGAAATTAGGAGCTGCTGAGTGACAGCCCCCTCCTGGCTTTCCAGCCTCCCCCGGCCTTCTCCCTGTAGGGAAGAAGATCTAGCAGTTAGGTCCTTTCTACCCACATCCCCCACCTCGGAAGAAAGGCAGAGACTGACTCATTGGAATGCCATTGTTGCCAGTTTCCCTGGTAGGTGGTGACATTTGGATCACCCTGGTTATGTGAAGCTGTTTCTGGCATGGTACCCTCCCAGGGTAAGCTTGCTGCTTCCCAGGAGGTATGACCCCAGAGCGCAACCCCCTGAAGCATGGATATTTGTTTCTGAGATGCATGAACTAACATACCTGTCGCATGCTTGTGGGCTTCTTGTGCAGTGGAGCAGCTGGACAAGTACACTGATTTTGTCCCTTTTATACCGAAGGGACTAGTTATGTTTTATAGAATGGAGCAAGCGCAAGCGAATGGTATCCGAAGCTATTTGGAGATGGGAGATAGGGTGGGGGAGATGGAACTTGAACTCAGACCAGGCTCATGGCCAGCTCAGATTCCTTAGTCCCTGAGCTGCTCTAAAACCAAGCCCTTGGGGTCAGCACTACTCTGTCTCTTCTCCTATGTGGCAGATGCTCTGGGAAGAGCAAGAAGAATCTCGGTTGCCCTAGGGAGCAGTCGTCAGCTCCATAGTGAGAAAGAACAGGAGTCATATGTGTCTGTCACCTCAGCCTTCCCCTCAGGGGCTCCGCTGAATGCCCTGCTGCCCCAGTGCAGGAAGTCAGTTGATGGACCATGTGGAGAGGTTTGGAAAGCAGAGAGGGCCAGGCCCTTCTGAGCACTGTACTCCTACCCAAAGAGGGAGACCTGAGCCTAGCCAGGCCACCCCACACTGACCAGCAACTGTTCCCTCAGCCCATCATCACCCTTGACCCCACAGTCAACAAGAACAAAAACACATAAAGCCTGTTTCTTCCCTCAGCCACCAGCACAGTTCCTCTTGTCCACTAGCAAAAGAAGAGTAGCCTTGAAACGCTACGCACCACCAACCCCTTCCTTCCAAAGAGGGTTGGATTCACTGTGGGGAGAGTAGGCACCGAGCCAGAAGCTAGCCAACCAATATGGAGCCAGCAAGACAGGGCCAGGGGAGAGAGGACCTGGTTGGACTCAGCATAGACTGGCTTTGGGTGGATAAGCTGCCAAGAGTGGAGGCAGAGGCAGAATAGTGGCTTAGCTTCTCATCTGGTGATGGGGACCAGTGAGAATTCAGAACACGGAGCCATCTATAGCTAAGGCAAGGGGAGGGGGCTGCCTCCCTAGGCTCGCCCAGTGGGAATTAGCTTATGTACCAAATTGTTTGTGACAGCGCTGAGCAGGAGACACTGGCTTGTGGGGAGGAAAGCTTTTTAAACAATTTGGTTAAAATGTTCAAATTGCCAGCCCTGACTCTTGCCCTGGGGAGGGGCCTAGCTGCCTGCTGTTGGCTCTCTGACAGCTGTGGCAGTAGGAGCAAGGGGATCTTGTGGCTCCACAGAGCAGGGGAGAGAAGCATGGAGTTATCTCTCCCCGGTGCCTCTGCCACTGTCCAGCATCTAAATGGAACAGTGTTGAAACCCAGCTGTCATTTATCCAAGTGTCTGCCTGGCCAGCACTGGAATGTGGGAGCAGAGGCTGCAGCTCCACTCTAAGAGGTGCTAGAATGGAAAAGAGCACCCCAGGCTCTCCAGCATCACCCCATTTGCATCTGGGTCCCAGCCCGGGCATCTGCCTCACCCCCCTCTGCCCACAAAATAACCCCCACTATCTTTCTACAAAGCCAGTCCTTCTTTACCTGACAGCAGACCTTAGCACTGGATGCTGAGAAATTCTGTCTAAAAAAATAAAAGGTTCCCACTAACTTAGAATTCAAACAACCCGAAAGCTAAAATAACCCAGATTTTTTTTTTTCTGTTGTATAGTCATATTGAGCTTTATAATTTTGTTCCTGAGACATCCCAGAGTCCTTAAGTGTCTTTGGCCCATCAAAGTAAGACTCATTTATGTTCAGTCTAGTTTGTATTAAATGTGTTTTGTGCTATTTTGATTCCTTTAAAAATGGTAATTCATTCATGAGAAATACGATAACTATTAACCAGACTGCCCCATTCCTGAACCATTTTGCATAATTGAACATGTATTTTATCAGGCTGTTCCTTCTCCCCAGAGAGAGAGAGAAAGCAAGAGACCTATCTTTACACACCCCCTGGGCTCTCATCCAGGCCAGCAGGGAGAATTCAGGTTCAGGCTTGTTTTTGCCTCAGGTCACCCAATCTAGCATCAAAGTGGAGTTATCAAAAGGCTTTGCGATCTAAGAGTCCCAGGTTCAAATTTACAAACTGGCCGTATGACCTTGGGCAAGATGTTCCATCTCTTTGAACCAGCTTCCTCATGACATTTCATGAGGTCATTGTGAAGAATAAGAGCATATCCAGAGTGCCTAGGAGAGTGTCTCACAAACAAGAAGTACTCAATGACCAAATTCTTTCTTCACAGAAAAGCTAAGAATGTGATTCTTCTTGCAGAATTCTGTTTCCTCTGCTGTGGGTTTGGGGATAGAACTCTGAAAGGGCTCGTAAACAGGGGCCCTCCTCAGATTCTTACAATTGTTGGCAGTGGTATCACAGAATTCCTGTGGAGTTATGTTATCCCAGTGGAAGCTCTTTGGGACCTGAAAGCAGGGCTGTGTCCCTGGAAGTACTTGGTCAGGGACCCATTGAGTACAGGACGCTGGTAGGGGTGGAGCCACTCAGCTGCATTTTCTCCAAGAATGTTGACATTACAGTGCACTAAACTGGCAGAGGCAGTGAGGTGGGGGCAGGGGAAGGCAGCTCTACGGCTTTGGGAAAGAAAGCGAAGAGGAAACTGGTGCTGGAAGATGAAATTCCATCCTTGCTTGATGCCATGAGCCTGCTCCATCCAGGGGTAATGCTGCCCCACACCTTGGGAGTGGAGGCTCCCAATGGGCTGATGAAAACGTTTAAGGAGTTAGGTTATAGTACCAAGAAAGAGACATTTGGGCCTACGGCCTTGCTACCCTGAACATGCCTGATCCTGTCTGATCTCAGAAGCTAAGCAGGGTCGGGCCTGGTTAATACTTGGATGGGAGACCACCTAGGAAGACCAGGTGCTGTAGGTGTAAAAAAAAAAGGGGGGGGACAGTTATGCCACCCTGAAACAGGTCTTGCCAGCCCCTACATCCTGAGTCTCCTGAGTCTCCATTCCTTGTGGTAAGTAGATGATGCCATGGTCAAGGGCAGAAATTCTCACAGGCCTTAGGAAGACATGATGAGGAGAAAGGGCTCAGATCTCGGCATATTCCATGGAGAAAGGCCCTCCTTAGAAGGAATCTTCTTGAGAACAACTTGTAGACAAACTGCAATCATGTAATCTCCAATCTCCATTTCGGTGTGGTCCATGGACTGCCTGTGCTAGAATCTTCTGGGAAGGGTATTGAAAATGCAGAATTCTTGGGTTCCACCCAAGAGCTAGCAAATCAAAATTTCTCAAGGGAAGGACCCAGGAATCTGCAGTCGATTCTCATGCACACTCAAGTCTGAGATCCACTGCTCTACGGCTTCACTTTCCTCAAGAGTTTTCTAAGTTTTCAGAGTCAGAACAATATTTTCTCTTATTACTCTGAGTATCTTTTGGGAAAGCCAGGGGAAGTTTTTATTTAGCAACTTGGGACTTTTGGGGAATACAACGACTGGGCCTGGGGGGCCTCCCCAGGAGAGAAGGCTTTGGTGCTGAAGGTTAGGAATGTCATTCCTTCGTGACCTTGTTCCTCTCTCCCTGCAGCCCCACCAGCTACTGGAAGTCCCTCGCCCCTGACCGGTCAGATGATGACCATGACCCTCTCGACAGCACCTCCAGGACCCGGCACTCCCACAGCTACCTGAGTGACAGTGACACAGAGGCCAAGCCAAGGGAGACCAACGCATAGCCCTCGCACCCATGGGTTACTGCTGCCATAGCGCCTTTCCCAGGAAATGGAGGGGCACAGGTCTCCCCACCTGACTGCTCATCTGCAGAGGAAACGCCTGACCCTCTTGGGTCAGGGGGCTTTCCAGGCTTTGGGGTCTGATGTCTCCACGTGGAAGAGGTGGGGGAAGAGGAGTTTCTGAAAGAACTTTTTGTACCTCCTGCCTCCAAAATGCCACACTCTTGGCTTTAACCTTGGGCTGCTGTGGGCAGTGGCAGGTGGTTTGGCACTGCATGGAGCCAGCAAGTTGACCTCCATCTCAGCCCTCTGCTCAGGGACGTGGGACAGATTGCCTGCTGGGACATTCTAGGTTGCTGGGTCCATGGAGAGGAGTTGGGAGCGGGAACAGCAATTCCTTCTCCCTGGCTTGGGGTGAGGGCTTTCTCTTCTCAGTGCCTGCTGTCTTTTTACTTTTTAATTTAAATATCCAATCTCTCCATCACAGCTGCATCCCTGAGAATGGGAGGGGGCTTTGGTAGCAGCTGGGGCCCCAAAACAACTAGGGGAATCTCATCTCCATGTTCGCTCTTCAGAAAGCAGTCCTTTCTTTGTGCAGCTGGAGATACTGGTAAGCAGAGCTGGGTCCAGGTGCTTCTGGGTTTGGGTTGAGCAAGCCTACAGAGACGGGGTGCATATGTACTATCCGGAACATTCAGCCCCGACTCCCTCTTCTGCTCACCAATGTGTTAAGTGCAATGACCTATTTAAGAGTAAACCCATTCCACCTCTGCCAGTTCAGGGCTTATCCATGCACTGCTTCCCTCTCCCTCTGTTCAAGCTGCCTGGACCATAAGCTCAATTTGAGAGGGAAGGTCTTGGTTTGAGGGCTTGTGATCAGAAAAACTGAAGAGGGAAGGTTTGGTCAGTACTAATGTATTAGACACGAGTCCTCACCCTGTGTCCTGAGCCTGAGTCATTTTTCTTCCAATTGCCCTGCCTCCCAACACACTTATCGCAGATATGACAACATTTGGCCTGACAGCCCCAGCCCCCACCCTAAAGGTCATCCCGCCAACATCACCAGACTTGGGGGCCCAAGGGCAGTGCCTGGTGCTGCTCCCATCTGCTGTCCCTTTTCCTCTCCTGCAATTAGTTTGTACTCATTGGGCTGTGCTCTCTCTTCCCTGATTACCTGATGTATGGAAATAAATGTCCTTTCCTCCTGGCTCTGCCAATCTTCCTGCCTGTTCCTTCAGGCTCAGGTAGAATCCAAGGTGCTCATGGGAGAGCACTGTCAGGATTCTGGCGGGGACCTGGGGGAATCACTCTGGTCTGCTCCCACATCAGACTAGTGCCATCCAGAGAGCTTTGACAAGTCATTTGGGGCAGGCAGAGGTAGTGGGATGAGAGGATTGGTCAAGGAAGACACAAACTCCACCTTTAATTTTAAGAGCCTGTGGATTATAATTCAGATTGGTGCAGCCCCCAGGCCTCTTCCTCCTCTGGCCTCCACTTGGGAACATTGAGGTCCCTCTATTTAATC
This sequence comes from Pteropus vampyrus, assembly GCF_000151845.1. NCBI lineage: Eukaryota > Metazoa > Chordata > Mammalia > Chiroptera > Pteropodidae > Pteropus > Pteropus vampyrus. The sequence goes on from NW_011888831.1 coordinate 6,713,621, forward strand.
TCACCAATTGCAGAAATCCCTCATGCCCTAACTTTTTTTTTTTCTTTTTTTTTTTGATGGATGCAAGCCCTCTGTATTAGATTTTTTTTTTTTTTAAGTTTAATTTTAGTCATTCCAAAGATGACTTTTTGATCAAAACTTGGCAGAACTCTCTCTGGTCCCAGCCCCACAGGGCAGTGTGAACAGGCTGGGAGTGCTGGCTTCTCAGCCGTGCTCAGTCTCTGCCCTCCTGCCCCAGTCCATGCTTGGTCCCCTCACTGAAAGCTAAGTGGCAGTTCAAGCAGAAGGGCTAGAAACAAAAGACTCCCTGCTCCTTCTCTTCTACCTTTTGTAATTCGACCAGTTATAATCCCTGCACGCATGAAGTGTTTACAGCTGGTTGATCAGGCTCCCCTGGTTTGGGCAGGTAGGCAGCAAAGAATATCAGACAACCCTAATGCCAAGGCTCTGGTGATGTCAGCCACCCAGAAAATGTCAAGAAAGAAAAAGGAGAAAAGTCCCCCCCAAAAATGAGTGGTAGAGAAGTGTAAAATGGATTCATCTTAAACTTAAGAGACGGCCCTTCACTACTCCTTAAGACTGAATAGAGAAAGTAGTAAAAGTGAAGTTAATTTTTTTTTTTAAACTACTGGCTCCTGTTCAGTTCTTTCGCTTCCGTCTTTTACTCCTGCCTTCAAATATCTTGGTGCATTTTCTGTTTTCAAGAACTGATGTGACAAAGTTCCTGCCAGCTACAGACCCACACTGACTCAGGCCTGTGGTTAACTGCAAAATCTCATATCAATCTCTAATATAATGAGGGGAGGCATTCTCACTGCAAGGAGAGGGGAGGACTAGGAAGGCTTCTAGAAGCTGGCATTTTGATCTGGGACTTGAAGAAAGGATAGCATTTCCACAGATAGTTAATGATGGGACAGATGTGCTGGTAAGAAAGAAGAGCTTAAGCAAAGGCTCTGAGGCAGGGAAAAGGGATGATAGGGAACTCCATAGGCTGTCTGGGAAAGCTAGACAACAGCTCACACGACCAATGCTTCTCAGCCAGGGTGCTAGGCTCCAGGCTCGGGAGGAAGCGATCCCCTCAGCACCAACTCCCCAGGGGAGTCCAGGAGGCTGCAGGTCCATCAAAGCTCACCTTAATTTTGGGTGTACTGTCAGAGCTCTGTAAGTTCCTGCCCTCACCTATACACTTGTAGTAGCTCTGGGCCCTAAGATGGTGTGATTCCTGTAAAACAGGCAGCAGATCTCTCCCTGTGCCAGGCTCAGAGCCGCCTCACTAGATCCTCCTTTCTAATCTGCCCCTCAGGATGGCTCTGAGTCCCGGATAAGAGGCATGGGCGGGGCCTGTGAGGCTCTGCATGCTGCTCAGTCTGTACCCAGAGACAACAGTAGCACACAGTGATTCCCGAACTACCTCCTTTTGTCCTGTGTCCTCTTGGCAAATTATCCCAGTTGTCCTTCCCCCATACCCCGCCCCCATGCCTGGTGGCACAGACACTTAGCGATTTGCTCCTTAATTGTCCCCCAGCTAGGCTGCGCAGATGCCGCTCTTTAATCTCTCCTGATAAATGAATCGCACCGCTCCTTTAATCATATGTTCATATCCAAGCCAATTTGAATCAATTTGGCAGGGAGCGTGTTGAAAGAGATGCCATGACTGCTGCTTCTCCCTCCCAGAGCCCTGGAGCCAGCACGTCTGCTGTCCTCAACCTCAGCAAAGAACCCAGGAGGCCCATCCAGGGAAAGGATCTCCTACCTGAATGGTGGGGACTTTTCAAAGTCAACGGCTCATTCCTGTCTCCAAGCAGGCTGGAGTGGGACTGAAAGAGATGGATTCCCAAATGCCTCAAAAGTGGGAAGGAGGGAGATGAGTTCACAGCCTTCCTTGGTCACTGAATAAAGGGCCCATTATCATCCCTGAGAGAAAGTGCTGCCTTAAATCTAACCTTAATCTTTTCTGTTCCCCTTTCATTTCCTCTGAGCTGGTTCTCAGGGAAGCTGGAACACTCCATCACCTTTTATGTAGCTACACATTCAAGACCAATCTATGATAATTTGTCCGTGCCTGTTACTGCTACTGGCTGCCACCCCAACTCCTTTCATCTTTCCCCAAGAGGTATTCTTTACCAAATCCTCCAGCCTGGTGAGCAGTCCCAGACTTGCTTGGTAAGCTACTAAGTTTTGCCACAGTTAGAGCCGTTGCTTTTTCAGCTACAGAGTGGTGTCTACCTGCCGTAGGGAAAGCAGAACAAAATGTGAATAAAACCCGCTAAACTGAGTGCTGCTGCCACTAGTACTAAGACCTTGGAGAAAAGGTTTAACCGCTAGGTCTCAGTTTCTCCACCTGTAAAACAAGGTGGTATTGCTGGCAAGAACCGTTTATAAAACAAGGTGGTATTGCTGGCAAGAACCATTTGGCTCCTAAGTTCAGAGGGAGCCCCTGAATGCTGCCAACGACCCACCCCTTCATCACCTTCGGAGCAGAACCCAAGGGACCGACAGGCGGCGCTAGGAGGGCTGCGAGATCCCCATGCTGGAGAAGGGACATCTCCCAGCGCGAGTTCTGTCGGGGTCGGTTCCGTCCAGCAGGCCAGTTGTGCCTCCGCATCGTCTTCATGTCTTCTCGGTTTTCCTCAAGGGCTCTGCCAGTCCAGGCAGGCGCCCTCCCATCGCCTGGGAAACTGGCGTACCTCAGCATACTCATATCTTATTTGTACGGCCCCGGGCTTCTGGAGCACTGGGCCTCTAGCTCCGCCCAGGCCTGGAGGTTCTTCCTGGAAACCACGCCTGCTAAAATGTTGACTCCACACAGCGAGCCGACGTTTCCCTTTAAGGATTCCAGAGGCATGAGGACCCGGCCC
>NW_011888831.1:6717758-6720529 GCF_000151845.1 Pteropus vampyrus
GTGATTCCTGTAAAACAGGCAGCAGATCTCTCCCTGTGCCAGGCTCAGAGCCGCCTCACTAGATCCTCCTTTCTAATCTGCCCCTCAGGATGGCTCTGAGTCCCAGATAAGAGGCATGGGCGGGGCCTGTGAGGCTCTGCATGCTGCTCAGTCTGTACCCAGAGACAACAGTAGCACACAGTGATTCCCGAACTACCTCCTTTTGTCCTGTGTCCTCTTGGCAAATTATCCCAGTTGTCCTTCCCCCATACCCCGCCCCCATGCCTGGTGGCACAGACACTTAGCGATTTGCTCCTTAATTGTCCCCCAGCTAGGCTGCGCAGATGCCGCTCTTTAATCTCTCCTGATAAATGAATCGCACCGCTCCTTTAATCATATGTTCATATCCAAGCCAATTTGAATCAATTTGGCAGGGAGCGTGTTGAAAGAGATGCCATGACTGCTGCTTCTCCCTCCCAGAGCCCTGGAGCCAGCACGTCTGCTGTCCTCAACCTCAGCAAAGAACCCAGGAGGCCCATCCAGGGAAAGGATCTCCTACCTGAATGGTGGGGACTTTTCAAAGTCAACGGCTCATTCCTGTCTCCAAGCAGGCTGGAGTGGGACTGAAAGAGATGGATTCCCAAATGCCTCAAAAGTGGGAAGGAGGGAGATGAGTTCACAGCCTTCCTTGGTCACTGAATAAAGGGCCCATTATCATCCCTGAGAGAAAGTGCTGCCTTAAATCTAACCTTAATCTTTTCTGTTCCCCTTTCATTTCCTCTGAGCTGGTTCTCAGGGAAGCTGGAACACTCCATCACCTTTTATGTAGCTACACATTCAAGACCAATCTATGATAATTTGTCCGTGCCTGTTACTGCTACTGGCTGCCACCCCAACTCCTTTCATCTTTCCCCAAGAGGTATTCTTTACCAAATCCTCCAGCCTGGTGAGCAGTCCCAGACTTGCTTGGTAAGCTACTAAGTTTTGCCACAGTTAGAGCCGTTGCTTTTTCAGCTACAGAGTGGTGTCTACCTGCCGTAGGGAAAGCAGAACAAAATGTGAATAAAACCCGCTAAACTGAGTGCTGCTGCCACTAGTACTAAGACCTTGGAGAAAAGGTTTAACCGCTAGGTCTCAGTTTCTCCACCTGTAAAACAAGGTGGTATTGCTGGCAAGAACCGTTTATAAAACAAGGTGGTATTGCTGGCAAGAACCATTTGGCTCCTAAGTTCAGAGGGAGCCCCTGAATGCTGCCAACGACCCACCCCTTCATCACCTTCGGAGCAGAACCCAAGGGACCGACAGGCGGCGCTAGGAGGGCTGCGAGATCCCCATGCTGGAGAAGGGACATCTCCCAGCGCGAGTTCTGTCGGGGTCGGTTCCGTCCAGCAGGCCAGTTGTGCCTCCGCATCGTCTTCATGTCTTCTCGGTTTTCCTCAAGGGCTCTGCCAGTCCAGGCAGGCGCCCTCCCATCGCCTGGGAAACTGGCGTACCTCAGCATACTCATATCTTATTTGTACGGCCCCGGGCTTCTGGAGCACTGGGCCTCTAGCTCCGCCCGGGCCTGGAGGTTCTTCCTGGAAACCACGCCTGCTAAAATGTTGACTCCACACAGCGAGCCGACGTTTCCCTTTAAGGATTCCAGAGGCATGAGGACCCGGCCCTTCGCTCAGCAACGGACAATAGTTTCCCACCCCTTTAAGAGCTCTTGGAAATCCTTAGCAGGAGCTGAAGCTGACTTAGCGACTGGGACTGGGATTTTCCGGCCTGTCAAAGTCGGAAACTGACATTGTAGTTCTCATTTGTTGAGCATTCAGTATGTTCCCGGTGCTTATGCACTTGGCCAACATAATCTCATTTAACCTTTATCACGACTATGTGAAGTGTCCTTGTTCCCATGAGGAAACAAACTCAGTGGTGCCGTCTGTCATAGCAGGGTCTTCAGCTTGGTTCCAGCAACTGGCCAGCCGACTCCGAGCTACTCTGGCCTTGTCAGAGTGTGCAGAGAGAGGTGAGAAAGCCAAAAATTGCTGTCATGGTCCTCGTCTCAAATCTCTGTGTGCCTGGTATCCAGAAGGCCTCACCCTAGGAAGGAAACATTTTTTGGCAATTTTAGGGGGAAATGTCAACCACACATTTGTGCTGCTCCCTACAATTTCAGAGCACCCCCTATACATTATCACATTTGCGATTCATGCACACCGTGCCAACAATACGAGTAACGGTTCCACATGGCCCGGAATACATATTTTAAGCTATATTCACCTTAGTCTAATTTCATTACAGTACAACGAAACAATCCAGACCATTCTCTGGGATTTCATCTGGAAGGAGTGGTTTCCAGAGCAATAGCCATTTTGGAATTAACAAGAATGCTAGATTTGTTTAAAAGAAATTTTACAGAGAAATTGAGTCTTCTGTAGTGTAACCCCGGTGATGGGGCATATACATAAGGGAGATTCCGAAAAGGATGTGTGCTTTGCAATTAAAGTCAGTGACATAAATCTCCCAGTGGAATACTTAAATGTGCAGATAGAATTTGCTTTAGATATCAAAAGTCAGCTATGACAGTTTTACCAAAAAACCTCAAAAAGGATATTAAGTTTTGACACCATCCAGGCAAATTATATTTGAGGTGGCTTAAGAGTCAAAGAGTTTTCACATTTTAATAAATTTTGATATGTTTTGTGCCACATCTATGATCTGACTAGATTAGGAAAAGAAGCAAATGGATTTGGGGAAGAGAGAACACTAGGGAATTTGAAAGTAGAGAGTAAAAAAAAAAAAAAAAA
>NW_011888831.1:6721904-6727193 GCF_000151845.1 Pteropus vampyrus
TCCTTGCTCCCCAGTAGAAATCAGCTACAAATCTCAGCTTGTTGGGAACAGATGGCCTTGGCTGACGAATAAGCCACCGCAGGCTGCTCCACCTGTTCTCGGGCTGGAATAATCAGCTCGAGACAAACATCGGCGCTGAAATAACTCATGGCAGCGGGTGATGCACAGGCATAGATTCTAAAAATCTCTTAAATGGATCCCCTCTAACTCTCCCCCCTCCCCAGACCCTAGAGGCCATCAGGGGAAGGTAATGGAGCAGAGAAGACAGATAGAGCCCCAAACTGAGCATGATGCCTGAACTGGTGGTTCCAAGGGGTGGGGCTGGGGGAGGGGCTGAGTTTTGCTGGGCATAGGGTGGAAGTCAGAGTTTTGGGGGGACCATTCACCTGGCAGAGCAGGAAGTTATTTCTCAAAAGAATGCAGAGAACATGAGAATGATTGGTCCATGTCAGGGACAAGTGTGAGGAGATTCGACCAGTTGGGGATAGTAGAAAACTGAGAATTGGGGATTCATTTCAATTTTGTTCACTAAAGGAAGGATATGCAAATGGTATCAAGCTATTAGCAAATCTCTCAGTAGTTCATACAGCTCTGCCAGCAGCTGCAGGGGGTGTGTGCCTGGGTGCCCCTACTTCTGTGGACTTGTGTTCAGCTTCCTCACCTCCTTGATGAAGTCAGCTGGGCTAATGTTCCCCGGCAAAGGCAGATGAGCCCGTCAGGGGAGAGGCAGCACAGGGAAGCAGTGGTGACAGTGGGGGAAGGGGGTCCGGCTGGTATGAGGCTACAGCTTCCTGTGGAGTCAGTCAGGAGAGGGCAGGGACTGAGAGAGAAAAGCAAGGCTGATTGCTTGTTCTGGGTGCCTCAAGCAGAAGGCTCCCTTTGCTGTAGCTGCCCACCCGGTGCACAAAGCATGGAGGCTCTGAGTCCCCAGAAGGCTGCGGAGTCCTTGGACCCCCCTAGTTGCATCTCTAACTGCCAGATATCACATCCCACAGGTGGCCCCTGTGGCTCCGCCTGAGGCCCAAGGAGTTGGAGGACAGGGCCCTCAGCTAATTTTTAGGGTCCTACAAACCTCCCTTTGAAGCCGGATGTGCTCACAGAGGTGCCATGATGGCCCCTGTCCTGCTCAGTGCCTGGCTCTGTGGTTCTCACCCTGCTACATACTAGAAACACTCAATGAGTTGTTTTTGTTTTGTTTTGTATACAAAAAGTAAAAAGATTATAATGAGGTTCTTTATCCATCAAGCAGCTTCTACAATTATGAACACAGAGTGAATCTTGCTTCATCTTCACCCACCCACTTCCTCATTTCCTTCGCTGGGTTATTTTGAAGCAGACCCCAGGTAGGGCATCATTTTGTTAAGAAATACTTTAGTATCTACTCATCAAAGGAAAAAATTACTCTTAAAAATGTAATCACTATACTCTTACCACACCTAAACATTTATATATATAAAGGTTAGTTTGTTCGAATCAATATCTAAACAACACTGAGGAGCTTTTTAAGAAATACCGTGCCCAGCGCCTTCATCCTCGGGAATTCCAATTGAATTGGCCTTGGGTGGGACCCAAGCATCATACTTTTGAAAGCTCCCTGGGTGGTTTCAATGTGCAGCCAGGATTGAGAAATGCCCTACCTTTCCCCCTACCTGTTTCCTGCCAACTCCTCCTCGACCAGGTTGTTAAATACCCCTCCCTGCCCCAGCCAGTAAACCAGGCAGCTCCCAGAGCAGTTGGCACTAGCATGCCTACCTGGATGAGTAGAAGGCTGCCGGCCCCTCCTCTGCAAGTTCCTCTTTCAGGGTAGGCTCTAACTCTCTGTGGATACAAGCATTCCAGTTCCCTACATATTCACATACTATGAGCACCTGTTACTATCTCTTTCTCTCTTAATAGCCTGGTGCTTGTTCTTGCCTTGCAAGTGTAGCGGGATTTTTTTTTTCTTGAAAATAGCAAAATTCCTACCTCAGGAAAACATGAGAACTTCCCTAGGGGCTGTACTCATTTGGCTGCTCAAGGGGCTCACCGCAGCACTGGAGCTGAGCAAGGGGCCTGCTCGGGGCTTGGCAGCAGATGTAAGAGAAACTGGAGATTGAGTGGGACTTGAACCCAGAACATTTGGGGGAATCTAAGAAACCTTTCTCTCTTGAGGATGTAGGCCCCAGGAACATTTTGAAGAATTATACCCACATCCTTAGCTCACAACCAGCTGCCTGCCTTCCCATGGCTGCTGCTTCTGTTCGCTCCCCTACCCCTCCACTCAGCCTGCCTTTGGATTCGTTCCTCCCTCCTGTGTCCCCCGACTCCATGCCTCACTGAATGTTGGTGAAACAAATCTAGTCTAAAATAATGAGCAATCAACTACCCTGATGCTTGGGGCAGGCTGGGCAAGGGCTTGGGGGGAAGGGGTAGGGAGCTGAATCATTTATAAAGCTTAATAAAGATGCAGATGAGCATGCTGACTAAGAGCCCCAGAGCCGGGCTTATTCATTATTCAAAGTTATGTAAATGCCACTGGGTCCTGTGTGTTACAATCCTGCCCCTTGTCCCTGCTGCTTCCCCCAGCCTGACATACCCGGCCCAACTTGTGCCTCCCCTTCTCCCCAACGCCCGGGTGCTTTCATTCACCCTGCCTGACGCCCTGGCCCACATACCCATTTCGCACTCTTTCTCCAGGGTAATAAAAATCTTCCACCTTCTCTCTAGCCAAAAGTCTTCCAAAAGCTTGTGGGGAGGCCTTGGCCTTCAGGCAAACCTATATAGGCCCACATAGATGGGCTTCTCATTTTTAAAGATTTCCAAGGAAAGAATACCATAAGAGAGCTTATATACATATTTTAATTTCTCACAAATCTACTTAGTGGGATGGATTTCCTGAGGTCTAACACAAACCCCTCTGGCTGCACTAGAAGCTCACCATCGAAATAGAATATCCACTAACCAAACTCTCTTTAATCACTCTTCTGAGAAGTAAAATGCAAGCATTAAGTCACGCTCCAGCCGACTGTCTCCAGGCTAACTCATCCTCGTTGCCTCCTTGTTTACCTTTCTAGACAATTGAACTGCCTTCCAACATATACTCACACTCTTTAAGCTCCTAAACCTGTTCTGGGATGCCAAACTCTGGCGAGTGTTTAACTAGAACTACACTATATACCTCCTCTTTTCCATATCATGATTACTGATTTGTACACCGCAGTTGCCTATGTCTTAGGACTCAAATTATTTTCCTCTGATTCTCCTCTCTCTGTACCAATCTTTCCCTTTTTCCCCATCACCCCCTAATTTTTCAGCTTGGTGAGGCTGAGAGATGAAGAATTGGGTCAGAGGCGCAACAGCATCGATTGCCTCCGCTTTCCCTTCTTTTCTGGACTAGCTCTCCTCCCTCCCCACCCCCAATCTATTTTTAGCCTGCCTCTGTCTTCCTTAGTCTGGTTGGCAACCATGCTGGCCTCTTTCTCTTCGCTGCCCTTATCTCTCTCCTGCAGCCTGTGCAGACCCCAGCTGCCCTTCCAGAGGTTTCATTGCCTGCTCGATTTATTTTGATTTTCTTCCATCTTGAAGATACGTCGTGTCTGCCTGAAAGGGGGGATGCCTGGCCACACTGAAGCAGAAGGGAAGCAGGGAAATAGTGCTGGTGGGTCTGTGTGAGCAAATCTTTCAATGTTACTAAACGCTTATGGTGTCCTCTGACCCCTTCTACAATGGTTTGTCCTCGCTCTCTTCTACGCCCATAGACTGTTCCCTACATTTTCTCTTCCCCTCTATGACCCCACCTCACCCCCAATAAGAAACGCTAAGTTCCCCCACTCGAGCATTCTGGACCATTTTCCTTTGGTTTTGGGGTGTGCAACACTCCTGGAGGTCCTTGTCTGCCTTCTTGGCCTGCACATTGCCAGTCTCTTCTTATCCAATTCCCACTTCTCTCCACTTGACCCTGACCATATCCCTCCCACAATACCCGTCCTATCCTTCACGCCCCGTCCCTCCTTGCACTCTGTTTCTAGGACACACTGGCTCATTTGTAAAGGGCCTTAGCCCGCTTAGGCAGGGCTTGTCAGCATCCCCCACTTGTCCTTTCTCAGCTTCCTCTAGACATTGGTCCCCTCCTTTAGCTGTCACCAGCAAGCTGAATTAGACTGGATATTTTAGAAGGGGAGCTGCAGCTGGCTGGGGGAGGAGGGTGGCATGGAGAGAAGCAGAGGCAGAGAGAACTGTGGGCAGCCATGGAACAAGAGAGAGAGATTCTCAGCACCCAACTTTGGAGCGGTTCTCCCCAACTTTGCCAGCTCAAGAGTTGGCAGGATCTTACGCTGATCCCTCTCTGTACCTCATTTTTCTCTCACATACACAATACCCTGTTTTACAATTTACCACATTCTCTTACATACATCCAGATACCTGCATGGCGTACTCCCTCTCCTCCGAATCTGCTCAGATGCCCCCTTCTCAGTGAGTCCTACCCTGACCAGCATCAAAAAGGGCAGCCCCTCCCCTTGCATTCTCTATCTTCCTCACCCTATTGTTCTTCCCCAGTGCACCTGTCACCTTCTAACGTATGATATAATTTACTTATACGTATCATTCACATTTCTTCTCTTCACTAGACTGTAAATGCCGCAAGAGCAGAGATTTACATCTGTTTCATTCACGAATACATCCACAGTGCCTAGCACAGTGCCTGGCACACAGAAGAAGCTCAATAAATATGTGCGTATTGAATGAATAAATGACTGAATGATCTTATTTGATTCTTACATACTCCTGTAGAGTTGGTTGACATTGTTATCTCATTTTTTTTATCACGGTAAAATATACATAACATAAAATGTACCGTTTTAACCATTTTTAAGTGTACAGTTCAGCGACATTAAGTATATTCATTTAAACCGTGTTTATGTTTGTGATGTGTCAAACCATGACGTTGTGAAAGCATCCCCACCATCTATCTCCAGAACTTTTTTATCTTCTCAAACTGAAACTCTGTGTTCATTAAACATTAACTCCTTATTTCCACCTCCTCCAGCCCCTGGAAACAACTGTTCTGCTTTCTGTTTCTTTGAACACAATATTGGTCCTTTAGTGTCTGGCTTATTTCACTTAGCATTATGTGTTCAAGGTTCATCCGTATTGTGGTATTATGCCCATTTTATAGATATAATTATGATGATGATGATGATGATGATTCCCACTTTACAGAGGATGAGGTTCAGGGAACCATTTGAGAGTACCTAAAAAGCAGAGTCGGCATAGAGTTGGTAGGGTCGGCTGGATTTTATAATTCTCTGG
>NW_011888831.1:6727915-6862144 GCF_000151845.1 Pteropus vampyrus
CCAAGATGAGCCAGATTTTATGGGAGTTTGTGATGGAGGGAAAGGGAATTAGTTTTAGGAAAAGGAACTCTAAGGGTAGCAGTCATCTACAAATCACCTTGTTTACCGTCTCCTGGACAGCTTCAGTAAAATCCGTCTCAAGTTCATCAAATGCCCCAGTGAAGAGAATCTTAGCAAGTGCTTTTGTCTCCTGAGCCCTTATGTCCCCTCATCATTAAGACATCCACCTCAAAGGTCCTTGCTATTCTGTGATTATAGAATATCTGATTGACCTTCTGGAAGCAAAAAAAAAAAAAAAAAAAGAAAAAGAAAAGAAAAAGAAAAAGAAAGAAAGAGAGAGAGAGAAAGAAAAAGAAAAAAATCTTGGGATTGGGGAGCTGGCCAGGAAAAGAAGAAGGTAAACTCAATCATCTGGTGTTTGCTAGGAACTCAAGAAACCAGGAGAAAAGGACATCTCACAGACACTTTCTCCATCTGAGAAAATTTCTCCAGCAAAGGGCTTTATTCCCAGCTCCTGTGCACCAAAGGGAGGCTGCTGGTTAGGGATCAAAGGAGAGCTTTGCCCAGGCCAGGGAAGTGGCTGATTCGAAAAGGTGTCAAGCCATAGTATGGTGTTAATTTCATGCTTAATTCATACAAGATCTTGCCCACAACAGGGGACAGCTTGAATCCATGCCCTAGAAAAAGGAAAACAGGTTGTCAAGCATCCTCAGAGACAGGGCTGGGCCCTCTGGAAGTCCTCTGCACAGTCCACAGATAGGCTTGATTCTCTTGATCATATCCCAAATCCAGAAGTTGCCTCCCACTATGAGTGCCCCTTCTCCAATTGCCCTGCCAGACCCTTATACACTCAGTATCTAGGCTTTGGTCCCTATCTAGCCAGCTAAGAGCATGGAAAACACCACTTTGCCTGGCACTGAGGTAGTTCAGCTTGAAGGCACCCCAGCTTCCCTTCCTCGGGCTCACCAGAGAATCCAGCACCAATGACAATGTTGTCGTACTTTGGGTGTCGGTCCAGAATGAAGTGCTCATCAGGGGTATTCTAGAAAGAAACAGTCACATCTGCGTCCTCTGAGGATAGAGGAGGAAGAACTACAGGCTCAGAAGGGAGGAGACGCGGCCGTAATTTTTTCCAGAAAGAATAGGAATTCAGCATAGGAATGCTCTCTTCACGCCAGTTCCCCCTTTGGGTATGCCAGACTTTCTCATTTGTCCATCTGCCTCTCTTCTTGCACAGAGCTATGAACACAGTAGGTGCTCAGTTAATGCGTGTAAACTAACTTAGCCAAGATGCCTCAGGCCCTGCTGACATCTGTCTCTTCTCTTTGTCCCTAAGGCCTGCTCAACTAGAATGTCTTGCCAAAAAGTCTTTTAGAGCCCTTCTGGGAAACATTGTGAAGGACTGCCAGGCATAAGCCTAGTTTCCTAATGAAAAGAAATATGAATAACCTCTAATGGGCCCTCTCTGCTAGAGGTGAACCGACCCACAGAAATGAACTCCTTTGTTTCAAGTCACACACTGTATCAGGGGTCAAACAGAGTCTGGCCTGAGCAGCTCAAGGCCTGTTTGTCTCTTTCCCTTGTTCTCCAGGACTGTGAGAGGTCTGGTCCGGCTGCCCGCACCCTTACCGTGTACATGCAGTGCTCCATGATGGCAGGCTCAGGCTGTAGGTCAGGTAAGTGATCTCTGACAAAGCAGCTCAGGATTTGGACATCTTGGATGTCTGAGAATGCTGAGGGGCAGTCCCGCTCCTCGGGATCTGCATTGTTGCCGTGGTGATAGCAGACCTGGCTCCCAATCAGAGCACTGTGAGCTGTGAGGGCCAGCCTTCCCCCATACCCGCCCAGCCCAGGGGCAGGCTTATACACAGAATGCCCCCCATTCATCATCCCAGCCCTCCCCACTCCTGACAGATGCTGCTTGTTGCCACGCCAGGTTGCCTAGCTGTCCAGTCCCTGCCAGCACTCTGTTTGCAAAGGAAGGGCTCCCTTTGCTGAGCCTCAGGACAGCTATGGGTCTTGCATTTGCAAGTAGCGAATCTGGCTGCTGCCCACTAGGATTTGATGGAATCTGATGAGGGAAGTTACAGCGGCTCCCCCAAATCTGCATGGGCCCCTACTAGCCTTCTCTCAGCCTTTCACTCACCTTCATCAGCCCTGGGTACTCCCTGGAGGGCAGCCCATAGATATGGTGGGGCGCTAGGCTGAGGCCCAGGCCCAGAAAGCATGGAAAGGCCTGGGACACACCATAGCTTCCAGGAACCTTCTCTTTCCAGTAACCTTCTCTTTCCAGTAACAAATTGATCCGCAGGGTCTTGAAGCAGGGAGAGGAAGTGGGAAATAAAGGGGGAAAGCCAGGGAACTCTAAGACAACGAGAACAGTTTCTTCTGGGGTCCTATAGTCTTTCAATACAAACCCAGATGCCCTGATTAAATCATACATCTTTTTTTTTTTTTTCACCTAATTCTCACGTCATTTACATGTTACATTGTGTCATGGTGCACAAAAATCTCTGAATCTCTATCTCTTCCCCCATTCTTAATCTTCTCCCATAACTGTACCCAGCCTTCCTTTTTTCCCTCCAGAAGTTAATAATACCTCATTTTACTGAATGCTTATTATAGGCCAGGCCATCTCCTGAGGGTTTTATATATATTATTTAATTTAATTCTGCAACATCCCTATCCCCCATTTTACAGGTTATGAAACTGAGGCTCAGTGAGGTGAATTAATTTGCCCAAAGTTGTCCACTAGCAAGTGGCAGACCCAGGACTCAAACATGAGTCCGTTTAACTTCAAAGTTTCTTTTCCAGCTCCCAGTTCCTTTCACCTGGAGAGGCAGCTCAATTCCCAGGGGATGGAGCAGTTGGTTGGTCCAAGGACCTGCAGTGATGATCAAGTTCTCAGCTTAGGAACTCTTGGAGGTGGTTTTCACCAAGACCGGTAGCCCTGGTTTTATCTCCATCACCTTCTCTCCATCATGCTCTATGCCTCCCAGCTGTTGAATTGCATCCTGAAAGAGCAGAAGTAGAGAAGAGCAAATGGTTATGTATGTGGTTCACCCTTTTAGAGAAAGAGTCATTCATTTAGGGCAGAACCTAGATCTCTTCTCCCGTATTGACAAGGCCTAGCAAGGTATATAAAAGTGCCCTGCCCAAAGGTCAAGCCTAAGCCGGCATGGCAAAGGATCTCATCCAGCAGGGGGTCAGAGGGATGACTGACTGGAACCCAGGATGCCCAGACCAGGCATGTTGCCCGCAGTACTGCACAATATCAATCACCTGGAGAGCTCTGAGGGCATGGTCTGCATAGAGAACTCCTCCGGACTTGTCCAAGAGCCCCACTTCCCCCCTGGTCAGCCGAATATTGGGGAAACATTGCTTCAGTTCCTCAGATGAAAGACATTGGTGTTCTACCCCCTGCCTAGACAAAGTCGCGTGCATTGTCTTTAATTCAGGATTCTCTTTCATTCCCAGCAGCAGTAGTCCAGTCTGCCTGTTTAAAAAACAAAACAAAACAAAACAAAAACAAACTCACCTGGGGTGAAGGAGCGTGTGAGGGCCCTGGGCCAGTCTCTCTCATCCTTCAGCAAGGGTCCCCGGCCAGGCATCAAGAAGAGCCCCAGCCTCACGTTAGGAAAACAAGTAAAGTCATCTAGATTCTGTCGTTAAGAGTCACAGTGTTATGAGCTGACTTCTAGCTCATTCTCAAGTCTGCCCTTGGCTCTCACTGTGTATAGGTTTACTTATCCTTCATCCCCGCTTCTCAGGATCCATCCCGACATTGAGGGCAGAGATCCTAAGTCTTTTCTTTTATCTCCACACCTAGAAAGAAGTAGGTGTTCAATGAATTTGATGTGATGTCTTCTCCTTCCTCCTGGCCCTTGATCGCATTCACTATTTTCATCTCTATTCTTGACCCTCGTTTTCCTGTCCCTTTTCTTGTCATATAATTTTTTCGTCCCTTTCTGTGTGTCTGTCTGTATCTCGATTCCTTTCCAAAAGGTACCTGCTTTGTGGAAAGGGTCATAAATTAGACGATCTGGCTCTGGTTCCAGTCCTGGCATTCCCTGTGACCTTGCTCTGGTCGCTCACTGCTCCAAGACCCGGACTTCTCCTCTGTAACAGATCTGTTGGACTATTGGTGGTTCCACACCAGAGTGGTATTGTCCCTGATCTGGGGCATGTGGAAATGGCATGGACATTTTTTTCACTTGTCATAATGCCTGGAGGTTGCCACTCACATTTAGTGGGTAGGGACCAGGGATGCTAAACCTGCAGTGCTCAGGAAGATCCCACCCAAATGCCAATAGCACCTTCATGCAGAAACACCTGTAGATGGGCTACTGGGGCCCCAACAATTAATTCAGTGATTCTATGATTTTTAGATTTCCCTCTATGCTTCTTACCCCCTAAGAGAGCGAAAGCAGTTTCTCTTTAATGCTTTCTATCTCTCTGTCACAATAACCCAAAGCTCCCTTTTTGCGGAAACTGATCTAAACAATGGAAAGGTCATTTTGGCCCTTGGAACCATTCCTGTTGTCCCTCTTAGTTTCAGCTGCCGAAGTGGCCAGCATCAGTCTGGTACATCCCCCAGGTACTGCGTATAAAGCTCGTAATAGCCTATAATGGAGTCTCATGGATATTACACGCTTCCAAATCCCACATTATCTGGTTGGGGGATTAAAGAGAAGATTGGGAGGGGGTAGGGCCACAGTGGGCCCCAAGGCTGGTGTCAGTACACAGAGCCGCGCAGCGTGCCCAATTCATTTGCTATGGCCCCCGCCTACCCAGCATTCACTGCTGGTGAGAAAGCAATGAGTGCCTCTGCCTCATCAAAACTGGAGAAGGATGCTGGAGAAATCCTCATAGCCAGCAGACAGTATTTTTCCTGTGGCCCCTAAAAGAACTTCAGATTCAGGTCTTCAGGTAATGAAAACTTGCCTAGTAAACTTCTTGGTCAACAAGGTAATTAAGAAGTCACCCAAGCATATGTTCTTGAGCTTTTTTTTGCCCAATGAGGTTGTTGCTGGGGAGAATTCTGTGAAAGAAGACCTGGCTTAACCCTCACCTTAGCAGTCATACTGTCAGATTCCTGGCCGGGAAATTCCACAGCAGCATATCCTAACCCTGCCTGCAATATAACAGCCTTCGATCTCTCATAGGCGCTGAGATTTAGTTCCTTTCCTTTCTCCTTCCTTCCTTGTTTCTTTCCTTCTTTCCTAGTTTCTCTCTTTCCTTCCTCTCTTCCCGGAAATAAGAACTCTTAAGGGAATGTACTCTATGGAGAAAATGAACTCGTGCCAAGACAATGGGCAAATCTGTCAAATTATGAAACGTTGAGTGACGTTCTCATTCCCAAGCCATCCTGTGGTGGATGAAGGGGGAGCTCCCCATCCCAAGGAGTAATCAGCGAGCTGATTCTGCCGGTGAATGTAATTGTGCTGATCGTAATCATTTTGCTCCAGCTCTCTGCCCCTGTGGCATTTATTTCTTAGCCGAGATATTGATCTAACAGTGAGAAATTTTCCATCTGAATTTGTGATGCTGGACCCTCCCCTAGTCCGAAGATGCATTTGGGAAATTCTCATTTTCCATGGATCATAGCTGAACTATTTGGCCTGAGGGAAACCATGCACTGCTGGAGAAATGCCTTGGATTGGAGAGAGATTTTTGACCATTATGAGCAAATCAGAAATAAATGTAAAACGCTGCCTGGAAATGCAAAGCCCTATCATTAGGGGAGATAGGTGAGAGGCTCCTGTGGGAAATGCTTAGAGAATTGGAAATCAGTCAATCAAAACCAGGATTGGAGAATGGGCCTTTTCCCCTCAGTATGAAGATAGATGACTTCCATGGGCAGATTGAAAATCATTTAAGTGCTTATTTTCTTAATGGCTTTTCCTAGATCCCAACAAACAGACTGCTCGTTCTGAATCAATTTCTCACCCCTGTGCTCTGGGCCTCCCTCTCCTCTTTTTTTGCTCAGACCTAGGATCTAAAATTTGGGAAGGAGAAGGGTGAGAAGGGACAAGGGCATTGAAAGAAAAAGAAATGACTAGTAAGGGCTGGCCTAGAAAAAGGTCACCTTGAAGTGAGGCTGGGTGGTCAGGGAATCCTGAAAAGCATGCAGCGCCCAACTCCCAGAACGCCATCAGCTGAGTGCAGAGCATTTGTTATGAATTGCACCCTCTTCCCAATCCTAGCTGGATCCAGCACTAGGAAGAGGTAAATCAAAGATTCCTCCCGAGGGTCTTGTTGGCTCTATGTCCCAACTAAAGCCACAGACATGATGTGGGAAGTTGGCGATTAGGGATTTCCCCTAGTTATTATAAAAGGACAGGGGGCAGAATGGAATGGGGAGGAATTAGAAGGGGCAGATAGCTCTCCCCACATCTCCCATCTCCCACCCCAGAATCCAGCTTTCTCCTCTCTGGGTTAAAAGTGCCAGGCAAGCCAGCTCTCAGAGTCACCTTGGGGAAGGGATTCTAATAGGGACTTGGTAATGGCTGCTGCCTTTGTTGGTTTTGAAGGAGCTCTTGGCGTTTCATCTTCTGCTCAGTGGGCCGAGGTGGAATTGGTTAACAAAGACTGCTCCAGGGAGGGGATGTGGCTGACAAGCCAGACACTTCGCAGACACGGGAAGCAGCAGCTGTGGAGGGGGCCACCGGGTTGCCAGCAGCTGTACTGCCTACGGCTGTGATCTCGTCTGATATTGTCAGCTAAGCGGGGGCAGCCCAGGTCAGGAGCTAGATAGTAGGACTCAAAGGAAAAAGGCGGGGCAGTAAAGAAAGGGGCCTCAGAGCTGGGATTTGCTCTCGCTATCAGCATCCTGGCTGTACACATCACAAAAGATTCAGACCTTGTGATCTGACACATGTGTCACAGTCTGTTTCCAGAATATATGCAAATATCCTGAGCTCACCCATGTTTAGTATGCCACTGTCACAGGAAGTGGCAGAACAGAATAAAAAGAATTGGACAACCACCTTAACTACCAACTCCTGAACGTGTTATTTTTTTCCCAATCATCATCAAATAGCATTAAGTAAATACATTCATATCTATCAATTAAATTATCATATTGTGCTGGTTCTTCCAGAAGAACCTAGGAGAATAAGAACCACAAAGACGATGAGTCATTTAGAGAATCAGAATTAAGAACAAAAGCTAAAAGAATTGGAATGGGAAGTATCTGTTCTGTGTTCCTACTAAGTAAAAGCACCAAATAAATTAGTGTGCCTGAGTAAATAAAGTTAGCCATAAGAAAGGACTTGTTGATGATGATGATGATGATGATGATGATGATGATATATAATAAAACCTAAAAGGTGAAGGGGAATAAGAGGTTCAAATTTCCAGGTATAAAATAAAACAAACAAGTCATGGGGATGTGATATACAGCATAGGGAATATAGTCAATAATATTGTGACAGCATTGTACAGTGTCCGATGATTGCTGGATTTATCATGGTGATCACTTCCTCAGGTATATAAATGTTGAATAACTATGGTGTATACTTGAAACTAATACCATATTGTACGTTAGCTACATTTTAATAAAAATATATTTTTAAAAAATAACACCTAGCACTCTATAGGACTCAAAAGATTTTTCAAAGCATATTCACTCTACTCTTTCTTTTTCAAAATTGAAGCTATGAGACATCAGAATGGCCTTTTAAGAAAGTCTATGATATGTACCTGTCTGTAAATGTGCATTAGTAGTCTTCTGATCTGGGATGACTTAGCCATGAACTTGTTTGGAGACAGGAGGTACACAAAGTAACTAAACCAGGAGTCTAGCCAACTACCACCCAGGGACCAAATAAGGTCTGACTCTTGTTTTTGTCTGTTGCACAAGCCAAGATGGTTTTTATATTTTTAAATGGTTGATAAAAAGCAAAAGAAGGATATTTCATGACATGAAAATTATATGAAATTTCCATGTTCATAAATAAAGTTTTATTGGAACACAGCCATGCTCATTTGTTTACATGTTATCTGTGGCTGCTTTTACACTGCAGTGGCAGAGTTGAGTAATTGGCAGAGTTGAATAGTTGCAACAGAGACCATATGCCTGCAAAGCCTAAAATACTTACTATGTGGCCATTTACAGTAAAAAATAGCCAAGCCCTGTTCTAAACTAAGAGTATAGGATGTCTATGATTTTCACTAACAGGTTAAGTCCCTGATTACTTAGTAGCAACCCTCTAATGGTTGTGCGGATAATTAAATGAGTTAACATGTATCAAGTACTTTTAGAACATCCTTAGTTTCTTACTATAAGCAGCAAGTATATAATGATGATGATTTGTCAAGTACTAACTATTCTAAGCCCTTTACATACTTATCATCACAATAGCCCCATGAAATAGGTATTATTACCCCTACTTTACAGATGAGAAAGCTGAGGCCCACAGAGGTTAAACAACTTGCTCTAAATCACACAGCTAAATGTGTCAGAGCTGATATATAGAGCCAGGACTGCCTAGTACCAGAGCCCTTCCAATTTCCTGTCCTCCTGCCAAAAACGAAGATTGTGAGCATATGAGAATCTCCTTCCCAAGGGTCCCTTTCCTCTCTCCCACTTCAGCAGCCGCTCCCCATGATGTCCATGGTTGCTGCATTCCATGTGTCTCCTCCCACCCTTTTTGCTCCCTGGCTCAATGGAGGTAGGACATGGCTGGCCCAGAATACGTAGAAGGAACTGCCATTTATTAAAAGGCTCTAGGCACTGTGCCAAGCATTTCATAAGAGTTTCATTTAATCCTCACAAAACCCCCATGAGAAAAATGAGACACAGAGAGATATAGAAACTTTTCCAAGGTCACACAGCTGGTAAAAAGTAGAGCACAAAGGCACATTCAAGCCTGTCTGACTCCGGAATCATCTTCCATCTGAAAGATTCCAGACTCTTCTAATATCTCTTTTAGTCACCTCCTTGTCTGCTGGGGAGAAGTGTGCCCTCCAAGGCCTCAGCACAAGATACTCAGCAGTATTCACAGATGGCTGACAGAGAGGGGTCCCTTTGCCAAGCCACCCCTCAGCAAGACATGCTCTTTTATTTGGGTGCTGGGTGCATTAACTGCCTCTGGAATAAATCTGTAATTAGCTGCCCTAGCTCTATTTGCATAATGGATTTCACTTTGTTCTTAAGTTAATGGGGTTTCTGCAACAGAACAGTAACCTCTTGGTTCCTGGCCATTAAAATAACTGCCACCCTGTAGGGTAGAGCCAGAGTTTTGTAGGAAGTTCAGTTAAAAGCCACAGAGAAGATGGGAAGGGAACTGGGGTGGGTGGTTAAAGTTCTCTTTCCCTCACAGGTTGTCTGCCTTCTTCTCCATGTGTGTTTGAAAGGTCAGTGAGAAGAGGGTCTTAAGGGTTAGAGAGATCCATGAGGGCAATAAGGAGAGAGCTGCAGGCTCACTCTCTAGCAAGCAATGGGGTCTGAGGAGCATCCCTATTTTTTTTCCTATGAGAGGAAGTATTCAGAGAGAACGGAATGGATTTTTCGGAGTCACTCTGGGAGTTGGGAGCTGTATGCAGTATGAAAGGTTAGGATACTAGTAGGAATATAAAGAATCAAGACAGCAGCCTCCTTTTCTGTATCAGTCCCTGCCCTAAAAGAATCTCAGATGATTCCACAGAGATATAGATACAACTTCTGCCAGCCTTGGGCACATGGTCTGAACCCAGTCCTGGAACTCAGAGCCTAGAGGGAGCCACTGGAACTGTGGAGAGATCTAGTGACAGGGAGCAGAATGCTTCTATGCATCTGGTACTTCCCTAGACCCTGTGTCCCTCCATTGCATTTCGAGTGTTCATGGCACTGGCCCCTCATATACTGGAAGAACCAGGCCCCATGATTCAAGACATTCCTCCTTCTACCCAAACCTGTATAATTGGGTTCCAGTCTCTTGCTCCAGCTGGGCCCATATCTGGTAGCACTCATCTATCATCTGGGCGTAAAAGTCTTCAAGGTATGCCCTTCGGATTATCCGGCTCTGTCCATGGGAACTTCCTCAGGAGTGTGGTAGGAAGAACTGGAAATGGAGAATAAGAGAAGCTATTACCCCTTGCACTGCCCGCCCCCCGCTTTAGAAACCAGTCCATCACGTGCTGTCAATCAAGAGCACTTATTCTTCAAATATTTCCATACATTCTCCCTTTTTGACCAAGTTCTGACTATTAGAACAGAGTTCTGCATATCACTAACTCAGCCTCCTTTTTTGCTAACATCATTCATATCCCAAAGTCCTTTTGTTAGTCTTCAGTCATTCTGCTGCTACACTATCTCACTTAAACTCATAGAGAAGCAGAATTAGAAAGAATCTTTGAGATCATACTAGTCTAGCCCCTCGTTTTATGGACAAGAAAACATACTGACTATTTCTCTGTGGCTTAAGATCACTCAGGACAAGGAAACCACTTGGGATTTAGCAAAAAGATGAAGAGTTTCCTAAAATCTTGAAGCAAGAATCCCTTAGGCTTTGAGAAAACTGATAGATAAATGAAAAAGGTTTCTAAACACTCCAGTTCATTACCAAGAAGAATAAACTAAAACTAACCTGGATAGCTCTAGGCAGAATGAGAAGATAGAAACCTTCAGAAAGTAGGCTGGCTAAACCTATCCCAGGAAGGACCCTGTTGATAAACAAGCCCACCAGCATGTGCAATGGTCACTGTAGACTGCACTGCATGGGAACACCTTTTCTGTAAGAAAATAATAAAACCTAAGTCTTATTCCTGTGTATCAAAGAAAGAGGTTGCTATTTTCTGGAGGTGGGAGAAAAAACAGAAGCCTCTGCTGGGTTCTAAGGTGAGAGGCCGGGAATATACCAGGATGAACCCTACCTCTGAGGCTGACAAATCAGCCTTTGCCGCTAGGCAAAACTGTCTTTACTTAAGGTTACCCAAAACAGAACTGGTTCTCTTTCTAGGTCAGATCAACCATTTTGGCAAAGAAGGGGCTGGGTGACAAGAAAGAAGAGAACAGGACCTGGAACACTTCTTGGTCAAGGGCAGGAACTGGGGTAGTAAAAAGAGGAAATGTGCCTAGAAACCCAATGTGGGTCTTAGGGAGGGTAGAACTTTCTTTGCATTGTCATGAAACACTCCTGACAGCTAAGCTACAAATTGCACAGAATTTGTGATGATCCGGTCCTTTGTCCTTACCCCTTGAGCCTGCTAGCTCTGGAAAACCCTCTCTAGAGGGAGAGAGACAGACATTTCCTAAGGTCAGGAGTGTAGAGGGGACACAGTACCTGCTCCAGCAAAAGGACCCTCTTTCCATGTTTGGCCAGA
Organism: Pteropus vampyrus; assembly: GCF_000151845.1. Taxonomy (NCBI): domain Eukaryota; kingdom Metazoa; phylum Chordata; class Mammalia; order Chiroptera; family Pteropodidae; genus Pteropus; species Pteropus vampyrus. Next base: position 6,739,223 of record NW_011888831.1, read on the forward strand.
TGGTATGCAGTGAAGCAGCCCTGGGTGCCTGCCCCAATCACAATGGCATCACAGAGATCTTTCGGAGCAGCCATGATGCCCACTAAATCAGCCCTGTAGCCACAGAGCCCACACACAAAGGAGAAGGCAAACAAAGTAGGCTCTGGGCTGAAAGAGGAAGAGTAGGGCAAAGACCAGCCTGGCCAACATTCCCACAATCCTCTGGGGCTGTGTCCTTCTCTCTGCTCCTCCTTCCTCCAAAACCTGGCACAGGGCTCAGCCTCCACCTCCCCTGCAGAGCAGAGCTGTGTAGTCTGATTTGTGAGGTTTAGCCCAGCTCAGCTGCCAGCCTCACCCTTGCATCCCTCTAGCTTTCTATTCTTGGCTCAATTATTGTCATGCAAATGGGCTCCTTCCTATGCCACCTTCCTGTCTCATTATGATCTTTGTCTCTGGGACTTCGGCCCTGGAATTTCAATGCCTCCTAGACCAAGCTGGGCACCAGGAATGCTGCTTCCCCCTGCTGGTTTCCCTCTCTTCAGCCTGATTTCCTTTGGAGATTCTAGAGGGCTGAGCTAAGAATTTGGCACTATGCCCAGGGTAAAGTCCACCTCCCTGGTGGGTGGCGAGATCAGGGAGAGACGCAGGGGCCAATTGAGAGGGCAGTTTTGTGATTATGAAATTATTCCCAGCATGTTTTACTTTCATTTTTTTTTTTAAAGGAGAAGAAGAAATGATCCTGAACAAATGGAAAGGACGGAGTAAGAGGAAGAGCCTTCTCCTGAGGCACACACGGGGACTAGGTGCCAGCCTTGGGCATGGAAGGGCCCTATAGCGAGTGTTCTCTCTGGGCCAGGCAGTGTGCTAAGTAAATACTTCCACATGCATTCTGGACAGAGCCAGGAATGATAGAGCCTGATTCCTATACAATTTGGGGGTCCTCTTTAAGAAAAGGAAAAAAAAATTATGAATGCAAAATTAGGTGCTAGGACTTGGAAGAGATCATGTAATTAAGGAGCCCCATGGTTGAAGTTTCATTAGCTTCACGGTAAAACTGCCTCTGCATATATTGTCTCATTCAATCTTTATAGTCCCAGGCATAAGTATTTTTATCCCTACTTATGGCATGTTAAAGATGGCCCCAAATTCTTTGTCACTCTTCCTATCACGGGCTCTGTGACTGCTTGACCAATAGAATATGACGGAAATGACACTGGGACACTTTCTAGCCCAGGCCTTAAGAGACCGAGCTTCCTCTTCTTGTCTTGAAGCATTCGTTGTTGGAGCCCCGAGCCTCCATGTTAGAGGTCCAGGAGAGACCATATGCATGGTCCCTAAGACCACATGGAGAGCCAGACATAAGAATGAAGCCATTTTGGACCCCCAGCCCAACCCAGCCACCAGCTAAATACCACTGAGTAACCCAATTTATGCCACATGGAACAAAAGAATTACCCAGCCAAGCCCCATCTGAATTCCTGACCTACAAAATCATGAGACAGAATAAAACAATTGTCATTTTTAGCTACTAAGTCTTGGGGTAGTTTTTTAATGCAGCCATAACTGAAATACCACTTTACAGCCAAAGACATTAAGTCTTAGAGGGGTTATAACTTGCCCTGCTAAACATGGGCACTGAGATACGAACCCAGGTTTGTCTGCTCCAGAACCTGTTTCCTTAACCTCTGTGCTATACTGGGAAATGGTCAAAACTTTTCATGATAATTTTTACTTGACTATTTTGCTGTTTCTCTCATGGCCATACTGTGAGTGGAAGAAAATAATGGACTGAGACATCCGTGTGACCACAGGGTGCTGCCCAGCCTCAGCGCAGTGGCCTGACACCAGCAAAGAATCCCCCCACCTCTGAGTGACATTGGCAATGAGCTGTCCTCTCAGCCCTGGCCTTCCTTTCCTAGGAATATAAGGGCCCAGAGAAGTAAATCTTCATGGAAGTGTGCCCATTTATTTATTTATTCCTAAATAAATAAATAAAAGTTATTTATTCCTAAATAACTTCAAGGCATGATTATGTGGCTATCAAATGAGCAAAAATAAATAAAAATGATAAAAATCTGTTGTCAGAGCTGTAGGGACAGAGAGAGAATAAGGTGGCAACCCAGATTGTCTAGGCCTTCTGGAAAGTGCTGGGGCAGTGTACAAGAATGGTAAAATTGTTTAAAACTTCTGACCTAGAAACTTGACTTAGGGAACTATACCCCAAGGAAATATCCAAAGAAAGAAAAAGACATTTGTTTGAAGACATTCATAGCTGTGCCCTTACAATATAAAAAATCGGAAACAGCCCAGCCACAGGGAATAACTGAACAAACTATGGCACATTGACACAATGGAATACTATGTAGCAATTCAAAATGACAAATGTGAGGACTGTGGGCTCTACAGAAATGTGTATATGAAATCATACTGAGGAAAAGAAGCAGAACACAAATAGACACACGGATCACAACTGCGAGTTGTGTGTGTGTGTGTGTATGTGTGTGTGTGTGCATTATCAAAGAGATAAAGAGAATTTGGCGAGGTAATTGAGTTTAATGCTCATTAGTTTCCATATTCTATAAAAATTGTGTTTCCACTGACAATCTGTAAAAGGAGAAATCCCCTGGGGACACAGATGCTTTAGATCTCCCTGGTCACTGGCTCCAGGGCCTGGGCAAGTTCTTTCTTTGTTCTAATCTCAGTTCTTCCTGCTGCCCTCCGACATTTCTTATTGTTCATCCTCCAGGGGAGCTACGAAGCGGCTCTTAGCCCCCCTCTCCTTTGTTTAATATAATATCCCTTCAGAGATAAAATGACAATTCCATTTCCCCATCCCTACTTCACAAGCTTGCCCTGGATTCCTGGACTCAAGTATAATGCTGCTTGTTAAGAATTTCAAATGGCTCCTCCGAAAGCAGACACTGGCCATGGCCCAACCTTAAAATGAAAAGCAAATCGACTTCTGAAGGTTTCCCCTCTCTCTCAGGGTTGCCCGTCATTGAGGTTGTCCTGACATGGGGAGGCAGAGAGAAGCGATCCCCTCAAATTCCATTGTAACACCCATTCTGAACCGGAAGACTATGAAAGGGAGAGCCACAGCCCTACACCATGCTGCTGTGTGTCAGCAATTGTGGCTCATGTCCTGGGACAGAGCCATGGAGAATGTAAGGCTGAACTGCTCATCTGATGGCTTGATTGACACTTTGCAGATGGGGGTGGGAGAGCCGAGCCAGGGAAGCAGCAAGCTGTACAGCTCAGAAATAATGAGGGTACCCAAATCCACAGAGAGAGAGAGAGAGAGAGAGGGAGAGAGAGAGAGCGAGCGTGAGAGACAGAGACAGAGACAGAGACAGAGAGAGACAGAGAGAGACACCTAGAATTTGAATGGCGAGGGAGAGGCTTCAGTTCTCTTTCCTCTGACTCCTGCCAAGGAGCTGGAGGCTGGGGCAAGGAGGCAGGCAGGCCATCCAGGAAGTGGCCACTCTGAACCCATCCTGCCAGCTGCTGGGGGTGACTGGGTCCCTGAATGTGCAGAGGACGCCAGTGCGAAAAAGTGAAGAGCAGTAGAGCTGGACCTATACATGGTCTCCATACACACTGAGGACCCACTGACTGTCCCTGGTTTCATCCCCTCTCCTCCATCATTGCTCCCTTTGCCCCAGATCATCCATCCACCTTCCCTCACCTAGATTCTTGCATTAACCTCATAACCAATCTCCCCACCCCATCCTTGCCCCTTTTTCTATCCTTCCATGTTCCTGCCAGAGTCCTCTCTCTAAACGGTAAATCTGAACAGGTCACTTCCCTGCTGAAAATTCTTTAATAACTGCCCATTTCCTATGAGGATACAATTACAACTCCTTAATTTGGCACATAAGGCAGTTTGTGTTCTGGCCTTCGTCTGCTCCTGCAGCTCTACCGTGGGTCCCTTCTTACTGTGCTCTTTAGGCCCTGGCTGCACTGAGCTGAGAAAGCTTCCAGCATTTGCTATGATGATTTCAAATTCCCCAACATCCCCAAGCCCACTGGATGGCTTCTCTCCTATAGTCCCATCCCACTCTATCTAGTCTCAATGATAACATGAGCATAGTGTATTGTAATTGTTTGCATGTCTGCCTTCCCCGCAAACTCCTTAAGAAAAAGAGGTCTTCTTTTGATTGTCATTTTTCTTAGATAATACACACATGTGGAATAACAATTAAAAGATATAAAAGAGAACACTGTGAAAGGAAGTCTCCTTCCCACCCTGCCCTCAGCCACTTTTTTCTCCTTATCACATGCAATACTGTTACTATTTTCTTTTGTGTCCTTCCAGATGTCCTATGGGTATACAAACATACTTATACAGTATATTCTGGGTCTGTTTTTTTCCCCTCTTTAATTCCGCCCCCCTACCCCGCCCCGCCCTACTTCCACCCCTGACCTACGGAGGATGTTGCCGTCTCCCTTTTTTTTTTTTTTTTAAAGAACTGGATCTCTGAAGGCAGGGTGTCTTCCCCCATGAGCTTGCGGCGCCCACCTGGGGCCAGGCACCCCTGGTGCACACGGGGGGCCTGGCACACCCAGGATATGGTCCGTGGCTCTACCCAGGACCTTCTGCATGTAAAGCAGACGTGCTAACCATTCCATTATGGAGCCACCCCATTGTTGTTGTTGTTGTTGTTATTGTCGTTTTAATCTCAAAAGGAGCATACTATACAGCACTTTGCTGTTTCTGTTTCCACTACCTTGGCTTCCACTTGAGTCATATGGAGCCGACACATTCTTCCTGGTGGCTGTATAGTCTTTTATGGTGTGAAGGAGGCACTTGGGACAGAGAAGGCACCCATGTGTGTTGGCTGAATAGATGATGAGTTTCTCTGGCTGTCGGAGGCAACCTATAATCATGTGGTCCTCTAGCCATCTGGTATTAGGTGTTGAGGGAGGTGAAAGGTCCATCTGGGCTGGCCCAGCAAGGTACATCTTCAAAGGCTGACAGTGCCTTTTGTGAGCTGCTGAGGGCAGTGCCCACCTTCAGGCCAGAATTTGGGGGAGGGGGGAGGTGAACACCCAGAGACCCTGGCTTCTGCTTCCTGCCATGGCTTTGTTTTTGTATTTGTTAAATGGCAGATATTAAGGTCAACTCTGCTTCCTCAAGATACAAGAGTTCGATTGCTACACAGTCTCTAGGGGAGGGAGGAAAATAAGGAAAGTTCTGAAAATTAGGACTGAAACCTCTGAGAAAATATTAAGTCATCATTTAGCCTATGAAAGGGTTCTCAGACCTCACTGAGACAAAAGGAAATGCAGTAAAAAATGAGGGAAGAGGCATTTTTATTGTCCTAAGGGAAAACTTCCCTGAAGATGAACACTGGAATCTTTTTAATTTTATCTCAAGGTCTTTCTATTCCAGCTCTATTCAAATATATGTGCATATTTGCACACTCATCGGACCATGGTACCCTAAAATATACCCAGGTGTTTATTAAACAGATGTCTTTATATATGCATGTATATCTGAGTGAATATATTCCCATCACTAGACTTTTGAGATGGTCCCATGAAAGCTCAGCAGACATGGGGAGAGATGAAAAATCAAAGAGTGCTGGGAATTGATGTCCCAATTCTCACGTTAGAGTGTATCCAGGATGAAGACGACATATGCATCCTCTGTGAGAATCCTCTTTCCTTCTCTGGAGAGACTCTACCATTCCTTTCCCATGCTTCATAGCCTGCATATCGGGATACTCTGAAGTGGAGAGCTGCAGGGAGGAATGGGGTAGGAAAAGTAAAGTACGTTTTGCATGGATTGGGCTGGTTTGACAGGTGACAAATGGCAACCAAAATTCAGCAGCATGCAGGAAGATAACTCCAGGGATTCAGCTCTCTGGTATTCTCCAGTTTTCAAGCAGATATGGTGTTCCTCTCTCCTACCTCTGCAGCCTGACTACGGATGTTGCTGTATGTTAGGAAATGTTAGACGGATGTGGGAGCACAGGTCCTCCCCACACTGTCCTGCCAGGCATAGGATTGCAGAGGCAGAGAACCAGAGGAAGCCTGAGGGAAAGGAGAGAGGGAAGGGAAGCAGAATTCTGGATAATAACTCTTCCATTCCTGTTTTCTGCTTATTGCCTCCAGGCTGGCCCCCTAACTCCCAAGCGCAATGTTTGCAAGACTCGTCTTGACTCGTCTTTTACTTTGCTTTCTCATTGCTTCTTTTTCTTCTGGGTTTTTTTTTTTTTTTCTGTTTTTGCCTGGGGCCCCTTTCCTTCCCTTGAGGTCAAGAAAGAGAGATTTGAGGAAAGACCTTTGTGGATGAATGGGAGGATACAGGGGCCTGGCTGGGGGAGAGGCCTGGAGGCAGTGGAAGAGGGAGAAAGGAAAAGGGAGCCAGGAATCTCAGGTAACAAAGCCACAGGGTTCCGCTTCTTAAAGAAGTGGGAAGCTTAGTGCTCTTTCTCTTAATGGAGGTTTTTATGGAAAGTTTCGCCTGCTGGGACTGGGAAGGCAACTCTCAGCTGTACCCCTCCCTCCTCCTCTCATCTGGCTGCTGGTTTAGACAGGACTTTAACATTTGAGATTTACCAGCCTCTTGAATGAATCTGTGGACTAGTGTCTTTCATCAATTCCGGAAAACTCTCAGCCATTATCTCTTCTCAAACATTTGCCTCTGCCCTATTTGTTTCCTCCTCTCTTTCTGGGACATTAATTAAACATATATTGAGCCTCTATCCACTGTATCTCTTATCTTCTCTGTCCCTCTCCCCTTTTTGTCTCTCTGCACTGCATTCTGGGTAATTTCTTACTATTATATTCTACTTTGCTAATTCTCTATTCTACTACGTCTCAGCTGCTTTTAAATTAATGGGTTTAGTTTTAATGGCAGTTACTGTAGGGATTTTTTTATCTTTAAAATTGCTATTTGTTTTTTAAAGTCTATTTTGTCACCTTACATAATTTGTTATTCCCTGCAAATATTTTCAAGCTTGTCTTTTATTTCTTTGACCACAGTAAGCATGGTTGTTTTTATAGTCTATTCTGATCAATCTACGATGTGAAATCTTCTCAGCTGTTTTTCATTTGTCTCTTGTTTCTATGATTCTCATTCATGAGAATTATTTTCTTGTAGGCGTGGCTCTCTCTAACCATGTTCCGGTAACTGCACTGGAACAAAGAACATATAGAAATAATTTGAATATGAAGAGGCCTCTATCTAGAGAGGATTGTGCTTGCTGTTGCCAGGCACCAGGGGTACCACCAGTCCAGAGTTATCTTAACCAAGTTCCCCATCTGAAGTTCCCTGGCTCACTCAGGCACTGTAAACTTGGGCTGGTGTACTTCAATCTACCCTGACCTTGATAGTGGAGCCACAGGGATCTTGGTGTATTGTAGGGAGGATCTTCTATTAGATTCTCCATCATGTGCAGGGACCAAGCCTAGATTTCTAAGCCCCTCCCTATTCCAGGTGATCAAAATCAAACTTAGGATTGACAGATGCTCTTTTAGAGAAAAGTGGTCTCTATGCTCTGGTTTTCTTTTCTATGTTGTCCTGTTAATGCCTTACTATTTCCTCAGCTCTTTGGGGCTTTTAGGATGTTTTTGATATTTTATACAACACTTTCAGCTGTTTTTACTGGGATAATTGGTCCGAATAACTCAGCCTGCCATTACCAGGCTTCCGACTTCAGTTGCGATCAGATTACTAGTACCCAAAATACTCTCCAGTACCTCCTCCATTTATATTCTCTGTCCTCTTCCTCCTCAGATACAAAGAGTGGGGAGGGGGGTGGGGGGAATGGCAACCGTCAGCAAGAATGGCCTCCTCCCTTAGAGGGCAGCAAGAATAGGAATCTCATAATAGCCACCGTGAGAGTCAGATTTAGAGGTGGACCAGCCAGGCTTTGGCTGAAGGACCAGGATACATAGAACACTAAAGCATCATCATGATTTGGAATAAAAGAGAAGAGAATTTTGCTGACCAGATGCCTTTAGGGAATCACTATATTGTTTAAAAGGAAGAGTATTTTGATAAGATGCAGGTGTAGGTTGTGACATGCCCGCCCCTCCCACCCCCCATCCCCTCCACCCCACAACCAAGGTTAACTGCTTTCTGCTGAGAGTGGGTCTTGCTTATTGTACAGCTTTTGTTTTAAAGAATGGGGCATGCAATTGCCCACCAGAGCTGAACTGCTCCAAACAATAGATAAACCTGGTCCTCTGTTCATCCTTCCTCTTTGCAGCACCTAATCTCTTTAAATAAAGTGTTGAACAAATATTTAAAGAAAATCCGTTTTCTCACTATAAGGATAGCAGGAAACTGGCAACACAAGTTGCCTCTGGGGAACGAAGCTGGGTGAAATCTTGTTACATATAGAAAAAGGCTTAGAAGAAAACACTATACAGATAATTGCTGTCCTGAGGGGGCTCAGGGATGGACTCTGGGCATCATCAGCAACCTGCCCACACCTAAGCTCCCAACCACAGCCAGCGTTTTGGCCTGGGTAGTATTAAAATCTACAGAAAGCTGGTGAACAGTGGTATGCAGCATCTGGAAATTTCGGGAATATAAAAGGTGTGGGATTGTGGCTCGCATGCTGGTTCTCATCTCACTGAGCAAGGTTCTAGTACAGAACTTTGAAAGGATCCATGCTAAGTTTGCAGCGGCATGGTGAATATAGCCAATGGCTCCCAGCTTCCTGCTTTGCCCTTGGAAGCGCTCTCTCTTTCTCTCTCTTTTTCTCCCTCGCTCTCACTCTCCACCTATCACACTTGTCCACCTTTGTTTTCTTGATATTTAGAGGGTCAGAAGAAAAAAAAGCTTAGAAAGGCATTGGGAAGATTCCAGCTGGTTTTGGAACAGCTTATCAGTGTTCCTTGCCCAGAATTCTTGAAGGATAGGAGAAAGCTGAGGTTTGTGGAATGGGCTGGGGGAGTCTGTCTGGAATTCATCCAAACAGCTTTCTGGACACCCTGGGGTCTGGACAACCCTGGTCGTTATCATTGCTCAATAACACCTCACCCCATTACATAAACTTATTAAAGGTTTCAGGGCACTCACTTTATAGACATCTCATTCCATCTTCACAACAGCCCTGGGAGGTGTGCAGGGCAGGCATTTTTATCCCCATTTTGCAGATGATGAAACTGATAGCTAGTGAGTGAAAGGGCCAACATTCTAACCCTGAGCCAGGATTTCATACCCCAAGCCTTTCTCCACATCCAGAGACAGGCCCAATGCTCCCACTCCAGAGCATCCCAGGTCCCGGTTCAGTATTTTTATGGAGAATGGGCAAGAATGTTGTTCATTCCATGTTGCAGATAATGGTATCCCTCACCCCCACTCCTGTAAAGTAAGGGAAGGAACATGACCCCCCAATGGGAAGAAATTCTAAAGCAGCCCCTGGGAACCTTTAGAGAAGCTGTTTGATTTATTCCAATCCCTACTGGTATTCTGTGCCACATACATAAATGCCAGAGCCAGAAATGAAGTCCCCCCTGCCCTGGCAGCTGCTGGTTGCTGCTGCTGCTCACCAAGTGTTCAGAGAAAGTAGTACCCCTCCCCTTGATTGATGGAGAGCTGAAAAGAAAAGAAAAATAAAAGCCCCGTGGAGCATTGATGGAAGGGAGGGGGCAGCTTCTCAGAAAGAGAAAAAAAGTGATCTAGAAAAGGCTGCTATTGATGGAACAGAGAGGGTGTGTGTGTGTGTGTGTGTGTGCGTGTGTGTGTGTAAGGAAAATATCCAGTTTTTAAGCCTACGTGGAAAATAAATACATACCTTTTGCTTATGTAGAGAGAGAGAAAGTAGTGAAATCTGTGGTTTGTTTGAGAGTCTCTGACATAAGATGAGGGAAGGAAAGAGGGGTCGGTAAGATGTCCTTGTAACTTCTAGGGTTCTACTTTCCCTAAGCAGAACCCTCTATCTTCTGGGGTCTGGGCCAGGGACAGAGGCTGGCAGAGACTTAGAGCAAAGGGGTCCTGGAGGAGAGTGGAAAGAAATGAAAGGTAAAAGGTTCCCAAAGGACTTCACAGGTACAAGGACTGTCATTATTAACTAAACCAGTGGCTGAGATTGGAGACCCCCGCTGGGAGCAGCCTGTGGTACATACCATAGGTACTGATTAAGACGCTTTTGCAATAACGCCTTTCCTTGCAGGTCTCCTGGTCTTTGAGAAATGCTGGCTGGGACCACCTCAAACAGCCCTGGCTGAGCACTTAGGGACGCAGCAGTTAACTGGGACTGGCCTCAGGGGTCTCCAAAGCAACAAGACATTTAAAAGTCACATTTAATTTGATGACTACAAACATAAAGTCATGTTTGTATCTTTATTTTAAAACATACTAAACCAATTATTTCCAAATGAGCATTCTTCTCTTCAAAATCACTCCCTAGAGAAGTTGTATGGCTAATCCAGTGGCACCCAATGCATGGCCCAAATCTTGGAGGGCAATAGGTGGAAATACTTCAGGACCAGTTTATAACCCAAGCAATAAAATGTCATTATTTTATAGGGAGTTCCTTTCTTTCCTTTAACTTGATTTATCAGACCGATGTCCTGGTAACTTTGGGCCCTTTCCAAACACCAAATCCTCTGCCACACTGCTTGCTCAGAGTGGTTTGGAATGGCCCTTGGGGGACATGTTCAATGGGTGGGTGGAGGTATAATTATTAGCAAAAGAGAAAAACACACAAAAAGGAGAAGAATTGTTATATTGTTGTGATATAAATCTGAGTGGGTTTTCTCTTCTGTTCACCTTCCTTATGTGGATGGAAACGTTTCTGTTTTTTTGAAAGTGTGGAATAAACAAAATGTGGTGCAGTCATACGATGAAATATTATTCAGCCTCAAAAAAGAATGAAATTCTAACACATAATGCAACATAAATGAACCTTAAAGACACTATGCCAAGTAAAATAAGCCAGACAAAAAAGGACAAATATCATATGTTCTGCTTATATGTGGTACCCAGGGTAGTCAAACTCATAAAGATAGAAAGTAGAATGATGGTTGCCAAGGGCTGGGGGAGGGAGGAATCATGAGCTACTGTTTAACGGGTACGGAGTTCAGTTTGGGATGATGAAAAAGTTCTGGGGATGGATGGTGGTGATGGTTGACCAACAAAGTGAAAGTGCTTAATGCCACTCAGCTGTACCCTTAAAATGGTTAAAATGGCAAATTTTATGTTATGTAAATTTTACCACAATAAAATAACAAAATCAAATCTACTCTCAAAAGGTGAAGACTTGACATCACTGATGTTATTCAAAAGAAGGTGCTACAGGGTGGGCTGAGGTCCAAAGAGAAACACCCAAAATATCACGTTCTCTGAAGTAAAACTGGAATGCTGGAGTCAGGCAGTTGGCCACCATACCTGCTCTGAGACAGCTCTGGGAAGGGGCCAGCTCTTCTAGGTATTCTGTCCTCACATTCCCCATAATGTTGTGCACCTTCACTGCTGCTCCCAGCCCCAGAACGTTCCGCAGCACAGCCCGGGTCTCTGACCTGGCCTGCCAGGGCTGCCCACCTCCACTGGCAGCATGAACCAGGCTACAGCAAGTCGTGGTTCTGCTGGCCAGGAGGCTGCTGAGGTGGCTTTTTAATCCTCCAGCCGTGCCGTCCTAGTGATTGCTTTTATTAGGAAATGTAATGAAAAAGACTATATGAAGCCCCTGCCAGAAAAAAAAAAAAAAAGCTAATAAGATTTTGCACCAAGTGTGGCGAGAAAAGAAAGGGGGGAAAAAGCACATTAGGAGTCAGATAATGAGATAAATGAAAGACCGCAGGGAAGATCATTTTTGCAGACTTGCTGGATGGTTGTAAAATTTTTAATTTGCTGAATTCTCTTTTTTTGTTGTCTCGGACTCTCCTCATCTCTGTCTTTCACTGTCTGCCTCTCCCTCCCTTCCTTGGTTTCTCTGTTTCAGCTCTTGCTTTTCATGCGTGTCTGTGTCCTTTCACCGTGGCCAAACCCTGCCTCTCGGGACTTGGGTAGGAGGCGGGTACCTTGGGCAGTGAGGCCCCACCAGTCAAAGGAAGCAAGATGACAAAGGACTGCTTCCCCCACCCCTCACCTCCACACACACACCCCTTGCTTTTTAGGGAGCTGCTGGGATTTGGCTGAAGGGAGAGAAAGAAGGAGAGATCAAGGGAAGAAGGAGGGGGGAAATAGGACTAGGGAGGAAGGACAGGAGATCAAAGACCAGGGAACTAAGGAGGAAGAGAAAGCCCCGCTGCTCCCGCAAATCGATTCTTGGCAATATCGTCCTCCCGTCTGTGCTCTGAGCTGCTGAGCAGAATGCCACCTCCGTGGGATGCCAGGCCTGAACAGAAGGGCTCTGGGGCACTGGGCAGGCATACAGGCCAGGCTGCTGGGGACCACTGGGCCTGCCTTGCTCTGCAGGGAGATGTCCCACTTCTCCCAGCCCACCCTCTCACCTCCTAGGCTTTAAGGAGGTCCTCTCCAAAATCTAGTTTCAGTCCTTGCTTTGGCAGATGCCCTCCACCTGTCCCACGCTTGGGAATTCTTTGCTTCTCTGCCTAAGACCTAGTTCCCAGCTACAGTGGAGGGTTGAGTAGACACAATGACTAGCTTCCCCATGGCGGGTAGGGAGGAGCCTGTGAAAGTACAGGAATGAATGGCTCAGGATGGAGACACACTGTTAGTTACTAGGAAAATTACTCTCAATCCTCCATCTCTTGTTCCTTCTTCAGTAGGTACTGTCTGCTCTGTTTCCCTCCCAGGAAAGTCATCTCTCTGTGCTCTGCCTCCTGCAAAAGTGTGCTGCTGGCTACCTAGGGAATGGGCGTTTCCTCTATGGCCACTGCAGAAGATAAAAGAGCTATGAACATCAGCAAGGTTCATGGGAATGAGAGGATCTATTAGAATCAGGCAAAAGACCAGGTGACATCTAATACGTGTCATCAGAACTCAGGAGAGTCACAGAGTAGCCTCCAGGAATCATGAGAGTCTGACAGTGGTCCCCCAAGCCAGTCTGGGCAGAGGGGAGAGGGGGCTGGGAAAGAAGGTGGATTGGGACAGAGATGGGCAGTCCCAAGAGAGAAGATGGAATAGGTTCAAGGTTACTTGGAGGGGGTGGCTGCAACTTGATGTGGAGTAAAATAATCTAGGAATAAGAGTGAATACACATAGTGCTTCCTATGCCCTGGGCTCTAAGAACCTGAGGATATTTACTCATTTAATCCTCACCACAGTCCCATGAGGTTGGTGTTATTGTTAACATCTCCATTTTACACAGGAGAAAACCGAGGCACAGTGAGAAGAAGGAGCCAAATTGCAAACTTCAAAGTCCATGCTCTTAACCACTTCTCTCTTCTTCCCCTCCAGAACAGGAGACAGGTTTAGCAATGTATTGGAGACTATTGGGGTTGTATTAGAGTTGAGAGGGAAAACAGCACTGTGGTTAAGAATGTGGATTTCTGGGCTAGACAGCCAGACATGGACTAGCAGTGTGATCTTGGATAAGACCCTTAGAATTTAAGGTCACCCTTCAGAGGGAAGTTCAGAGTGACTGAATGCATGTGGCTTAAAACCGGTACAGTGCCTGGCTCCTGAACTCAGCCGGTGACAGTTTCTAATGTTGTTACTCTCTGCTTCCCATGAGAGAAAGGAAGCATCTTCCATGCTTCGTAGCTGGCAAGCCTCAACTTCCCACCTCTGGTTTCCCACCAGAAATACTGCAGGTGGACCCTCCCAGGGATCAACCTCTTAGGGTCACATAGTCCAACAAACAGGCCCTGAAAAGCGTCCATGCCCACAGCACAGCCCCTCTCTCCGGAGCCTGCTTCCCCTGCTCTGACCAGCTGAGCCAAGGGGTCCCCAGGCAGAGCAAGCACCCCAGTCCTGTGGCTCACCGCATTGTTCCAAGGAGTGTGTGTTTCCGCCCTCCTTCCCTGCCTCCATCCCTCCCTCAGTCCTGCTTTTCTCTTGATGGAGAAGGCACGAATTAGGCAGAAAAGAAAATGTTGACAGTTCCCAGCCCTCCCTCGCTGGGGATAAAGAAAAATATGTTAAAGTTGAAGCTTTAGGCAGATCAAACACAGTTTGTGAGATGCTTCAAATGTATTATTCATCTCACCAATGAGATGCAATCTTGGGCTTTCTCTTTTCACCCCATCAAGAGGAAACCTCAGCTAAGTGGGGATGCTGGGCTTCAGGAGGAGGGGGCGTTTTCAGAACACCATCTTTTCAATATTGAATCAACAAGTCTGTCTTGAGTCCCTCTTATTCCTCCTGAAGCTTTCCAAATGAGATGGGTGACCTTGCTAGAAAATCTAAGGGTGCAAGGGCTTCAGGTGAGATCCACAAGAATTGGGCAGCAACGAGCACTTGGAATCCAAGAGAAGAGTGACCGCGACACTTAAAGAAGGCAGGAGCTGGAGACATTGACCCTGGAAGGTCCTTCACGTGCCACATGAACTTGAGGGATGTAATTCTATGAGATGGAAGAGCTCTAAGAGGAGTCACCTCAGCAGTGCCTTTAGCTCTGCTGACCCACTGCAGACAGTGGGGCGGCACTCACTCTACATACCTGGATGCCTGGAGGAAGGATCCGAATCCAGACTCAGGTACTTGCTGCACAACTCTTAGGCCTTGTGAATTGGACGGGGCGGGGGGAGGCCCCTGCCACAACAGCCTGAGGGTTCTACACTCATTTCCTTGCTCCTCTTCTTTTTCCCTTTGGCCACCGAGGTCCCCTCCGGGCTCCTGCTCGCATTCCAGGCTTCTGAAGCACCAGAGCAGACTTCTCAAACTGGACATTGCCCCCTTCTTAAACCTCACCCAGAGAAGAAACCACCCCATCCTCCCACGGTTTTACCCCTCTATCTCGCAAACCTTACATTAGTGCTGTGCTGAACAAGTCGGAAGTTGGAGGGAGGAGCAGGCACTGCTGGTGGAATAGGAGATTGGAACAGCCCAAAAAGAAGGAAATTTGATATGATGTACCAAAAAGCCTTAAAGTAAACATATCCTTTAACTCAGTAATTCCATTTCTTAGGAACTGCCCCAGGGAAACATTAGACAAGTATGCAAAGATAAACAAAAATGTTCCTCCCAGCTTTGTTGGTAATAGCAAAACTTGTAAACATAAATAGAGGATTGGTTAAATCTTAGCCTTTTGATGCAGTCATTTAAAATCAGATTCTGGAATACCAGGGGGAAGTAATATACAATTATATTTTTATTCTAAAAAATTTCAAATAATCGAGATAAAGCAAACAGCTCCCTTAATCCTAACCCAATCCTGTTCCTCTCAAGGTATCCATTATTAGCAGTTTAGCATGCATCCTCTCAGATCTTTATTTCTGAAGAATCGTATTTACTGTAAACAAATAATAAAATCAGGTTATGCAAGTTTGTAACTATAGATATATATGTCTATACAAAGAGAAAATGCTCACCGATTATACACCAAAATGTTAACAACATTCATCTCTAAATAGTGGAGTTGCATATGATTTTTATTCCTTCTGCAGGAATTATTATATTTTCTACATGACCAGAAAAGAGAAACAATGCTATTTTTAAACATAGAAAAAAAAGGAATTGACACTCACTTAACATATGACAAAGGAGGTAAGAACATACAATGGAGTAAAGACAGTCTCTTCAATAAATGGTGTTGGGAAAATTGGACATGCATGCAAAAAAAAAAAGAAGCTAGAACACCTTCTTACACCGTATACAAGAATAGACTCAAAATGGATTAAAGACTTAAATGTAAGACCCAAAACCATAAAACTTTTAGAAGAAAACATAGGCAGTAAACTCTCTGATATTACTAACAGGAATTTCTTTTCAGATATATCTCCTTGGGCAAGGGAAATAAAAGAAAAAATAAACAAATGGGACTATATCAAACTAAAAAGTTTTTGTACAACAAAGGAAACCATCAACAAAACAAAAAGACAACCGACCGTTTGGGAGAAGATATTCGCTAATGATACATCTGATAAGGGGTTAATATCCAGAATTTATAAAGAACTTATACAACTCAACAACAAAAAAACAAGCAGTCCAATTAAAAAATGGGCAGAAGACCTGAACAGATACTTCTCCAAAGAGGAAATACAGATGGCTAACAGACATATGAAAAGATGCTCAAGGTCACTAATCATCAGAGAAATGCAAATTAAAACCACAATGAGATATCACCTCACACCTGTGAGAATGGCTATCATCAATAAATCAAAAAACAGCAAGTGTTGGCGAGGATGCGGAGAAAAGGGAACCCTCATACATTGTTGGTGGGATTGCAAATTGGTACAGCCGCTATGGAAAATAGTATGGAGGTTCCTCAAAAAATTAAAAATGGATATACCTTTTGACCCAGCAATTGCACTTCTCAATGTTTATCCAAAGAAAACCAAAACAACAATTCATAAAGATCTATGCATTCTAATATTCACGGCAGCACAATTTATAATAGCCAAGATATGGAAGCAACCTAAATGTCCATCAAGAGATGATTGGATAAAGAAATTATAGTTCATATATATAATGGAATATTACTCAGCCATTAAAAAAAATGAAATCCTACCATTTGCAACAACATGGATGGACCTAGAGGTTATTATGCTGAGTGAAATAAGTAAGACAGAGAAAGAATGATATCATATGGTTTCACTTACATGTGGTATCTAAGGAACGAAAAGAACAAACTAATCAAAAACAATCTCACAAATATAGTGGACAATTTGGTGACAGAGGGGAGGAAGGTTGGGGGACTGGGAGGATGGGGTGAAGGATTAAAGAAGTACAGATTAGTAGTTGATAGTTGGGCACGAGGATGGGGAGCACAGCACAGGGAATGCAGTTAGCATTAATATGATGGCTAAGTAGAGGGTCAGGAGAGGGAGGGAGCAATTGGGGAATCATTTTATGAACAATATAGATGCCTAACCAATGTACTGTATATTTGAAACTAATTTAAATAAATAAATTTATTATATTTTTTAAAAAAACGAATTGATAACATTGGCTGCCTCTGAGGAGTGAGAGGGACCACTCGCCATGTACTTTTTTATGTCTTTTGAATTTTGCACCTTGGGCATAGAAAACCTTTTCAAAAAAAACAAATACAAATTAAAAAATTTTTAATATGGCCATAAAATAAAATGAGGGGGCTCATGGAGAAGACTTCTGAAGGATGGCAAGTCCTGATATTCTGAGAATATGTAAAATCCTTCAAGTTGTAGTTATAGTTTCTGAATCTACTCAAGATTCACTCCAATAGTGTTTGTCTCTTTCTGTCTCACCAGGCAAGGAATTAGGACCTATAACATGGAAGAAATGAGGTAGGGTCTAAAATAAACCAAGCTGCCAGCCAGAAATAACTTTGTAATAATTTACAGCATAGCAATAATAAAGGCTCAGTTGAGCTGGTTTTCATACTTTTTCAAAGTACTTTCATCTCCCTTTGGTTCTCCAAAATTTCCTTGAGGCTCCCTGCTGCTGTCAGTTTCCTTGGCCGGAAAGGATGAGGCCGAAGACCTTGTCTAAAGGGCCATTGTTTGAAGTCTGCCTGGTAGATCCACGTGTCCTAGGGCTGGGTGTTGGGTCTCAGACAATAGTCCTCTCTCTCTCCTTTCCAGGGCCCATCTCATCCGCCAGCACCCAGCTTCTTTCTACTGTCTCTGAGCCTCAGGTTCCTAATTTGTAAAATGAGGGTAGTCGGCCTTGCCCCATAGACTGGTTGTGAGATGTGGATGACGGTTGTTAGACGACATGGCAAATTTGCTGCCCAATCGGAACAGAGGTTCCCCACAGATGCAGCAGCTTCCAGGCATCCACCCTTGGGAGAGCATCTAGACAGTGAGGCAAGGGGCTCTATGAGGACTGGGGTAGCCACCCTTTATCAACTGATGACAAGTATTTTCAGTATCAATGAGATGATATATGTTTGTGTATGGGGACACAAGCAGCCTGCTCAACCTAGAACGTGCTCCATAAAGTATTAATTCCCTCCCCTGTAAAGCCTTCTCCCCAGACACTTCCAGCCCTGCCAGTCACTTCTTCTTCCTCTGGGCTGCCCTGTGAACCTACCACTCATACATCTTGTATTCTAAATGTATGTTTGTTTCACACACACAGTCTCACCAGACCAAGTTCCTTGAGAGCAGGATTTGTGTCCAGATCATTTTTACATGTGTCCAGATCATTTTTACATGTCACATAGTAGGTCCTCAGAAACTATTTGCTGAATGAACAAATAAATGCTATTTGTGGAGCCATGATCCTCATAATTTCTAAATAGGCTACCTCTCCTTCCTGGCCCAGAGGCTGCTGAAAGACTTGAGCCCCCTGCCAAAACTCACTCCAAACCAGACCCAGACAAAGTGGGAGCAGAGAGTTTTAGGGGCAGGTTTGGTGAAAAGTGGGCTGGGCTATGGTCCTTGCCATCATAAACTTAACCACTCTGAGCTCAATTTCTTCAACTATACATAATCATTAGACCAGACCAGGGGTTGAAAACTCAAATGCCTACAGAGGAAAATAATGTAGAGAAGGAAGCAAAGGGTGGAAGGTACAGTAGTTAGAGAGTGGGCATGCCCTTGAACAGTACTGCCTTTCGGCACCAGCTGGTCATTGCTAAGTGTGACAAAGTTTTCTGGTGTTTTAAGAGAAGCCAGAAAATCTAGATTTTATGTGAAGTCTCCTAAACAGGTCAAACTTAAATCCATAGCAACCTGGAAGCCACCAGTTTGTGATCCAAACACCAGCTGACCATTCACCTCCCTTCCAGCTCTTAAATTCTGTGAGTGCAAGAAAGTGGCCAGCCAGAATACTTATGCTCTTGGGAAACCTTTTAAGGGCAAGACCCAAAGATCAGGCCTCATTCTGGTCACTGAGCCCCTGGCAACTGTCACCCTGCCCCCAAACTACAGCTTTATGCAAGTGCTGTCCTTTGTCTGCCACTGTCCCCTCTTCCACCCCCAACACACGCAAGGGTCAGAAATGGAGGAGGAGGAGGAGCCAAAGGTCACTTGTCCCGGGATAGGCAGGAGTGCAGCCCCTCACGTCTGTCCCTTACAGTGCCTGCCCTGCCCAGGGACCTAGGTGCAGGGCCAACCTACCACCTTCACTGCCCCACACAAGGGCGCCCACCGGTGCTACCGTCTCACCTAATAAATTCCTGTCAGAGAAGCTGTCAGGGCCTGGGAAATAAATAATGATATTTAACATTTTGTAATAACAACAATTAACCAGTAAATAATGTCCTTTAAACTGCAAACGCAGGAGTAAATTAATTCTTCTAATGAGCTGTCAGGCATGGAAGAAAAAAAGGACTCATTTTCTTTGGTGGCACGCGGCTGCCGTGTGAGCAGCCGGGGACGCTCACCTCGGGCCCGGGAGCTCATTACCGCGAAGCACGCGGCGCGGGTTTCCCGGGGAATCTGCAGCCTCCCTGCTCCCACGTGGGCTCTCGCAGCCGCGGCTGCCCGCTCCACACCCGGCGCCCCAGGCCGGGCCGCGCGGCGCACCCGCCGGGTGCCGATTGCAAGCGAGCGGTGCGGAGAGCATTTTAATCAGAAACCCTCCCCTTCCCTGTCCTTCCCTCGCAGGGCAGCGTTCAGCCCAGAAGTGGCTGAGGGGGGTGGGCAGGAGCTGGAAAGAGAAGAGGGAGAGAAGCCGGCTCCCGTCTCTAGTCCTTGCTGAGTGACCTTGGAGAGCTTTCCTGCCCTCTCTGGGCGGGGATGTCGTAAATGGAAATGAGAAGCTAATCAAACCAGATGTGATTACTTTTGAGCTCCCAGAAGCCTGTGACCATAAAAAAGACACCTAAGACTAAGGCAGTTCTTTATGTACTGATTCAGAGTAATCTCCAAGATATATTGTCAGGTGACAAAAGCAAGACACAGAACAGTGTGCAGGGTGCACTACATCTCGCGTATTAAAAATAGGGCTAAAGAAAGACAATATGTGTCCCTCTTTGCTTGTAAATGTATGTCTAGATAGGAAACGCATAACATTGCCCGCCCCTGGAGAAGGGAACTGGGAGAATTTTCACGGAACAGGCTTCCTTCATTCCCTGATTTTTTGAACCATGTGCAGGTATTACACATTCAAAAAATAAAAGACAAAGCCACACATATCAGAGGTCATCTGTGTCTCAGTAGCTTTCAGGAAGTGGGAGCCACAAGGGGACAGCTGAACTGAGACACCCTCCGGAGAGAATACACTGCCTCTCTAATAAGCTATCCTAGAGACCAGTTAATGAGTCAGGAAGTTCTTCCCAGGACCTAATCCCATTCTCTCCTGCTATAATTTGAGTTTCTCTCTTCATGTTCTGTATTTGGTAGGCAAAAGGGCTCATAGACAATTATATACAGATAGGGAGGGGAAGCGAAGCAGCCTCTGTATAGCTATGCAGGCCTGGGTTTGTATCTGCTTCTGTCACTTGCTAGCCTTATGATGTGGACTGTCACTCTCCATTGCTAGGCTTCAGAGTCCAGATGTCCCTCCCCGCCTCAGGGAGTACATAAGGTTCTGAGCCTGATGAATAGGCATTCACCTCCCACAAGAGCCGGACCAAGCCCATTGCTTCACAGGACAGATAGAAGACCCCCGTCCCAACCCATGGCCATCTAGCCCCGAGATCTATGCCTCCCCAGCCACAATGCCCAACCCCGCCCACCAAAGAAGATGGATATGTGGCCTCCCTCTGGCCAGGGGCAGCTTTGCCCACTTAGTACTTAAATTGTCCTGCTCTAAATCTAGAACAGGCTCAAAGTAGCTGATGGCTGAGAGATAGTTTTGGGGCCAGAAAATCAGCCAGGCTCCCGGCTTGATCAAAGTACCTGGGGGCCTGAAGGTGAGAGAAAGGGTGGGGCAGGAGGGCTCCCAGTCCCCTACTGTCATCTGACCAACTCTCTTTCAATTTGTATCCTTGCCTTCCTCATAAGGTGTCTTGTGATTAAAGAGTCTCTCAGTAAAAATATATTTGAAAAGCCCTGACCTTGGTCATTTGTAACTGTGAACCCCAAGCAAGGGGTTCCAGAAAAAGCAAGGATAAGAGAGGGGAAAAAGGACTCAACTTATGTTGAATACCTGCTCCGTGCCAGGCACTGTCCTGGGCACTTCACTTGCAGCCTTCCATTTTAATTCTCACAACCTGTGGTTTGGGTAATTGCATCCCTACTGTGTAGACCGAATAAGGGAAGTTCCAGGAGGTTAAGACACTTGTCCTGGGTATTCAATTAATAAGTGATTGGGCTAGAATTAGATCAGCTGACTCCAAAGCCACATCTCCCAACACTCTGCTGCCTGTCCCAGGCACCACTCATCACCTAGATATACTAACAGAGCTGGGGGGAAGGTAGCCTCCTGAACTTATCTCCTCAGCACCCTCAACTCAGTACCTAGAGCATCGAAGTGAAAGTTCAGGGAACGACTGCTGATCGTGAGAATTCCTGAGAGAGGCTCCCTTCCCTGGCCAACTTGAGAGAAAGCAGTGGCTTCATTTAACCAGACAGGATCCAGGCAGGAGGAGAATGAGGGCATCTCTGAAGTCATATTTAGGACAGAGTGGTAGCAAAGGCCTAGAGACCTGAGTTCAAATCCAGATTCCACCACCTGCAAGCTGTGTGACTCAGGACTGAGTGACTGAGCTTTCCTCTTCTGCAAAATGCGGATAATTTCTCCCTATCTCTTTGGGCTGTTATGAGGGTTCAGAAGATGAGATATGTAAAGTACTTAGCATAATGCCTGGGCATAAAGTAAGCACCCAATAAGTGGCTATATCTGTTCTGGTGAGCTTTTTGATGCCCTGCTAGACAAAGTCCATCTCTAAGACCAAAAAGGGCAATTGTCCTGTTGCCTAAGGTAGACAGACTACCTCTGCAGCTTCCTAATTCGGGAAGCAGCCCAAAAAGGCCTCTAGGTTTGTTTTTTGCAGAGGGCAGCGGAAAAATCGGAGCTGAAGCCAGCAAAACACGGATTCCAGCAGCGAGTCTGAGTCAGCTCCCCCTAGGTCTGGGGGTTCAAGAGCCTTCCTCAAGGTTACAGAGCCTCCCAGTCACCCTATCCTCCATGTGATTGCCCCTTGGCCTGAGCCCTCTGAGGGCCTTGGGCACCTGTGTGCATGAAACACCAGCTGGGAAGGAGGGGTGCTCCAGTGAGCAGAGGAAGCTGGGTCTCAGCCACGTGGAAATTAAAACCAGCTTGCCCAGTGCTGAGTTACCATGTCGCCTGAAATCAGATTGATTTCTTGGGCTTGTTGTGACGGCAGTGTTGCAATTGATTCGTCTGGATGGCAGGGAGTTTATCTATTTGGAGCTGTCTGTCATTGATCTGAATAAGCTTCTAAAATAGCTCAAATACCTGGTGAGGGCGAGGTCGCCACAAACCCTGGCTCAATATTAATTATAATAATGAACAGGCATGAGGAGGGTTGGTCCATTGCCTGACCTGCAGGGCTGGCCTCTGTGAAGTTTGGTGTTTAATATTCATGTGGGTCAACCAGTACAAAGAGCTTGTGGACACTCCTAAACTTAGGGAAGTTTGCATGAATAGTGATGCTGTTTTCTGCTTCCATGGGACAGAGAAGGAACGGATGCTGCTGAAACAAGAAAGGTTTAGGTTAGACCTCAAGAAGGACTTCCTTACGATTGAAAGTGGATGGATAGAACATCTCATTCACTTATTAGACTGGACAAGTTATTTCTCTCTGAGTCTGTTTTCCCCTCTGTAAAGTGAGGATCATAATACTTTTTAGAGTTGTTACTATGCTCCTGGCCAAAAAATGAGACAAAACAAACAAACAAAAAAAAACTAGAGTCCTCTTCCAGGCTGTTTTCTGGTTCAGGGAGAAGCAGAGGGGTCCTACTTTGGGTAATAAAGCACCTGCCCTTCTCAGCCCAGCACCAAGTGAGCAATCAATGGAGCTATTATTATAACAATTATCGATTCAATGAATATTTATTGAGTGCCTGCTACATGCCTGGCCCTGAGGAAAAACTAGTGAATGAGCCATGATCCTTTGCCAATGGGGAGAAAAAATCTGGGTTTTTATGAGAGCTGGGGCATCTCCCTTGCTGGAGACTCTCAGGAATAAGGGAGAGCCCTATCTCTGGGACATGGCTTATAAATTGCTCCCGGAGGCAGGCAGATGAATGTGGGGACCTCATAGGGTGACTGCAGGTCAAAGGCAGTATTACCAAGCAAAAGACAACTGTACTGAAAATTGGCCAACTAGAGCCCCTTCAGAATAACGTTCTTCCAGGAAGAAGAAGATCCTGCCCTCAAAGGATCTAGCAGAAACGTGATCAGACTTGGGGTTCAGGTCTGCAAGAAGCAAACAATAACAAGCTGACTCCCAATGCCCCTAAAGACACCAGATGAAATTGCAGCAAAAACATGGAAGTTAAACCAACATAAGGACTTCCTGGCTGAGGTTTGGAAAGCAGTGAAGGAAACCATAGATGGAGAGACTTTAGCGTCTGGGAGCCTGGTCTGCTGCCTTCCTTCCTCTGTTCTTACACAGCTCTCCTTTCTCCTCCAGCTCGGCGGCTGGCGGAGACCCTGCAGCCAGCCTTAAGAGAAACATCAGAAGAAAGCTAATAGCGAAACGCTCTGGCGGATCTAATTGATTTTTTTCCTATTGGTTCCCTAATATAGGCAACACTGTTCCTGCCACTTTTCTGGGCTGGAGATTATGTCATAAATAAAGAGATTTGCTCCCTATTTCCATGTGCTTATCTTTAATAAGTTAAGAACTCAACAAGCTTTAGGAGGACTTGAAATAAGCAAAGGATCCAGTGGTGGCTTTGGCTGTGGTGGTGGCAGTGGCAGCAGCAGCTTTATTTCGGCAGAGGAGGCAGATGGCTGAGGCTGGTGGGGGACAATTTGCATTCTTTGGGCTGCACTGGGCCCAGGCTCAGCTGGAAGAAGAGAGGGGTAGAGGGGAGAGCTGAAAGGGGAAATTTGTCATGGCAGATATGGCAAAATGGATGGACAGGGCCCCTGAGGCCGGGGTTAATGTGAGAGTTAAGAGTGCAGGTCGTAGAGCCAGGTAGCCTAGATTCAAATTCCAGCGTCATCATTGCTTACTATCTGTGTAACCTTGGGCAAGTTACTTAGCCTCTCTGTTTCCTCAATTTAAAAAATGATTACAATATATACCTCACAGGTTGTTGTGTGGATCAACAACATGCAAAGTGCTTAGAACAGACCCTGGCATGGGTATGCACAGAATATATGCTAGCCAGTATATGATTATTAAGACATCATCTAATTCATTTCACTTTAACTGCTACTCAGCGCCTGCCATGTGTCAGGCATTAGCAGTGGCTTCACAGGTGAGTGAGACACTGCCCAGCCCTGACTTCTAGGAGCACCAGCCCATCTGGGACTCATCCCCTGTGACTGGCACAAACTGAACAGCACTACTGGTATCCACACCGAGGGAATCCAGAGAGGGAGTAGTGACCTATTCCTGAGGGGCTGCCATCCCATGCCTCTGTCTTGAGGCTCACTTACTCTCCAGTTCTGGGACATCCCACAGCTTAACATGCAGTTCCTTAAAGCTGACAGTGAACAGAAACTCTATAGCATGTGTAAAAACAGCCCTACTCCGGACTGAGCACAATTGCCACTATCTTCTGTGCACTTAACATGTGCCAGGCTATGCACTCTACTTGCCATATTCTTATTTTCAGAGGTCAGGAACAGCTCCCTGGATTCAGGGACTAACTTCTAAAAAAATGGAGAACATACTAAATTTTTATGAATCTGCTTTAAATGTATGTGATAATATTTTTAAAGAGGAACTACATAAAGCCTTTCTGTAAAATATCAACCAGCTATGGACCCATCCTTTATGTAATTCCAAAGCTTCATGCCTGGGTTTTTTCAAAGGGGAAAACTCAATTATCTTCTCACATTATTCAAAGCAACCCCCTAATCTTGTCTCAGGCATTAAAAAAAGGAGGAGGAGCCTTCTTTTGTCTCAGCTACAGCTTGACTTAGGGTGAGTACTGTCAGGGACAGAGGCATGAGGTTAATCTAGCTGGGATATTTGTTCCTGTCTCCTCCACCCTGCCCAAAGGTGGGTAAAGCTGGCTCTGGAATTCTGTTGGGCGGAAGAACTCTTCATAACTAAAGGAGACCGGCTTTGGTTATTGGCACCTCCTCCTTGCTTGTCCTATGAATAAATATTCTTGGATCTACAGGCCAAGATTCCAGGTCAGGCCACCCAAGCAAGAAGCCAGTGGGGCATCCTAACTGGGTCCGCACATGAAAGAACTAAGATGCTTTAGAGCCAGCCTGGCATGCTTTGTTCTTCTCACCCCCACTCCCAGTTCACTGTAGCCCCCTAAGGCCCACCTGCCAGGGGCAGCCCACAGGGCACACCTGGGGCCTCCTCTCCCTTTCTCAGGAGTTCGCCCCACCTGGTGACCCACTTTTTCACCACATGGCCATCATTCTACCAGGTGCCCAGTCCCAGAGCCATACCACCATAAACTCGGTGCCTCTAGACAGATGTATTTTATGTAAGTTCAAGCACTGGAAATATTGAGTTCAGAGAATTTTATTTCAAGAGCCCTCTATATTTCTCTGGGATTTTCACCTGTCTTTGTTCCTTTCCTCTCTAGGTTATTATCTTTGGACCCTTTCCAAACCAAGCCACCTGAGTGCTTGGGGAGACGGCTGCCAGCATCTTCCCGTGGTTTCTCTGGGTCTGGTGAGTGGCACCGACCATAGGGGACTCTTCTTTTTCCTTTTGTATAACTCTGCAGGTGGTCCCGCTGCCCAGGCAGCCTTGGCTTTTAGGAGCCGTCTTCACCAAGAGACTCTCCAAGTGCCAGAGAACATTGAGGGGGTGGTAGAAGTGGAGGCCTCCTGCCCCCCAAGTTAGGGAGGGCTATGCTCAGGGTGAGCCTTGGGGTACAGATGGGAGGGAGAAACCCAGCTGTTCTCTTTTCTACACTGTGCCAACCTAGCCTTACACCAAATTAATAACATTCAAATGAGATGCAAAGCATTATGCAAATCTAGAGGATAAGGCTGCTCTCACTGGGCCTTTGGGCTGTTGGAAGGCCAGCACCTTGAGCCCTTTCCCAGAGGACCCTACAGGCTCCCTTCAACTTCAACCCTCATCCTTTCGGCACCAGCTGGTATGAAGAATCCAATGAGACTGGCATGACCCTCTCAAGGTCCTCTGATCCAAGAGCCCACCTCCCAGGCATTCAGGTCCTCTTCTATTCTGAGATGACGCAGAGGCAGCCGCAGAAGGTGGCATGACCTCTCTCTGGATGTCAGTATTCCAGTTCCCCAAGCATTAGCAGTGTATGCAAAGTAGATGCAGGGATTTTTTTGCATCTATTTAACTGTCCATTAAAATGGCCCCACTCCCGTCACCTCTGCAGACCCAGGCTTCCAAACTGCCAACTCCTGCTGCCTGCAAGCACCATGTGGTTTCTGCGCCTACTAATTGCTGTGGTGTTTGTTGAGCTGTATTTGCGTTTGATTGTCATTTAACTTTCATCTTTCTCCTTCAATCAAACCAGGGATTGGGCTTCTACAATTGATTATTTGTTTTATTCTCAGCCTCTTGGTGGGTTTTTAAAGAGTTTCCTTTATTAGTAGCACAAACTTGAACCCTGGGACTTCTGTCACATGGAGGGAGAAGGCTTCCTCCCACCATCCCAGGGCTCCCACATGAACACAATCTAACCAACCTCATGGATCTTAAGTCCTATCCCCAGTCTTTCTGTTCCACCACCTGCCTCATTCCTGCCCAGCTGGTGGCATTAAACATTTATGGAGCTGCAGAGGATCAAAGGCCTTGGCTGGGGGTGGTGGGCAAACTAGAGGCCTTGGTTTGGAGATGGAAAGCAGCTTACATCAAACCAGTTTCTGCTGCTGTCTCCATCCACCCTAGGCTCTGATACTGCTGATCTAGCCCTGCTCCTGGAGCAGAGCAAATGCTCAGGAGCCAGGACCCTGCATTTACCAGGGTAGGCCCACCTCCTACCTCTAAATGCAAATGCTTGACTTTAGGTACTCCAGGAAGCCTGGCTGGAGCCGTGGCATCCCAGAGTGGGAGCCCCATCTGAGGAGTGAGTTGACATGAGCAAGCAGCTCTGTGACCTTGGGGGTCTCTTGAGTGAGGTGGCAGCCCCTGCCCCTGCTTCTCTGAAACCCTCAAGTCTTCCTGACTCCACAGAAGATGTAGCTCTGGTTTGAAATCTTAGAGAAGACTAATTTTTTTCTCCTTTCACTCAGAAATCAAGTGTCATCTAGGAAGAGACTTTTAAATAAGTTACCGACGTGCCTGTGATCCCACAAATTGATGGACTGTTTGGAATTGTGAAAGTGAGGCTGGCTTCTCCAGGGGTGTGGGCTAGATATCTGGGTGCTGTCTGGGCAGAAGCTGTGAGGGTCCCTGGAATTGGAGAGCCTATTCTTCCCTCTTTCTGGCTCTCAGTCTTAACACAACCGTTGTAACTCAGATGCCCCCTCACAACCTTATGAGTCAGCAGTGAATCCCTCAGTTTCTAACATTTGCCATGGTACTTGAAAACCCCCCTTAATAATTCCAGACTCCCTTGTTTTGGTGCAAATATCTCTGTGATGGGCTAATCCCTTCACTGTAGTCACCAAGATGTCCTGCAGCTCAGATGACCATAAAACCTGACACCAGCTTACTTCAATTCTTCCTCCTTCGTTCCTGCAGGAGCTCCCTGTTCCACTAAAACCAGTCTTCTCACTGACCCCAGGACTACCTTACATTTTTCACCATTTGCCTTTGCATAAGCCACTCCCTCAAGTTTCAATGTCCTCCCTCTTCCTCTCCACCAACTGAAACCTAAAATATATTTAAGAATTAATTTCAGTCCACCTGCCTGCCTTGTAAAGCTTTCAATGACCTTTCCTCACCCCAAAAAGAAGCAACTGTCCCCTTCTCCATTATCTCACAACACTCGTTTGACACCAATGACCTGCCTTGGGCTTTAGACACTCTCCCCACCCAGGCCATCATGTATTCACGAGTATTTATTAAGCATCTACTATGGGCCAGGCAGTGGGCCAGGCAGTTTGGGATGGAGGAGACAGACATGCTCTGTGCATTTACAGAGCTGACAATTAGTAGAGAAGACAGAAAATTAAGCAAACAATTACATAGACAAGGGAAACCCAGGGTCCTCTAGTGGCAAGGAGCCAGGTGGGAGACACAAAGAGAATAGGAAAAATGAGACCAGTGAAGGGAGCTTTGCAAGTTTCCCCAGGATGCCACTTTCAAATGTGTATATGACTTGAGTACACAATAAGCCTGCAGCATACTGCTGAATGTCCCCTAAGGCATGTTACTGTCCTCAGTTTGTGGGTGATGCTACGGTCTAGACAGAATGGACCCTTTGGGGACATGAGACAGGGTGCTTGACAGAACCTCTATTGCTTCCCAGTTTGGCCTAGGCTCTGTCTCAACCAAACTGGGACCCATGGCAAGGAGATCACATTGAGTATCTTTAGGAGGGAGGGACAGCCCAGCTGCATTATTGTTTCCATCATGCAGTACAAATCCACCCTCTGAGCTCAGGGCAGTGTGCTACATTCTGAGACTTGTAATCTCCATTGGACCCCCTCCTAAATGCCTAAATTTGTTGGGGCAATAGGGAGAGTAGTGTAGCAAGTTCCTGGGTGGCTCCTCTTACCCTCCTTCTTGTGAGTGCCCAGCCTATCAAGGAGCCCAACTGCCAGGAGACAAGCCTGCTACCAGCTTCCAAATCCCCACGAATCATCCTGGCATACAAGGTTAACCCCTGGGTCATGACTCACCTTCCTCTGCCCAAGCTGCTTAGTCCAGAGGGGCCCGGGAATCAAGGAGGAGCTCAGAAATACCTTCAAGGAAGAAAGGAAGACTCTCATGCCGTTTGCCAGTATTTCCTCCAAACTCCCCTCAGCCACAGAACCTTCTACCTCCCTTCTCTGTTAGCAACTCTCTTTCTCCCTCCCCTTCTGCACCTTCTTTCCTGGCTTCCTCTTCCCACTACTGATCCTTTTGTCAATTCCCCCCACCCCTTTACCATCCTTCTGCTACTGCCCTCTTTTTTCTCAGCTTCTTGAAATGACTGTGAAGAAATCCTCTCCCAGTGACTCTCTCAGATAATTCCACGCCACCTGCCTGCTGCCTGGTATTTTTTACAGCGGTTGAGGTGCAGGAAGAGGATCTAGAGAGAATATGACAAGCAAAACTGGAAAACCACAGAGGTAGTAAGGACCAGAAGACTCTCAGAGGAATGAAACTTAAGAGCAGAAATCTTGCCACCTGCTTCCAGGATGAGATCAGGAAGGGCGTTAGACAATGATTAGGGTTTGGAAACTTTGGGAAGGAGCCAAATGCATGTGAAAAGAAGTAAAGAGAAAGCTGTCCTTATCCCTAAGGGCCACAGGGTATTCAGCCCTCTTCTTCTAGAGGGAATAGTAATATCAGTCACAGGGTCATGTTGCATCATGTCCATTGAGGCTCTTCAAGTTAGCCCATCAATGGAGACAAAAACCCCTGAGTCTAAACATAAGCCTCTGGGATAGCACAGCTGTGACTGCCCTTTTTGCTGTCCTGAGACTCACTGGGGATCCACAGCCCAAACAGAGCCCTGGAACCTTATTTTTCCATGCCCTTGAATGGTACAGCCTCTCTAGCTACTCCCCTGGAGTCTCTGTCTAAAATAGTCAGGGAAATGCCTGACCTCCCCATGCCTGTCCCATTTTCTCCACCAGTTTCAGGAACCTGAGTAGGAATAGGCATGAAAGGTCTGCTCTCACTGGCTGGCACTGTGGCTTCTCTGGTCCTGTAGGAGAGGCAAAACAAGGTCCTGGAGATCCAGGGCTGCATGGGGACCCAGGATACTATCTTCAGTTGCCCACAGCTTGGCCCAGGTTGCCTTCTGCCAAGTAAAAAATGTCCTCCCAGGACACAAGTACCACTGGCTTTTAACTATAATATCAGGATAATTAAGCTTTTCTGTGAGCACAGTTTGCTGCTGATGCAGCTGCCTGAAGCCCTGGCATTTATTGAGCGCAAAGTAATAATTTACTGTCCTTTGTACGCTCAAAAGCCATCTTCATTATCGGTCCAGGACGGAGCTGCCACAAGGGCACGCGGGCCTCACCAGCTGCCTCACTCACAGACGTCTTCTCAGGTCACCCTTGGGGCCCTCAGGTACCAGAATGGGGTGGGGAGAAGGTTGCTCTCTCATGGAGAATCGGGTTAGAAGCCCACCCCCTTGGCAGGCTGCTAATGGGAATGTGGGTGACAGACTTGGTTGGGCGTGGGCAGCGCAGAAGGAAGGGGGCCGTGTGCCCACATTAGCAGGGCAGTGCATGCCCTGAGCTGGCGGCGGCGCGGGAGCCTGTGCTCCCGCCGCTGGGTCTTCTGCGCCTTTGCATGAGACTTTACGGTAAGCAGCTCCTCCCGCGCCCCCGCCCCCAGCCCCGCGCGGCGATCCCCGGCACCGACGCCAGGCGCTGGCCGTGGTGCTGATTCTGTCTGGAGCTGGTGACGGCGGCGGCGGCGGCCCCACTCCCTTTCCCGGACCGGACCCTGCTCGGTACCCCGCTCCCACGCCCCGCCGAGCCCCGCGCCCTCCCGCCGCGGCCCCTACCCGGGGCGCGGCTGCAACCAACACCATGCGTCCGGCAGTACCGCTGCTCCTTCCCTCGCTGCTGGCGCTCCTGGTTCACGGTAAGGGACCCCGGCGTCCGGCGCCAGAACGGGGGCGAGGGCGGGGTCTCGGGGGTGGGAAGGGAGGATCGTCCCTGGGCACAGCCCCGTGAATCTGGCTGCCCAGCTCAGGCACCGCGCTTCACCGGCTGCGCTGCCCCCGCGCGGGCCGAGCCGGGCGGGGCGCGGGCTCCGCGGGCGGGAAGCTGCCGCGGCTCCCGCCATTCGCGCCTGGCCAAGACCTCGCCTTTAATCATCTCCCCGGATCTAATGGGATTTCTCTGCTGCAATTCATCATGCCACCCCCTCCCCGCACGCACTCTCGCGCTCACCCGCTCGCTACCTCGCTACACTCCAGGCGCCTTAAGAGCGCCGGGGCGCGTGCTTGGGGGGAGGCCACAGGGCGGCGATTCTGGAAGATCCTGCTGGCTGCCAGCGGTCCCGCCTTCCCTGCCGCCCGCCAAACTTCGCTCGACTTTGCTGCACGTTCCGGGGCCTCTCGTCCTCACTGCGGAGAGACGCGGCCGGATGACGGCTGGCCGCGGAGTTGGGACGTCGCTCACCTTTCTCTATCTTGGCGCTGCCACGCGGGAGACGGAACCTAGAACACAATTCCAGGGGAAAAGTCGGAGAGCCTGGAGCCCCATATTGGGCTCCTCCCTTTGCCCTGAGCTGCAGTAGCTGAGTCCTGGGATAAATACTTTGCCCTCCCTGAAGTCCTTTCCTTGCACGCGCGCGCGCGCGCGCGCACACACACACACACACACACACACACACACACACACACGCCCAGAGCTCTTCCTCCAGCCAGCCCTCCTGCTTGTCTCCCTCCCACTCTACGGCCACAGATTCGTCGCAGGAAGACCTACCTCCCGGTCCCTGTTTGCAGTCCAATCTCCAACTTCATCTGTCCCAGTCGAGGGGAGCTTGGCCATGCAGGCGGCAGCTGGGGAGTACTAAGGAAAGGATGGGGGTTCTGTGCTTTGGGGGAGCACAGTTTTGGTGTCTCCACGGAATCTGCTGCCAACCCCCCCCCCCCAAACAAGCACTCA
This sequence comes from Pteropus vampyrus, assembly GCF_000151845.1. Classification (NCBI taxonomy): domain Eukaryota; kingdom Metazoa; phylum Chordata; class Mammalia; order Chiroptera; family Pteropodidae; genus Pteropus; species Pteropus vampyrus. The sequence goes on from NW_011888831.1 coordinate 6,770,919, forward strand.
CCAAAGCTACCTACGCTTAAGTCCTTCCACTGCAGCCAGTTGGCTGGTGGGGTGGCCAGGACCTTGCTTAAAGTTGGGACCCGCCACCCCTCAAAGTATGGTTTGTAGTGCCTGATGTGGAGTAGAGAGAATGTACTCAATTCTTCCAAGCTGCATTGGAGGGCAGGGCCTCAGGGCCAGGGCCAGAATGAGCCCCTAGATGGCAGTTTTCTTCACTTTGCATCCTCAGAGACACAGAAGCCCCTCTCTGAGCCTCTGGCTCCTGTCGACCTCAGCCAGGTTTCCTCACCCCATCCCTGGCTGCTCTTGCAGGGGTCCTTACTTGGCCACCGGAACTCAGAACCGTGTTTCCTTGATGATGGGAAAGGAGGAGTCCCGTAATCTCACCCCGCCCAGGTGGGGAGTAGAGGAGAAGCCAGCATTCTGGCCTAGCTGTCTGAGGATGTTCCTCGGAGTTCAACATAAAGTGTCTGGCCGCGACTTTATGTTGAACAGCTCCCACAGGGCACAGGGCCTGTGTGTGCCCCCTAGCATGTAGTTTGAAGCCTTGTGTGTGGGTATGTGGGTCTGAGTGTGAATGTAACCAAGACCCAGTGTGTCTGGAGTAGCAGACCTGAGCAGGTCTGTGCTTTAGGAGATCTGAATGTTGGGTGAGGGCTCAGCAGTGAGTGGGTGTGAGCAGTGTGTAAGTCTGCTAGTGTACAGTACAGTCTCTGCCAGAGAGCTTCCTGCAGGGCCGGGGTGAGACTGCGGGTCTCCAGGAGGATGGCTCGTGTGGCCAGAGGTCCAGGTGAGGGTGTGAGTCCACTCTGTGACCAAGGATTTGTGTGTCCCTGACCAGTGTCCTTCCCTGACCCACCTCAACCTCTCCAAGGCCCATGGGGCCACCCAAGCAAGAGATATGCAAGGAAGGCAGGTCTGCCTGCTGGGGAAAATCTTTATTTTCACTCTTTAAGGGAGAAGAGGAAGCAGCCATGCAGTGTGAGGTCTGAGGAGAGAGGGACTGGACTTGGGCTGGCCCTAGTGCGCTCTTCCCTTTCAGCAGAGGTGCAAGGTCCTAATAATTGAGCCACTGAGTCAGCTCATTGGGAGGCAGTGCATTCAGCCATCTCGAGGCTCCTGGGGGCTTTGGCCAATAGAAGGTGGGCCTGAAGCAGTAAAGGCCTCAGTCTATGAGGTTCTTTGGCCCAGGTGGTGTATTTTTCAGTCTCATGGCCTCGAGAGAGATGGGCCCTCAGAGCTTTGCTCACACATAGGCCAAGGGATGCAGCCCAAATGGCCCAGCAGTGAGAAGTGGAGACCAAGGGAGCAGTCAGAGATTTTGATGGGCAGGGCTCAACCCCACAGGCTCAGTCCCTTATTCCCTCTCCCACCCCCACACCCCCGCCACTGCCAAGCCACCAAGTAGATTGTTCCTAGGCATGAGGTGTGCGTGGGCCACTGGTCATACTCCCAACCTTTGGTCAGTGCCCAGACAATTCTGCCACAAGAGGGGAGGAAAATGACGTGGGAGGGCTGGTGAGTGCAGGGGCCTGCTGTGTCAGTTTAATGATTTTTAATGAGCAATTATCTTTAGTCATTCTCCTAATTTCTGAATATCAATAAAGTTAATTAAACTCTGCATGTGTGAATGTGGCCTGGAGAGATTGTGAAGGCAGAAGAGGCAGAGACAAGGGTGTGGCTAGTTCTTCAGGGGCTGAGGTTGCTCCTTGGCTGTGTTACCTTAAACTGATGCTGCACCTCTCTGAACTCTAACTGAGCATGTGGTGGAAAGAAGGAGGGAGGTGATAGCAAGCAGGGGTTGCTTATTCTGCCAAGAACTAAGTAAGGGATGGTGTCTAGGAGGCACTGCCTGGAGGAAGAAGAAGAGGAGGATGAGGGCTTGGCCTCCAAGAGCCTCAGTGTCATAAGGGTTAACAAATCAGCCTGCCTTAACCTAAATTGCTGTTTCCTGCAGACTCCCCGCTAGGTACAGTGTTCTGACAGTACATTCCTGGGTCTGGGGGCTGCAGCCAAAGCTGACTCCAGACCTAGCTCCCTGTCCCAGCCTGATGCTTCTGGGTCAGGAAGTGGGTGCTAGGGATAAGGCCCCACGGGAGCCAGTCAAGAGTCCACTCAGTGCCCCAGGGGTTGACATGGCGGGCAGGGGGCTCTGTTGTGCTGCTGAGAGGGCTGGAGGACCTAGAAACTGCCACGGATTGGAGGGGAATTATGGATTGGCTTTTTGCCCCTCACAGGCCTAAGCTCATCAAGCTTGGCAGGCCCTGGCGGCTGTCCCAGCCTCCTCAGCAGGGTGGCAGCTTAAAATGCCTTGGGGACACCATGGGGAGCTAATGGGGATATAGGAGACACAGGGGCTGGGCTTAATTAGAAACTGGGCTTAATTAGAGCTTCCATACCCCTCCCACCATGGCTGCCTGAATGGTGGGGGGCTTGTTTCCTTAGCCCCTCCCTCCACTCCACCTTATCCCCACCTCTCCAAGCCCCTTCAGGCCCCATTTGGTAGGTTGGGCTCAGCCCAGGGATGCTATGCTCCTACCTGAGCAGAGCTAGCAGAGCTGGGTACCCCACCCCCAAAACAAGAAAGAGAGTATGGACAAGGGCCTATGTGTAGGGATTAAATTAGTGAAGAAGACTCTCAGCCTAGACGGTTAAGAGTTCAGGCTCTCTGTGTGGCCTCAGGCATGCCTCTACCCTCTCTGGGTCTCTACTTTCTGGAACGTTTAATGTAAAGTTGCACCAAGCTGGTGGTTGCCAAGCCTGGGACCACATCGGGGCTGTCAAGTCATGCATATTTCCTTAGGGAGAAAGAGCCAAGATCTGTATGCAAGAGGCTGGAAGGGGAGAGGCAGAAATAGCTGCTGCCAGTCCTGGTCAGCAGCCAGGAGGTAGGGAGAAGCACTAGGATGTCTCCAAGACCCCTTCCAGACTAATTCCAGCAGGAAACCAACTCACCTAGCCAGGCCGAGCAGTTCTCCAAACTAGCCATGTTCTCAACCGGTCTGGGTTCTTGCCTTTCCTTCTGCCTGAAATTTTTTTCTCCTGGGCCAGCCTGCCTCACTCCACCTCATGCTTTATGTCTCAGCTCAGTCTACACCTCATGCAATTCTTCAGCACATATTTATGGGGCATCTACTATATAGTTTCTCAGGGAAGCTTCACCTCACCTCCAGCCTGGGTCAGGGGACTCTTCTGTGCTCCCACCATCCCCTGGATTCCCCCATGAAGGTACCATCTTGTTGGGTCATGAGCACCTGATTACTTGATGCTCCTCTCTAGGAGCAAGACTGAACTCAGAAAGGAGGCCACCAAGTCTGTTTTGTTCACCTCCTCTATCTTGGGGCAGCTCCATAATTCCTATTTGGAAGAAGTTTAGGGTCAGCTGCCTGTTTAGAAAGAAGAGGTGGGTGCATGACAGCTGAGACTGCGTCTTGAAGCTGAGTTTGCGTAGTGAGCGCACTATTTTTACATAGATTGTATGTTAGGATTTTTTTCTCTTTCCTAACAGTTGGCCAATTATCCCAACTGTAAATTATAGCCTTTACTTAGTTTTTTCCTTCCACAAATTAAGCTGTCACGCCGTCAGCCTGAAGTGGTTTGGGGGTAGGGTGCTGATGGCCATTCTGAGAGGGCTAACACCTCTCTCCAGCCACTTCTTACTGCTACCACTGCCTGTGTCTCTAGTGGCACAGAGCCTAGCACATGGCAGACATTAGATACACGGTGAATAAATCCATGAGAGTTGCACAGGTAGACAGTGGTAGAGTTAAGCCCAGAGCCCAAGTTTCTTGACTCCCTCCCCCAACACTTATGTACCATCTCTGCTGGTTGAGGGGGTGCCCTGTATGAACTTAAGGACTGAGGTAAGTAGGAGGCAACCCCATGCCATCTGGCTTCATAGCTCCCTCATCTACCTCAACTTCAGACACCCTCACAGAGCTTGGAAGAACCCACATGAACCCTTGTGAGCAGCTCTGAGCCTGACATGCTCATGAATGGAAATATGGGGGCTGAGAAGTCATTCAAGACCACAATTCATGTCCATGAACCTTTCACATCTCCTAAAAGAACAGTCCCTGTGGTATATCCATCTACCATTCATTCATTCATTCACTCATTTCATAAACACGTATTGAGGTCTGCGGCATGGCCTGGAACCCTCAGGGGCCAAGCCTCTCACATCCATTTTCTATTTAATACGAGAGACTAGTTATTCCCATTTTACAAATGGGAAAACTGAGTTTCTGAGAGATTAAATCAGTTATTCTGGGCTTCACCGCCAGTAAGCTATAAGACTGCTCCAAAGTGCCTGCCCATTTTGCAGAACCCGGCTATAGCCAGCACTGTCTCCACTCCCCCAGTTTGAGGCAAAGCCTAGGTAGAGGCAAATGGGAACTCAGGAGAGTATCACTATCTTAATAATAACAATAACAGTAATAATACAATGTTTATTATTGTTGTTATTGTTATTATTACTATGTGCCAGGCACTGTACGAAGTGCTTTATATATATTAGCTCATTTTGTCCTCATAATGTCTCTGTGAGATAAAAGCTATTATCTGCATTTTATAGGCCAATTCAAGCCCATGTTGTCAGACGGACTCAAGGCATAAATGGCCCCTAACTTTCTTCTAGCACATTTCTGGTGATAACAGTGGCTTACCTTCCTGATTTCTACCCTCAGTCCTTATTGCTGTAAATTTTATCTTGTTCAGTCCTTAATGGAAAAGGAATAAAACATCCTTTCTGAGAGTTGGAAACCAGGGTAGAGCACAGAGTTGGAAGTCAGGTGAACCCTGAAGTCTTTGCCCAGAAGTAAATGACCTTGGGTGACTCATTCTCCCACCCTTTGTGGGCCTTGATGAATGAGAGGACCAATCATTCCAGTCTTGGCATCCTTGGCTGCCCCATCCTAGCCCCTCAGCCCCACTGAGACCCAGCCCACCAGTGGGTACGCCCAAGCTTGCCTGAAGCTCAGCTCTGGGACAGGGCTAACACCAAGCCTGCCCCAGCTTCCCTCCACCTGCCTACCTGCGCCAAACTGCCAGCCCTGGGATGGGAGGGTCGATCGATACTGAAGCTGCCAGCAGTGTTGTTGGCCATTGATTGTTGAGATTTCTCGGCGGGCTCTGGAGCAAACAAACCTGCTGCTTCTCCAATAATAATACAAGTCTCTGGCTGCAGAGTGTACAGCCTTGCTGGTAAGCAGGCTGGCGAGAAGGGGCAGGGGTTGGGGGGTCCTGGCTGTGTCCAATAGGGACAAGGGGCTCTTATTTTCGGTAAGCCATTTTTCCATACCTAGAATGCCATTCTGGCTCTCCCACACCCTCTTTACCTGATCATTCAGCTCAGAGGACTCTGTATGTCCTCTGAACACTAAATATCTCCCATCAGGAACTTAACCTCTTCATCCACTCACCCATTCTCCATTCTATTCAGCACCTATCAAGTGCTTTGTTAGGTAGGAATACAACATAATCCCTACCCTTTAGGAACTCAGTTTAAAGAGGGAGCTGCCTTCTTAATAAGCTCAGCTGTGACTGCTTCCCCATCTAGACCAGGGACCCTCTGATTTTAATTAAATGAGATTCAAATGACATGCCAACAGCACCTACATTATCCAACCACAAGAGATCTCTGGCCAGGAGCTGCTCTGGACCTCAATTTCTCATCTCAGCTCAACTTTTGGATCTTTGAGATCCAAAAGACAGCTCAACTTTTGGATCTTTGAGAGCCCAGCAAGCCTCTGGGGTTCCTGGGCTAGGATATCCTGTTTCTTCCATCACAGCTCTTCCTATCTCTGCTGGATCTGAGTGTTCTCCTAACTCCCCAACAAGGCACAGCAGGTGCAGGGCACCTCCTGCCACCAAACCACGTGTTGCAGAATCCAAGCAGTGGGTCTCTCTCCTCCTCTAGTGCAATCCCCAGGGGTCCAGCCAGAATCCTGTACCCTAGCATCAACCTCAGCCTCTCCCTCAGTTCTCCACTCTTCCCCTCCTCAGGGCTCCTCTCTTTACCCTCAAGACCCTCCTTCCAGCTGGTCCATCGGGCTAGGAGGGCAGAACTATGAAAAGTGCCTGAAACACAGATCACACACACACACACACACACACACACACTGACACACACACACACACACAGATGCTCATTTGCATGGTATTTTACCCCCCTTTACCCCCCTTTGCATGCTGGCTCCTTATTAAAGGCATAGAAGCAGACCCTGCCCCTCTCCACTTTCAGCCCAGATCCCTCTTTCCCTCCATAGCTTCTTCCTCCCTCCCTCCCAGCCCGGCAGCTGAGCACTAGCTCCTTTGTCCCCCTGCTAAGCCACCTGCTAAGTGTTTGGCCACGATCCCACCAGCCAGCAGGTGCCCAGGGAGTCCAAGAGCCTGGGAGGGGGGATATTGGGCAATGTGAAGAACCAAGTTATGCCTCAAGGAGGAGGGGCAGCCCCAAAGGAAGAACATAATTAGAAGAATGTTGGTCAAGGAGACAGGACCCCAGGGTTTAAACCCAATATTGGCTTTTGCTGGCTGGGTGACCTTGGGCAAGTTCTGTCACCTTCCTGTGCCTCAGTTTCCTTGGGAATTCATAGTGCCCATCCCAACTCTTTCACAGAACAGCATCAGGATCAAAGGAAATCAGAGGGAGTAGTGACGGGAAAGAAACTGAAAGCCCTGCTTGAGGGGAGGGCCCTCCAATAGCCCAAGCTATCCAATACCAGGAATCAATATGTAATCAATAGAGGGGCTGGATCAGAAGCTGGCACAGCCCAGGGCTGGACTGTTGAGGCAGGAATGGGATGTGATCATCAGCTGGTCCAGGTCTGACCAGGAAAGTGAGCCTAGCAATGCAAAGGGATGAAGATTGGCTTCAGGATGCTTCCAAGGGCCTCCACCCTGGCTCATTGCTCTGATGGACATTGTCTTAGACATCATTTACACCCAGCAAGGGGATGTGCTGGTGATTTGAAACACCTGGTCTGGCAGCTGACAGGACCCCCCTGTTGTGAGGCCCTATTTTCTGGTTGGTCAGAGGAAATAGAGGAGATGGACGAGTTACTTTTTGAGGGTAGAAGAGCCCCTGGCGTCTACAGGCAAAAGTGTGAAGGTGGGACCAAGCAAGGCACACACAAGAGAAGTCATTCGTGCTTTTGCTTATCCAGCCTCACTAGTCCACCTCCCCTCACTGCTCACTCGGTTCTTGCTCCTCTCCTGGCAGAGCCCTACCTCTGCCCTACTGGATCCAGTCACCTCCCTCCCGTGCCCCCCTCCCCCTGCTCTGCCCACCAGCCCAGGCTAGGAAGAAGCCTGCTGCTCAGGTTAGGATGGTTCTCCTGTGGCCCAAGCCACCTGGGTGGTGTCCTGTGTCTAGTCTGCTGTACCTGTATCCCTAATGCTGCCCCTGCTGTCCCTGGTTCTTCCCTGCCTCGGGCCTCAAGCAGATGAGTCTGGAGGAGACAGTGTGGGAGGACTTAGCCCTCTCAACTCAAGGTGTTCACACACTGAGACTGGCAGAGTCCTTGGAGGTCAAAGCAAGGTTGGGGTAAGAAGACTAAGGGGTCGGGAGCTGCACAGCTGGGCCCATCTGGTGTTCTTAGGAGTGTGAGGAGAAGCCCCAGATGTGCAGATAGTCATATCTGTGTACATCTCTGCCTGGCTTGTCCATCTATTCCTGGGTGTCTGTGTCCATATATCCCTGCATTTCTGTACCCTTCTTACTCTGCATCCTGCGACTGTGGCCCTTGGTGTAGACAGCAGGCCCCAGCTCAGGCTGGTTTCTCCCCTCCCCAGACCGCCCCCCTCCACTTGATTCCTCCCCCATATTGGGCTCCACTGACCCCTCAAGGAGACTCATAGCTGGAGCTGTTGCTGCTATTTTTAGCCTCTCTGCACCCCTCCCCTCCCCCACTCAGGCTTGCTGGGGAAGTGGGGAGGACAGGCTGAGCTTGGGGAGCCTCACAGGCTAGGGTTCTGAGGAGAAAGGGGAGCCTGGGATCATTGACAGGTGCAGGGCCACACCCTGGGACAGGTTAGGTTCCATTCCACCTGTTTAGGGCTGAAAGAAGGTCTCAGGCTGTCCTTCCTCTGCCCCCTCTAAATCCCTAAGGACAGAGCTCAGGCCTCCAATGACTCTTCCCCAGGCCATTTAGAAATAAGGCCAGACCACCTGGGTCTCCCCTATAGAAGCTAGAGAGGCAGAAAGGGGCTCAAAGTGTCATGAAGTCAGGGAAGAGGCATAGCTGGATGAGCTTACAACTCCCACCAAGGGATGGACCTCTGGTACTGCCCTGGCACTTCCCAGAGGGTTTTCAGGTCCCTGCTATGGCTCAACTCTGCCAAAAGGCCACCACTGGAGCCCCTTGTCCTCTAGGCCCTTGGGGCTTCTGGGTTTCACCCCACCACTGTCCCAGCTGGTCCGAAAACTGATACCAGCTGGGAGGGGTAGAGTACAGCAGTTCAAGGGGTCTAAACCTAAAGACCAAGGAGAGAGGTAGCCCTGGCCCCTCAGAGCATGAGTCTGCCCTCTGGGCGCAGGCTGCCCTTGCTTTCAGAGGTCTTTTGTTCTAGCATCAGTACTGTCTGTCTCTCAAGCTCAGCAGGGTAGGGATGGCCCCAGGTCAGCCTCCCGGCCCAGCTACACCATCTCCCTCAGCTATCTGATCCTATTTCTTTATCTGTGGGATGGGGAGGATTATCAATCAGATAATGTAGGCAAGTGGGCCAGCAGAACAGGCACACAGTAGGTGCTCTAAAATGTTAAATCTCTCCCTAGGTCTTTTTCTCACACCTCCATCCCCCACCTCTCACTTTGTGCCACCCCCAGGCACATGCTCATACATGCTTACTTGCATACTCACATGCTTGCACACACACAGCCGAGCCCTCCGGATGCTCAACAAATACTGATCAGCAGATGGAGATGAGACTGGGGTCCAGTCCCATACAGAAAGTGGCAAGTCAACAGAGCATAGTCCCCTGACTTGCCAAGTCCCTTTCACCTTCAGTGCTGCCCATCAGGAGGCTCTATCAGCCCCTAGTGTTGGCCACTAATAACAGGGGGACTATGACTCTCTGCTCCACACACCCAAAGACTTTTTAAAAAGCCAGATAGGCCCAGAGAGGGCAAGGTAAACCCAAGGTCACACAGCCTGTCAGTGGCAGAGCTACCTCTGGTGACCTCCAGGAGAGAAAAAGCCTACCTCAGCATTAAAGGCGAGGGCAGCCTGGGTATCTGGGCTCATGGCCCCTCCATCCCTAACCAACTCCCCCAATCCATCTCTTCCCAAATGCAGCTGACAAAAGCAGCCACAGGGCAAAAGTCGCAAGGTCAGAGAGATGACTTTGGCCCTAATACACAGAAAAAGCCTCTTCATCTGACCTAAAGGCCATAAAACCTTAGGGATACTGGGCTGGTCATTCATCTCAGAGGTAGACACAGATGCTGGGAACAACCTCAATGGTGTTGGCTTTTGATCTTCAGGGTCGGGTCTGGGAGGTGGCAGCAGCTCAGAAATGTTGGTCTGGGGCCCAGGATGGTACTTGCTCTCAGGCTCTGGCACCTTATGGCCCTATCTTTCTGGGCTCAGTGGCTAGGAGGGACTGTCCTTGACAGATGCCTGGAGCTGGGCAGGGGACAGAGGTTGGAAGGGATGGATACTCCTCCCTAGATCACCCCATCCCCAACTTCACCAGTGAACTAACTTCACAGCCTTCCTCATTCCAGCTGACGTTTCCAAGGTTTTCCACTCAGAAAATAGATCCCTGCTGCTGACTAGGTGGTGGTGGGAGCTGTTGGTGCTGAAGGAGGGCTGACCTGAGCACTAGCTGAGGGGCATGCCCCTCCCTTGCTCTGGCCACACTGTTGAGAGTTGGCATAATCAGTGGAGTAAGGCAGTTGGTTGGTTTACCTGGCCAGTGAGGGAAATGGTCCCCAGCTGTTCCTCCCTCTCTTTCTAGGGTGGGGATCAGTTCTATTGTCCCCACCTCCAAGGCCAGCCCCTGTTTCTCCCTCAACCCCTGCTTCAGGCCCCCAGCTCCTGTGCCACCTGTGTCACCTGCCCAGCCCCAGGAACTGTGGTCAGGCAGAGCCAGGGCCCTCAGGCCCCTAGGGCCAGCAGGCAGGCAAGAGGGGGTAACTAACGCAAGGCCAAGGCCGGAGGGGAAGGTGTAGAGCACAGCAGGTGACGCTGTAGCAAAGGCCTCATTAATCACCTCTCCAGCCCCCAGCTCTGCAGTGGCAAGACCATATTAGATTTTAAATTGGAAAGCAGAAAACGTGGCAGTTAGCTGGAAGCTCCCTCTACTCTGGGCTCCTGGTCACAGACTCCTAGAAGGCAGTGGGGAGAAGAGGGAGGGCCCAGCCACAGCCCAGAGCTATTCGCCTTCCTCCCACTCACCCAGAGCCTGAGAGGTTGTGGGGCAGTGAATCTCCCAGGAAGGGTCAAGTTAGGGTCTAAGGAGGGAGCAGAGTAAAATGAAGGGAGTAGAGCAGCAGCTTTGGGAAGAAGAGCATCCCTTTTGGGAGCTAGGGCCTTTCTGGGATTGAGGACTAAGTGAAGCCAGGTTCCAGGGTGTGGTGTCCATGGACAAGGACAAATGGTAATGACTTGTGGCCCATGCATGTGTCTGGTCCTGCACACACACACATGCACACATGTTCATATGAAGCAGCATCTCCCTGCAGTAGAAATTTTGAGCCCAGGCTGTGAAACAGGCTGACCCAATTCAAACCCCTTATTTGCTGCTTTTCTCCTATATGAACTAGCATGATTCACTTTGCCTCTCAGCCTCAATTCCTTCACATGTAAAGTGTAAAATATGGATTCCAAGCACAAAAGGCTGCCGCTCCAGGAGGAAGATAGCTCTTTAAGAGGTCCATGCTTAACCCATAGGGGGTGCTCAATAAATGTGAGTGACCTCCCCGGGCCCCAAGGCCAAGCAGCTGCTCTGCTGCTGGGGTAGTGGCCAGGCCAGTCCCCTGTGGTCCTGACTGGGCAGCGAGGTAGGGACAAGTCAACAGAGCACAGCAGGCATCATCATGGAACAGTCATACACCCTGGCCCCATCCTGGGCCAAATCACACAAGGCCAAGTGTTCCTGGCTGTCCTCCATCCATAAAATCCCCTAAACTAGCTCTACCTGATCTCTAAAAGTTGCCTATTGAATATCCCATCCCTCAGAACACTAGCGCTCCGCCAAGGCTGAGAAGCAAACATCACTGGGCAGGGGGGACACTTACCTTCCTAAACCCTGAAAAACCTTCTTTATGAAAAACCTAAAGAAGTCCCAGGGCTTCTTGTCATTTCTCCCTGCCCAACCACAGTCCCTAGTTTTCTCAGGCATAAAGGAAGGGAGAAGACACTCCACCCCATCTTAATTCTTCTCTGGGGACCCCCACACTAGGCTCTCCCCTTCTGAGAGGTGGCGAACACTGCAGGGTTGAGAGGTCTGGTAATGGAGTTATGCTTTCCATTATGGTAGCCACTAACCAATCACATGTGGTTATTTAAGTGTAAACTCATTAACATGAAATAAAATTTGAAATTCAGTTACTCAGTCTAACTAGCCACATTTCAAGTAGTCAGTAGCCATGTATGGCTACTGGCTCCCATACTGGATACACAGGTATAAAATATTTCCATCATCGCAGAAAGTTTTATTAGATAGCACTGCTGTAGGGCTGGCCAGCCTCTGGGTTTGAATCTGACACATCCAAACTGGTAACTTGGGAACTGCACTCCCCTGGATCCCAGTTTCTTCATCTGTAAAATAGGATAAAACAAGTTATATGGAAATTAAATGAGTTAATTCAGGTAAAGTACTTAGAATGGTGCTAGGTGTGTGGTAAATGCTCAGTAAACAGTAGCATTCAATATTTTTATTCATAGAGACTTTTTTGTGGCTCACAGGATCCTGGAATGTGAAAACTGGTAGGATCCTTACATATTTATTCCATTTTACTGTTGGGGAAATTGAGGCTGGAGTTGGGGAAGTGATTTCACAGAGGGACTTAGCCTGTTAGGGGCAGGACCAGTGAGGCACCTACCTACCTGGCTGTCGCCCACTACCCCCACCCATGCTCCTGTCATCCGGCAAGAAGATACCAACCCTGGAGATATCTAAACCCAGGGTGACTCACCACCCCAGCCCATGGTGAGGGAAGTAGCTGTCCTGGCACCTCAGGAAGCAGTGTACTCTCTGTCCCTGGGTATGCCCCCAGTATGCCACGGATGGTGGACAGACCAGAGTATTAGAGGGTTTGCGCTTCAGATCAGTTGGGCCAGATGCTCTCCGAGCCCCAACATCCTGAGTCCTAGCCTTGCCCTAAGTTTGTTGTGTGACCTGGGACTCAGTTTCTTCCTGAGTAAAATGAGGGAGAGATGAGACACTCAAAAAGGCTACAAGGACTCAGATTCTAGGATCAGCCACTTCTTTGCTGGAAGCCTGGCCAAGAGGAGGTTCCCCTATTCATATCTGTACTTGAGATTTGACTGGACTGCCAAGGGTTGACCAAGAGAAGGTAGCAAGGTGTGACAGGGAGTGGTCAGTGATTGGGGAAGGGGAGGGTAGTCTGGGGCTGGGGGACCCACCAGCTTGTGCCAGCAGACACTCTGCATCAATTGCCAGTTGGGGCTGTACTGGAACACTGCCAAAGGCTGGCTGCCCATCCACCCCTGCATGCCCCTGCTCACCCCTGCTGGCCAAGCGCCAGGTGCTTTGGGGAGCAGAGAACCTTCCAAATATGTAGACAGGCAGAATCCTGGCTTGGAAACTGTGTGCCCCAAGTCCACCCTTCACTGTGCCTAGCACCAAGGGTCAGCATTTGTTTACAGAGATATGGGAAGAGATGTCTTGGACTGGATTCTTGCCCATAGACACAAGCTCTACATGTTTTGAGGTCCCACCAGGTTAGAGGAGGGAGCTATTGTCACCCACTGGGCCAGGAAGAGATGGCTCCCCAGAGCGGGGATAGAGGCTAGGCCTGGTGGGATGGGGAAGGTTTGACGAGACAAAGTAGTGAGCAAATGGGCCAGAAGAAGGAAGGCACCTATTCTGGCAGAGAAGTTCTCTTCGAGTATATCTTTGTGCCCATCCCAACCACTGCCCTTCCAGGACACCACCAGGACTTCCTTCTCCATCACCCAGAGCTGCAGGGCCCCCAGCACGAGTGCCCTTGGATAGTGGCAGCCAAGCTGGTGGGGAGATAGGAGGCCCCAGGAGCTACAGCTGAGGGCCAGTGGGAACAATGGACAAAGCTGAGCTGTGGTGCTGCCCAGCTCTTGGTTCTGCTCCCAGGCTTGCCATTCATTAGCTGTGTGACCTTGGACAAGCTAATTAACCATTCTGGGCTTCAGTGTTTTTATCTCTAGGGATAATGACCCAAACTTCCCTGGAGTAAGGGGAGGACAAGATGACATGTGAGGGTGCTAAGTGCATGGTCAGCACACAGTACTGAGTGATAGCAGCTGTTAGCAGCCCCAGCTGCCTGGCTCCAGACCACAGGACTGTGTCCATTCTGGCTCTGCCATATCTTCTAGGTAAACCTTGGAGCAGCCACATCCCAGCTCTGTGCCACAGTTTCTCCATTTGTCGAACAGGGCTTATATTGCCTTCCCTTTTAATATAAGTAGTTGGACAGCTGCAAACCTACCTCAAATGCAGGAACACTGTAGGGATAATTAATTCAGTAACACATGAAATCAGAAGCCTTTAGAACTGGACCTCAGGCCTCAGGGACCCTATTTGGCCCTGCCAGCCTGTAGCTGGGGCCCCTCAGTTCAGTGGGCAGAGTTGACCCAGTGAAATTGTCACTGTGGAGACCAGGCGCTGGCTCTAGGGGACTCAGAGTCTCTTACTCCCAGGGCTCCTCTTCCTTCCTCCAGGCTCTGGGATAATGGGGGTCTGAAGGGGCTGGGCCCTCACTAATCCCCTATTAAAACTTGAAAAGAGCCAGAGAACCTCCAGAATAAACTCATTAACTTTTATGGGCTAATAAATGGAACCCATTAAATTCTCATTCTCCCTATGCTGGGCCAGCTTAACCTCCAGAACCCAGAGAAATGGGCTCCCTGCCCACTGTATCCCCCAGGCTTCCCCCATACCTACCTGCAGTCATGCCCCTCCCCCAGCTGAGAGCTGGTGCTGTTGCCAGAAGGAGGAGATCAAGCCTGACACCTCAGAGCTCTGAGTTCTCCTCCTGTGTCTATGTCAGAGGGTCTAGCAGCTTAGGCCCTGGAGAGAGAATGTCTGGCACCTCTGCAGGGCTGCCAGAGTGACAGGAGGTTCCCCTTGCCCTTGCAGAGAATGGCATTGGGCTGGCAAATGAGAGCATACACCTGTCTAGATGGCTCTCACCACACCCAAGATGTCTCCACTCTACAGATAAAGAAACGGAGGCTAGAGTGGGCAGCCCCTGCCCAGGTCACACAGCTGGTGAAGCATAGATTTGGGATTAGAACATGAGATATTTCCGGCCTATGGTAGAGAAAGAGCTGCAGAAAAATAGCACCAAGGGGTCAGCCAACCTGTCCTTGAATGGCATCTGGAGTTGTAAACTGTTGCCTCGTGCAGTGGTTCCCCCAGACAGGGACACTGCATAATGACTCTGACCCTTCATCACCACCTCCACACAGACCAATTCCAGCTCCACAGCTCACCAGCACTGTGACCCTTGGCAGCCTCCTGGGCCTCACTGAGCCTCAGTTACCCGCTCTATAAGACAAAGACAATAACACCTACATAGCTGGATGCTATGAAGAGGAGTCCCTAGTTGTATGGCTTCCCGTAAAAATCAGCTAGATCCCCCTCCCCCATTCCAATCCCAGCCTGTTGGGGGTGGGATACATGGGCCCTCATCTCTACCTTCACCCAGCTGGGCCCTGAGGAGCGGGTGGCAGGGCAGGAGGCCTTCCCTGGGAGGCCCAGGCTGGGGCTGGTGGGAGGGGGCCTTCAATCTCAAGAGGGGCAACAGGAGGTGGCATGGGCGGGAGGCAGGAGCGGGAGAGAATCCATTGGGGAGGCATCTTGAATGGCTCATTAGTGCCGATGAAAGCCTTTTTTCATTTTGTCTAAATACTTTAAACAGGGCTCCCTCCGATGTCTATTTGCATAGCTTAAGAGCTAATGTAGGGGGGAGGGCCCAGGGCAGCAGCAGAGGCAGGGCCACTCCAGGGCTGGGGGCTTCCAGGAAGCTCCAGGCCTCCTTTGCTGTGGGGAGAGTGGTGGAGAGAGGGGTATGGTGTTTCTCAGACCCAGCCCACTTGGAAGATGCAGCCCCCAGCCCAGGGGCAAAGAGGAAGGGAGGGGCGAGTACATTCCTATGTTCTGGCACTAGGTAAACTGGGCAGGTGGGGATCATGGGGTCTATCTTATTGTGGGCCAAAGCTCTGTCCCCCACAGACATGCAGGACTTGAAGGTGGCTGCACTTTGCAGGGGTGGTGCAGTATTGCACTCTACACGGAGGCTACACATAAGGAACACCGTCTCCCAGAGAGGAGAGGCCCCACTCTAGAAGCCTGCCTCAGTATTGCCCTGACCAGGGGCTGCCCAGCCTTGAAGTATGGCTTTTCCCTCAGTGCCCCAGGGAAACTGCTATTTAGAGCGTTCAGATTCTCATAAAACCTCTCCAAAGTGCCTATTTTATCGCCAAGGACACAAAAGCTTGCCCAGGTCCACATGACTTTTAAGTGACAGAGCTGACATTTGAACCCAAGTATGTGTGACTCTGTGACTCAGTGTTGTTGGGTCTCTGGTTTGGGTTCCATACTCAGATATGCCCCCAGGTGGGGGCAACCTGGGTCCCAACCAGAAGGTTTCCTGAGGGCCCCACTTGATTCAGGCTCAACTCAGGTCTCAGATGCCAGAAACTCTGGCCCCAGCTCCACTTCTAACCTACATGAGACTTAGGACAAGTCCATTCCTCTCTCTGGGCTAGAGTATACTCTGCTGGGTAGCTCTTGTCTCTTGTCCCGTGAGATCAGTTGGTATGGAAAGACTAAGGCTTTGAACCCAGATTAACGTAGGTTCAAATCTCAGTTCCACCACTGTACCAGTGGGCAAGTCCTCATCTCACCTCTCTTTGCTTCAGGGTCTTGGGCTATAATGTGGGAATAAGATTCCCATCTCATAGAGTTGTAGAGTCGATTAAATAACACAAGATCTGGGGACAGCCTGACTCAGTGTGTGGCATACTATAGGTGCCTGGTAAGACTGGGCATCTGGGCCCCTGACGCGTCCTTCCATTGACCACTGCACCACACTCTCCCCTTTTGTCAGTCTTTGCACCTTTAAACTCAGTTAAGCCAGGCTGAGAAAAACCCAGGAATGCAAGTGGGAAGTTACGGGAAGGGCTTCAGGCTTCCATCAGAGTCAACCAGGCTGTCTGGAGATGCCCTCTCCCCAGAAATGGCTTGTTTCCCTGAGATTATCTTACCCTCTCTGACAGTGGGTGGCACCCTCCGGGACCAAGAGGCAGCTGATTGCCGAATCAATTTGCTCGTTTGATATGCTATCTCAATCCCATTTAACCAAGTGTTCAGTCCCCCCAGATAACACAATCAGTGCAATCGACAGTGACGGGAGGTGCCCATTAGCTCTGCTCCATTGCCCAGCACCCACCTGGCAGCCCACGGGAGGAGCTGGCCCCACTATGGTCCCTTCCTGAGACAGAGGATCTCTTTGCACGCCCTCTCCCAATGAAGAATCCCACAGGTAACTATCCTGGGAGCCACGGGCCACATCTCCTATTAGGCAATCCTGGAAGGGGACACTGGAGCCCCAGGGGCTGATGAGAAAAGCTCCTCTTCCTGTGACATGCTAAGATCAGTCTCAGCTCACCTGGCAAAGACCATGTGACATCTGGGGAGGTGGGTAAAGAGAGTAGCCCTGTCCTGGAATGTCACAGGCACTGCCTCTACCTCCCATCCCTGACTCAGATGAAAGACACAGGGCACTGGCAACCATCTGCTCCAGGGGGTATGGGCCTGGCTAGGCATCTAGTTTAGGCAGTGTTGTCAGTGTCTGAACGAAATGCCAAGGCACAGATGGGCTACTTTAGTAAGCATCCCCAGATAGGGGTTGGTCCTGGTTTCTCAGGGCATTGGGGCACCAAAGCCCCTCTAACCCAGAGGAATGGAGAGCCCTCTGACCTGTACCCACCTTCCCCACCCCAATTTCCTCCCTCCTCCCATTTGTCTGACACATCAGAGCTGCCATAGTCTCTTGAACAGAATGTAGGCCATCTGCCACTTCCTCATGCCTGCCAATCCATGGGGCGGGTGTGAGCCTGTGGAATGACAGCCCCACCACCAGACATGCAGAGGAACCGACCTTCTCCTTGCAAACTCTATCTCACTCTGGCTGTATTTCCCTTCAAGTCCTCAGGCAGCCATTTTGAGAGGTATTAGAATCAGAATATCCTCCCAGCTTTCTCAGAGCTGGCAAAATTCTATATGAGCTGAACCTGGAGCCAGCATCCATTGACCTTTTCCTGGTAGTCAAGGATCTGGGGAGCCTAGTGGGCCACAAGCAGAATATGTATTATCTCTCCAGCTAAGAGGTTGAACAAGTCAATATAATCAATAACAGAGCAACCACAGACCAACAACAGCAAATAAGTTGCATCTTCCATAGCCTATCTAATCCACTGGTAGTGGCTGCCTGGATAACTGTTCTGAGAAGGATTCTGAAGTCCCATGTGACTTCAGCAAGAAATAACCAAAATTGGTTAACAATGTCTGCCATGGATTAGGGGTGGGTAGGTAGCATGGCGGATGACCCTTCTATCCCTACTTTGGACCCTGGCTAGTGTCACAAGAAAAATAAAGGGAATTCAGAGAGATATAGCAAATGGGGAAGGGAAGTAATATTACCTCAGTTAATTCTAAAAAGGAACTCCATTTTACAGTTGAGAAAACTAAGGTTCAGAGAGTTTAGGTTATTTGCCTGAGGTCACGGAGCCCCAAAGTGACGGATTTGGAATTTGAAGCCACATCTGCCTTACTCCAGAGGTTGGCTCTTCCTACTCTGTTCACATTTATGTCCTAGAAGGACCGGGAAAAAAGAAAGAAAGGAAAGAGACTAAAGAAATGACTGAGAAATGAGAGAGATGGGACAATGAAACCTAATGGAACCCTAAGAAAGATGTCATAAACCCAACAGGGAAATCCAAAATAAAATCCCAAATATATGAAGCATTTCCTAAGACTAATGATCAGCAGTTTCACTAAGAACAGAAAATGAACTTTAACGAACTATAATCTCAGGTAGAACAGTCACTGTGGTGGAGGTGCTCTTGCTAAGGGTGTCATCTCAGGTCAAATAACTGGCCATGTGACTTTGAGCAAGTCACTTCCTTTCTTTGACCTGTTTCCTCATCAGTAAGATAAGGCCTTTGAGATACATTAGGGGTGGCAAATATTTGTCATGTTGGTCTGAGGAATTAAGCATGGCTGCCTGGAGTGCTGTGTTGAGAAGGATTCTGAGGCCAAATCTGAGAACAACAGGAAATAGTGCAATGATAGATAGCAATGTTCACCTCTAGAATTGGAGGGGAAAGGATATCTCATGTACCATCCTTGAATATGTGATATCATCTCACTTTCAGCTCTAAAATTCTATAGCTCCATGATTCTCAATGGTGAGCATACTCCCCAGGGCTCTCTGTCAAAAGAGAGATGCCTCTCCTACTGCCTGGACTGGGTGTGATGCTGCTCTCTGTGGGGAAGGGGGATAACCTCTGATCATTATTATTTCAGGACTCTCCTCAGAGGCCCCAACCATGGGGGAAGGTCAGGCCCCAGGCCTCGAGGAGATGGATGGAGAGCTGACAGCAGCCCCCACACCTGAGCAGCCAGAACGAGGTGTCCACTTCATCACAACCGCCCCCACCTTGAAGCTGCTCAACCATCACCCACTGCTTGAGGAGTTCCTACAAGAAGGGCTGAAGACAGGAGAGGAGGAGCTGAGGCTGGCACTGCCTTTCCAGCCTGACCCACCTATGCCATACACCCCAAGTCCCCTTCCCCGCCTGACCAACCAGGACAGCCGCCCCGTCTTCACTAGCCCCACTCCGGCCATGGTTGCAGCGCCCACTCAGCCCCAGTCCAGGGAAGGACCCTGGAGCCTGGAATCAGAGCCCACTGTGCTTCATACCACAGCTCCCCTACCTTCAGGGCCCAGCATGGTAGTACCTACCGCAGGCCCAGGGGAAAGGCCCAGTACTACACCCCCTAGCAGAGCATGGACTCCAACCCAAGAGGGTCCTGGAGACATGGGCAGGCCGTGGGCTCCAGAGATCATATCCCGGACCGCAGGGCTTGGGATCGAGAGAACCACTGCGACCTCCACAGCCTCAGGGGATGATGAGGAGACCACCACCACCATCATCACCACCGCTATCACCACAATCCAGCCACCAGGTCAGCTAGCTACTTGATGGCTTGCAGATCTAGAAATGGGGGATGGGGGAGCTGCAGGGCCCCTAAATTCCTCTCTCCATCACTGTGCCAGCCTGTTTCGCCCTTTGGTACTAAGGGCCAGAATGCAGGAGGCATGTGGATTGGAACCAGATAGACCTCGGTTCAAATCCTTATTGGAAGCAACTACTAGACCCTTGGAATTTTATTTAAGCTCTCTGAGCCTCATCTGTAAAACAGCGGTAGGAATACTTACTTCACTGACCCATCATGAGAACTAAGATTACACACAGTAGGTACTCAAGAGAAGATGGTCCCTTTCTTTAAATGGGAGAATAGATGTCCCAAGAGGTGGGCTTCAACACACACACACACACACACACACACACACACACACACACACACACACACACACGTCAGCCTAAATTGGACCCCCTATGCTAGGGTTGGGCTTAGCCTGTGTCTCCTCCTGCCTCTCAGGCCCTTGTAGCTGGAATTTCTCAGGCCCAGAGGGCGTTCTGGACTCCCCCACAGCCCCCAGCTCACCCTCTGATGTTGGTCTGGACTGTTTCTACTACATCTCTGTCTATCCTGGCTACGGTGTGGAAATCAAGGTGAGTGACTTAGATCCGGCAGGGGCAAAGCAAGGGCTGGTGTGCTATCTTTCCAGAAAGGTGCCATGGGGGGAGGTGGGGAAACTCAGGAGTATCTTTTGGAGGGGAGCCTTGGGCCAGGGCTAGGTGATGGGCTTAAAGCATAGTCGGATACTAGACCAAGGAGCGAAGAGGCTCCTGCTCTCCTTCAGCAATGTCCTAGGCTAAGAGGGGCTATAGCGTGCCCATCCTCTTCCCCCCGGGGTTTGATCAGGGGCTCAGGAGAACCTGAAGAGGGATGTCCAGCCCCAATGAGCAGAGGAACGGGTGAGTGTCTGAATCCATGTGGCTGAGTAGAAAGAACACAGGGGGGCCTGGCTGGGCCCGAAAGCCATTCACTCATTTATCTACTCTTATTCCTTCAGCAAATATTCCCTGAGCAGCTCCTGTGGGCCAGGCCCTGTGCTGGCTCCTAGGATGCAGAATTGGGAAAACAGACATAGCCACAGCATCAGAGAGGTGACCGGTGGTGAAGGAGTCAAACTGACAGCCCCAACCTCCTGCCCCTACCTCTCTAGGCCATCTCATCCCTTTGCATCTTTAAATTCTCTCTTAATCCCAAAACCTGAGCAAGCAGGACCTCACAGATATGCCAGGCTCCTCAACCTCCACATGCCCCAAACCTAGCTCTTCCTTTTTATTCCTTTAGCCTGTTTGTCACCCCACTCCTGTCTTCATAGACTGACCTGAACCATTCGGAAACCAGGAAGAGACCATCACAATGCAATATGGATGGTGTCCGTGAAGCTGTGCAATGTGAGGTCAACTTGGCTCTTCCCTTTCTCTCTTCTACCAGTCCCATCAACTCACACCCACGTTCTAACACCATGACACTCCCCAGAACTCAGATTGGCCTGCTTCTCTCCCTCCATCACAACCATATGCTTCAGGCGCCAGTATCCCTCCCCCCGATGATGCAGTGGCCTCCTCACCAGTCACCCCACTCTCACTTGCCCCCTACTATCCTTCCTTCACCTACACTACAGTTATTTTTCTCAAACAAAATCAGTCCGACCTCGACACCTCCTCTGAATCCAGGCCAGTCCCCCTGGGCCCGTTTTGAGCCACTTTCTCCCTCGTTCTCTTTTCTCCCTTTGCGCTGAACAGCTTGCAGCCAACCAAATGGGCCAAGCCCACTTTCCCCTCAAGCCCCAATTGCACATGCTGGTCCCTCTGCCTGAGAGAGCCATCCTACTATCCCCTCCCTGAGGACTTAACTCAGCCCTCACTTTCTCTGGGAATTATCTCCTGGTCCCCAAAGCCTGGGGCTTCCATCATCCTGGGTCTTATCAGTCTGCCTTCTATCAGTCTGTTTATAGTTGTTCATTTCCTCAGCTAGCCTTGAGTGTCTTGAGTGGTACCCTGGAGTAAGGGGCCCAGAATGGGTTCTCCACGGACTAACTGAACAAACGGACATGTGAATGGAGAAAAGAAGGAATTAGGCAACAGTTGAGAAATCAGGCTGGCAACTGAGGAGTACAGGGAATGGGGCAGAGGGAGGAGTCCAGGGAACAGGGCAGCACTACCTGACCTCCACTCTTAGCCTGCTCCCTACCCATCCCAAAGCTCCTGGATCCCAGCCTAGAGCCAGCTATACCTGTCTGGGGCAGCATCCCAGCCCTCCTCTCTGGGAAGGTCAGGTCCAGGCCTTTAAGCCTGGCCCTGCAGTGGGGGGACTGTTTCCTACTACTGGTGGGCCTCTCCCCTTCTTTCTGTAACTGTTTACTCCTGGTCTGCCAAGCCCTTGCCCCTCACTTTGGGCTGACTGGGAGGGTAATTAGGAACAGCCACCATCACCCCCCAAGCCATTAGTGCTCAGTGCCACTTAATTAAGGTAATTAATGTAAAATCATCACCTAATGAGAGGTGGCACCGGCTGTGGCTCACCGAGTAGAAGGCACCAGCTGCAGGTGTGGGAAAGAAGGTGGGAGGGGGCAGATGCCAGGCTGGGTGTCCCCTGCACGCCTGGGCTGGCTACACCTGCCCCAGAAGCCTACCACCCCAATCCGAGGCCCACTGGGCCAGGCTGGGCTCAGTCCTAGTACTCTCCACCACAAAGAGGCGAGATGTTGGTTCTGCCTGACCCGGCCCTGACCCGGCCCTGACCCAGGCATAAGCCCCACTCTAGATGCCCACCCCCCTCATGTAAGCCCTGTGTCTGTTGTCTGCTGCTGCCACATTTTTTTCATCAGAATGCAAAAGCCGTTACCAGGCAACCTTGAGAGGAAGACCTGCCACAGCCCTGGATTGCTGTCAGGAAATGTGGCAGAGAAATGCTGGCCCTACCCTCTAGCAGGCCACTATGGGGCAGAGTCCATGGGGACCCTGTGGGCCTTTATGGCCTGAGACAAAGTCTGAGGCCAAGGCAAGGAGGGCCAGGAGGGGAAGGAACAGAATTAGCCAGGTCAGAGCAGGATTTAAGGTTCTTCTTTGAGGGCCAGTTTGGGCAACCTCTACTCCTCCTATCTAGGCCTCTTGGATGCACTATACAGGCCACTTAGAGACCTGAAGAATTACTGACACTGTAGACCCAATGGCTAGTTGGAAAAACCAAGGTCAGCAAAGAAAGGGAATTGCCCAAGGCCACTTAGTTAATCATTAATTAATGTTTTCTGATGAATGAATTTTTCCCATAAATATAATTTGAGCAATTATTAGGTGCTAGGCTCTGTGCTAGGCACCAGGGACACAGCTCTTCACAGTTAGTGGGAGAGTTGGAAATCATAAACAGAATGCTTAGTGCTGTTGGGGATGGGGGTGGGAAGCACAGGGAACTGTGGAAATTCCAGAATGGGGCATACTCTGCCAGGCTGGGGAGTCAGAGAAGGCTTCCTGGAGGTGACAATGCCTGCTTTGAGGCCTGAAGGAGATAAGCCTGGGTTAGAAAGCAGAAGGTATGGCAGACTGGCCCTTGAAGGCTGCTGGGCAGTTTGGACAAGTGACTTTATTGCATAGGAGCAGGAGGTGGACTTAAAGGTTTCTGGATTACATTCCTACCAGAGGCTGGGCCTGAGAAATGCCCTCCTACCCAGGGCTGGCAACTAGGCTAGGCCATGCTGGGCATTGGAGGTTGGATGAGTAAGGCAGCCGGAAGGCCTAGAAGGCGGCCCACTGCTCCTTCGGGCTTGGGGAAAGGCTTGTGGCTTTTCCCCATCATGAGTAAGCCTCTGCCTGCCCCTCCATGAACTCATGAGGATGGCTCAGTGTCGGCAGAAGGGATGGAATCCAGGAAAAGAGGATGGGAGGAACCATGGGAGGAGAGGAGCATTCTAAGGACCCATAAATCACACCCCTGCTCAGGTCAGCCTGACGTCGTGCTGAAGTCCTGCCATGTGACCATAGCTCTGGCTAAAATCTGGGGCTCTGAGCAAGACCCTCTCAATCCCCTTTTAGAGAGAAACAGCCTCAGGGGTTCCAGAATTGCTAACAGCCCAAGTCTGGATCACAGCCCCTCACCTCCTGACCGCCACCTCCCTTCAGGGCGCTACAGCTATTTGTGCCTGCTGAGGCCGAGGTGTCTGAGCTGCCCGCAGGGAAGATGCCAGGTCAGGCCTTCCATGATCAGAGGAGGCTTGCTTGTTTCAGCTGGGGGTTGGGCACTCGGCTAGACTTTCTTGAGAGATCCAGAGAATCCTTCAGGATGAGTACACACAAGCCCCATGGCCCATGCAGGTCCCATCCCTTCTCTAGGCAGACAGTCTTCTTTGAGCGCTCCAGGCCTTTCTGGGCCTGGCACATGCCTCCCACTGTGCTTGGCATTCTAAGAGCCTTCCCATTGCCAGCTTCCATCTTGGCTTGGCTGCTCCCTGTACCATCTGGAGCCTGGGCATAGCTGCCCACCATCCCTGCCCTAGTGCCCCAGGTGGCCCCATTGGAACACACCCCTCCCATGCCAGGCCAGCTGCCAGTTTGATAGCCAAAACACCCTACCCTTCTAGCCAGGCCCAATATGGATGCCAGGAGCAGTGTGGTGAGTCATTGGGTAAGATTTCTGGCAAACTCCTATTTCCTGGCTTCTGAAAGGCCCATCTAACAGGGGTGTAGGCAGCTTTAGCCCCATGGATTTAGGCCCCTCTCCCATCACTAAAGCAGACCTTACCCCATAAGGGTTTGTGGAAGAGCATCAGTCAGACAGGAGCACAGAGTCTGTCATGTAGGACTGGGGTTCCAGTCCTGGCTCTGCAGCCTATCTCTCAGTGACTGGCTAAGCCTCTGGTCTTCTCTTGGCCTCATTTTCCCTCTCTATAAAAGGAGATTGGACCAGATGATACAGAAGGCCCCTCCCAGCCAATCCCTCTGAGTGTGGCTCCTCTTCTTAGTCCAGAAAGCTCCCTCATGGGCCAGACTGAGCAGTGGCACCTCAGGCCCTTGATCTTACTTCCTGCTTCCTAGCAGCTTTAGGACCTGGGCCAGGGAGAGGAAGGCTCCCAGGTACAGTGCCTCCCAGGCAGAGCCCTAGCAGACCTAAGGGTGAGGTGTGTCTACAGCCACCTGTCACCATGGCAAATGCCAGGGTTTTAACAGGGCGGGCCCCAGGTCTCCTCAAGAAACGGAAAGAGGACTACTAATGCTATGTCCACTCTGCTGAGCTCCTTATAGGCAAGGTCTAACTTAATCCCCACAAAGTGGGCACGATTATCCCATTTCACAGATGAAACAGATTCAGAGAGGCATGTGACTTTCCCAAGGACCTTTCAACTGTCAATGATGAAGCTGAGATTTGATCCTAGGACTCAAGAGGCCCTGTCCTTCCCCTGGCCCAAATCAACCTAGGTGTGGCAAATCCAAAGAGGGAGTTCAGGTAGGAATAGTTGGAGGGCTCCACCCCAACCCCTTTTCTCAGCCCAGCTCTGCCTGCTCCTGTAAGACACCCACCTGGAATTCTCCCGGTTTGGAGGAGGGGCTGGGTTGTTGTGCATGAAGACAAAGCACTAAACCAGGAATCAGGAGTCCTGGCCTGGAGTCCTGGCATTGCCTTGAAATTACTGTGTGACCTGAAGAGGAACTCTCAACTTCTCTGATTACAAGGGTCTCTTATCTATAAAGTAGAAGCAAACGGCCTGTCCTGCCTCCTTTATTGAGGTTTTGTGAGATCTGAGAGGATAATGGATATGAAAGAGTTTTGAAAACTGTAAAAGGTTTCATGGGGAAAATTGTGATTATCCTGTTGTTGACATGAGGGAACATGTAAACATGAGTGAGCACATTTATGTGAGAGTACACATAAATGTGCTCACTCATGTTCACAGGTACCAGGGCAAGTGTTTGAGGGAGCTGTGTGCACTCAAGTGGGCCTGTCAGAGTACATACATGGGTGTTGGTGACCAGGATAGTGTAGTGGTGCATGGGGCTATGGTCAGCTCCAGGGAATGGGGGGGCTCAGGTACTGGGAGTGAGGCTCACACACTAGAGTCATCCTTGAGCTTATCTGCCTGTGAGGGGTTGTACTAGAGCAATTGCATGCAAAGACTTGAGGCACCATCCCACCTATGAGTCACACCACTGGGACATGTTCTGAAGATCCAACTGACAGCTTCCATGGGAATAGACAGGCCAGTCAAGGCTGATGGTCTGGGGGTTGGTAGAGGGTGACCTGAATCCTCCCATGTCCCATTTAGGAAGGAGTCAGCCCCCTCAATGTGGCTATATTTCCTTCCTTAGACTGACACTATGAGCAGTGGTAGTCCAGAGTCCTATGGGAATTGTCCTCAGCTCCCTCTGCTTCTGTCTTCCCGCTGCCTGGCCCCTGGCTCCCCTCTTGTTACTGGCTAGGGGTATGAGAAGATAGCCCTTGTGAGCAGAGCTGACATTTCAATCTGTCTCCCAAGCTCTTCAGATGCCTGCAAATTGCATCAAGACTTCATCACCCGCCTTGTCCAACACCCAGCCCTGTCTGGCCTCTGTCAGGCCTAGCCCTCAAACAAGTAACAAATTACATTCCAGCTACTGCAGCAAGCCTGCAAATGGGTGCCTAAAACACAGGGGACCAGAGCTGCATAGATAGCCTCTAGCTAAGAACAAGGTACCTTCTGGTTGTGAGTCCTGGGCAATCTGGACTTACTCCACTCCATGCTCGCATCACAACCCGCACCACCAGGCTTGGCTAGGAACCAGGCCAGCTTGAGGAGGCATTGCCTTCCCCAGATCAGAGGCAGCCAAAGGCCTCAGCTCCCAGTTTTCCCACCTTGATGGGCTTCTGAGCGGGGAGGATTGCTGGTGGGAACATAAATCTCAACATCTCGGAAAAAGCCAGGTCAAGCCAAAATCCACCTCCTTGCTACGCCTGGTAGTCCTGGGGCCTGGGAAAAAAGATGTCTAGAAGTCTATCTTCAGGTGACACACTGATGAGGTTGGGATAGAAGAAGTTGCCTTTTCCTCCAGCAAAGCAAGACTCTGCTGCTAACACCTGTGTGACCTTTGCAAGTTACTTAGCCTCTCTGAGCCTCTATTTACTTATAGAAATTTTACTACCTACCTTATGCAATTATGGTGAGGATGAAATAGTATTTATAAATAATACAAGGCATGACACATTGTAGGTGCTCTGTAAATGGTAATTATTGTTTTTACTACTGCTGCTGCTGGCAAAGCAGCAGGGTTGGGAGCTGGAAGCTAGAGGTCAAAAGGGTGTTTATGGGAGCCAGGAAAAATGCTAAATTCATTTCTACTTCTCTGCCTTTGCTTCCTTAGTAATTTCCCAGCAGAAATGTCCTCCCTTCCTCCTTCTCCTCCCAGTCCTGCCTCCTTAAGGTGCTCTCAGACCCACCTGCTCCATGCGTTTTCCCTGAGCCTGCAACCCCTCTACTCCCCGCCTAGAGGATTCCTGCTGCACGCGTTCATTGCCACTTAAGGCAGAATTATATGCTGCCTGGCATCTCTCGATAATTACAGATTCCACGTGTGAGTCTTGTTTGCCCAACTCTAGAATCACAGAATCTCCAAGTTTGAAGGGACCTCATCCAGCCTCCGCCTGCCGCAGGAATTCCCTGAGGAATGTCCTTGGCAGATGGTCAGGCAGCCTCCACCTAAATGTGCCCCAAGGGAGAGCTCCTATGGAGAGGAGGTACTTCTTCCCTAGCACCCTGCATTGAGTTTTCTCTTCTGCCCCAAAGACCCACCAGGTCTTTTCTCCCAGGCAGGGGAGTCTTCAGAGCTCTTCTATTCTCAGCACCCACAGTCTAAGGGGCCCGGCATGGCCTTCTCCTTGGCCCTGGATGGGCTCAGCATCCTCTGGCTTCTCAGCTCACAGGAATCTGGCAAGGATTGTACCTCCAGCGGCTCACACATTCACTGTCTACACATATCTTTATTGAATTGCCCAGTGAAGAGGGAGTTGTGACCTGAAATACCACCCTAGGCTTTAATAGAGAGATGGATAGAAGACAGATAGAGAGAGCCTGAAGCAAAGGAACTGACTGGCTTGGCTTGGGAGTCAGAGGATGGTGGCCCTTACATCTGAAATAATGACCTGCTTCACCAGGAGGAGAAGGAAAGGCATTCCCAGTGCAGGGTCTCCCATATGCAAATACCCAGAGGGTGGAAGAGAGATGTAGCCTGTGGCTGCAGTGCAGGTAAATGAGGCTAGTAAAGCCACTGGGGCTAACCGTGAGCTTGGAATTTTGGACCTTGTCCTCTGGGCAATCTGAAGTCATGGATAGGGTCAGGGTAGGAGAGAGACATAATCCAATTTGAGGCAACCAGGGCCTAGAAGATGAGTTGAGGATGGGAGGGGTAAAGGCCATTCTCCAGGTGAGAAAAAATGAGTAGGGTAGATGGGAGCCAAGACTGCCATAAAGTGATAGAAAGGAGGAACCAACTGGAATATTTGTGAGATAAGATTGGGAGGGACTTGGTGATGTCACTTAACTAGTCCAGGCAGTTAACCCTTGAAGGCCCTGCCTCAGAGCAACATGATAGGGACCCTGGAGACCATGTAGATCAGAACTTCTGACTTACAGAGTATGATTTAGTAGATCTGAGGTGGGATCTGAGATTCTGCATCTTTTACAAGCTCCCAGGTGATGCTGATGCTGCTGGGTCATATTCTCAGTAGCAAAGACCTACACTGGGCCATTTTATGAGGAAACTGAAGCTCAAGTAGTCAGCATACTTGTCTAAGACTACATGGTTAGAATGAAGCCCCAAATCTCTGGGCTCCCAATCCAGTGCTCCTTGTACCAAGCCACACTGCCACTTCCCTTCTGGGCAGAGTCTGTTGCTGGTCGATCCTTGTTTGACTGAATGGAGGCAGGAAGCCCAGAAGGATACTCCAGAAATCGAAGGTCTGAGGATTGTGGTACTGGCAAAGGGCTCTGTGATGGCCAGAGGGAAAGACTGGAAAAAGAGGTTACTGAGGCTAGAAGCAAGAATAGGATGGTGGCTGGCAAGTGCGGGCACAAGGTGTAAAGCCAGACTGAGCAGTCAGCAGGGGCCAAGTTGGGGGCAGGGCCTGAGGGCCACAGCAAGAAATTTAAACCAGATACTATGGGTTTTGTGGGCTCAATGGAGAGCCATCAGAAAATTTAAACAAAGCATCATGATCAGCAATAGGTTAGGGCTATGAACTGGCTGTAGTTCAGAAAATATTGATGTGGAGGGAAAGTGGGTTAAGCCCTGCAAGCAGAGAGGCCAGCAGGAGGCTGCTTCAGTGATCTAAGTGAGCAATAATAAACAGGCACTGATCAAATGGCAGTGGGGAGGAAGAGTGGTGAACAGATTTGGGGTCCATTTGACAGGACTGAATGACTGACTGATAGGATGTGGGGTACGAGGGAGGAGGCATGTTGCCAGTTTCTGACTTGGGCACACAGGTAGGTAGTGAGGTCATTCCCTGAGCTGGGGAGCCAGGGAAGCTGCTGGCTGGGGGAAGAGAGTGGCTCAGTATGAAGCAGGCTGAGTGTGAGGTGCCTATGAAGCAACAAACAGGGAACATCCAGTGGAAGCTGAGCGCATGGTTCTGATGATTAAGACCTCACAGTGCTGGCCAGGCCCTTGGAAACCATCTAGTTCAACACACCTACCCCATCCCCACTTTACAGATGAGAAAACTGAGCCCAGAGAAGTGAAGAGACAGGAAGCAACTGGTATAGTTGAAAAGCTTCTGAGACAGAAACACACTTACAAATCCCAGTCCTGCTAATAATCTCTGTGTGAGACCTTCAGGTCCTATCTCACAGAATTACTGGAAAGGTAAAATGAGCTCCTCCTGTACTGAAGTGCCTAGTTCATGGTCTGGTGGCTCCAATGCCCAAGGGACACTGAGGACTGGCCATACCTAGGGCCTACAGAAGACTGAGGGTAGCAGGATTCAGTCAGCAGGAAAAAGCCTGATTGGTCTTTTGTTCTGTCTATTCCACTGGCAGGTCCAGAACATCAGCCTGCAGCAGGGGGAAACAGTGACTGTGGAGGGCTTGGGGGGTCCTGACCCGCTGCCCCTGGCCAACCAGTCTTTCCTGCTGAGGGGCCAAGTCATTCGCAGCCCCACCCACCAAGCAGCCCTGAGGTTCCAGAGCCTCCCGCCACCTGTTGGGCCAGGCACCTTCCATTTCCACTACCAAGGTAGGCCTGGGCAGTGGAGGGAAGAACCAGCCCAATCTGGCTGCCCTCCTAGGAGTTTCTGGTATTATTACAGCCTGGGGGGAACAGGGCAAGGTTAGTAACATACAGCACAGGTGCCCAGTGAAGCTGTGTACAACTGGAGGTGAGTACTGCACATCTGACACCTCCAGAGCTTTGTCTCTTCCACCTACCACCCTTCAGAGAACTGGTCTTGAAGGAGGACTGATACAGGATCAAGTAGCCCCCAGGTATGCCTATTGCTATTCATTCATTCATTCATGCATGCATGCATTCATTCATTCATTCCGTATAGTTTTCATAGGCATCTGCTCCTTGTCAAGCTTGTGCTAGGTACTGATAATATCAAGATGAACCAGCCAGTCCTTGCCATCAGAGTTCAGAATCTCAAGGGGAAGCAGACAATTAAATAGGCAATAACAATATAAGTCCTCTCCCCAAATGCAAAGGGGCCAAGGTCAAGGGCTTGACAGTAATGATCTGGAGGTGCCTAGCTAACGGCCTGGCCTTCCTGAACTGCTTCTCCCACTCTGGACCTGGCCCATGCCCTAGTTAGCTCAGAACATCTCTGAAAATAGAGAAGTGTCATGCTGTAATGGAAAAATCACAGACTCAGAAGATGAGCAGATCTGTGTTTGAATCTCCTTCCTACTGCCTGTTGACCTTGGACAAGTCATTTGAACTCTCTAACCCTCCTTTTCCTCTGCTGTAAGATGAGACCAAAACACATACTCTACAAAGTCATGGTGAGAATTAAACAAAATGGCATGTATCAACTGCTTAGCATATGCTCCATGAAGGAACCAGAAACTAGTATTGAAGAGCTGGTAAGACGAGGAAGGAAGAAGGAGTTTGGGAATCTGCCCCTCTTCCATCAGCATCCCTCCTGTCCCCCCTCTCCCAGGCAGTCTTCTTGATCCTTTGTACTGCACCAACAGGGTAACCAGTTCAGACTGGAGGGTGCTAATTGGGAAATAATTGGTATGAGCAATCATAAGATTACCTTGAATTATCATGGACCACTTCCATGGCCCTGTGGGGGGTCATAGCCTAGGGAGGAGAAGAGGCACTCCTCTGGAAATGGGGATGCCTGGGACCCACCTATGGAGCACTCACCCCTTCTTGGCCTATCCACCCACACTGGGGAAGCAGTATGGCATGACAATAGGGAGCCTGGCAGTGGGCAGGAGATGGCCAGGGGCTTGGCAAAGACAAGGGGCGAGCTGAGAGAAGGGTGAGCATCTAGGTGGCCCAACCAGCCTCCCTAATGGCTCATCAATCCTCCCTAACAGCAGGCATAATTTCACGCCACGGTAACCTTCACTCTTGCTGCAAATTCCTTTGTAAAAAACCCCAGACCTCCTCTCTCGCGGGCCAAACAAAGGTGGCTGACAGACAGGGAGTTAGAGGTCCTGCAATGGGAAACAGACCCCAAGGAGGGGCTGAGAGCGCTGGCCCAGTCCCACCTCCTTCTCAGCTCCCAGAAGCCCTCCCTCCTCGGCCCACTTTTTGTCAATGATCAGCTCTTTCCCTAATGAGTGTAATTCCCCTAATTATAGGCTGTAATTAGCCCTGATCCCAGAGATGGGAACAGGAGGAGCATGTACTCACATGCGTGCCTCCCTGGGCTGGAGACAGAGGGTGCCAGAAGAGGGGGTGAGGAGCCTAGTACCAATGCTGCTGCTAAAGCTGTCCAAGATAATGTTGGAGATCACAAGGATGGGCACCCACGAGGGCCTCGTCTGTAGAACCAACTTCCAGCGCCCCTCCTACAGCCTCAGACAGGGTGAGGAAGCAGAGGGCCCTGCCAGGCAACCCTTCCTCCCTCCTGAGCATTCCTGGCACTGGACTTGGCTCCAGAAACAGCCGTCAGGGAGAAAATAGCTCAACAGATTGCAGTGGTGCAGGCTCTCCGGGAACAGTCGTCATGGCAACAGGAAGAAGCTTATCCTGGGAAGTGGCACTTTACCCACTATGGAGTCTGAAGGCTTCATCATCCATCCCCTTACTCCCCACCGTCTCCTGCTCACTTCATCTCAGCCCAATTTTCTAATCTGTGAAATGGGGTACTTCCCTTCCCAGAGTTGTTATAACTCATGGGGAAGATCTAAGTACAGGTGCTGAGCATGACATCTGGCTCATGGCCTAGAACTCCCTGGGTATCATACCCCCTCCATTCTGGGTACAGTGCCTCACGCCCTCCTTCCTATCCCACACTGGCCTGGGGTTTCCTCCCAGAGCATTGTGAGTGGCTGCCCTGAACAACTACCCAGGACAACCTTGTCTATTGTTCTCAGGTTTCTCTGACTCCTGAGCCCAGGTCTCTACTCCTGGGGAAGCAGGTGAGAGAGGAGAGATGTAAAGCAAGTAGGCTTCAGAGCCAAGAGCTTGAAGGGCCTATTCTACCACTTAATAGCCGTGTGATCAAGGCAAGTTCCTCAGTCTCTCTAAACCTGAGTTTTTCTCATCTGAAAATGAATAACCCCTGCCTTGCCTGCCTTCCTGTGTTGTAGACATCAAGTAAGAAGAGTGTGAAGGCATTTTAGAAGCTGCAAGGTGCATTCTGATGTGAGGTGCTTTATTAATCAAGATTATAAACAACAGCAGGCTGGTGCATTCGATATTTGTTCTGTGCCAGGCACTGCATATCTGTCCTCTCACGTAACAACGTTGGATGCAATACTCTAAATGGGTGGGTAAACAAGGAAACTAAAGCACAGAGAAGTTAGGTAACTTGCCCAAGGTGGCACAGGAAGGAGAGGAGCCTATGCTCAAACCTAAGCAGTCTGACTCCAGGGCCTACCTCCTCAGCACTGCCTTATACTGCCTGCCAATAACAAGTAACCATTCATTGGCCATTCTCTTAAGAACCCTGTGAGAGAGGGAAGAGTAGTTATCATCCCCTTTCACAGACCTAGTAACTAAGGCCAGGGAAGGTGAAAAATCACAAAACTTTTTCTGGACCCTAGTTTGCCCAGAGGAAGCTTTTTCTACTCACACAAAGGGCCACAGAGGCTAGTAGAGTCCATGCTTAGACCTCTCTTTCCATCCACCTGGAGCCAGTGGTAGTAAAGGTTGCCCACACCCACCCCACCCCATGCAAGATCCAAGAGTCCTTCCTCAGTCTAGACCATCCCCATCTCTCCCACCAGCCCCAAAGGTCTTTAGCCTCTGTAGCCTAAGCCTTCCCTCAGCCTCTCTCATTGATCCCTCTAACCCTCTTCCTCACCTCTCAGACCCCATTTTTAGCTACCACCCCAACTTGGCCCTAAGTTGGGATTGGCCAGATTGTTTTGTAGGATTTGCTGCCACCATTCGGTCGTATTTGGTATGACAGTCCCAAAAGCTACAGTTTCCCAGGGCAACTTATCCCTCCCCCAACTTCCCTGAAGGCATATATTGCCTCCCCACCATCGCCCCATCCAGTTTTTAAAAGCAGTATACAGCCCCTGCCATCAAGCTATTTTAGCATTTCAATGAACACTGGGGAAACTTTTACTGTCTGCAATTCATATTTGTCCCCTATGGGAAAAATAATATAAATACTTTACATCATAGGCTTTTTGCTGTTTCAAGTGCTTTCACATCTACATGTCTTTTAATAAACATTTTTTGAAGATGTACTATCAGCCAGGTTCCAGGGATACCAAGTTGAATAAATTACTATCTCATTTATTCTCACAATAACCCTGTACGTAGGCCGGCATTTTGAACCTCATTTAACAAATGAGGAAACTGAGACACAGAAAGGCTAGTAACCTGTCTAAAGTGTCAGAAAGGTTAGGCCAGAACTCAAGCTTCCTAACTTCCAGCTCTGTGCTTGCTCCATTAAGCAGCCCAGGCTGCTGGAAATATCATGGATACCTCTTAGGGAAGGGATCAGTATCTTTTCTGGAATTCCTGATTTTTTTCTGGCCCCAAGTGACACCTCCAGGCAGGCTGGAGTAAACCCCTTTGCCCTAGGTATGACTCGGCAGCCCGCCTCCCCCCGCCCCCCCGCCCCACACACACACAATGTTACCCATTCTCTCTCTGCAGCCTATCTCCTGAGCTGCCACTTTCCCCGACATCCAGCTTATGGAGCTGTGACTGTCACTAGCCTCCACCCAGGAGGCAGCGCCCGCTTCCACTGTGTCACTGGCTACCAGCTGAAGGGTGCCAGGCTCCTCACCTGTCTCAACGCCACCCAGCCCTTCTGGGATTCCCAGGAACCTGTCTGCATCGGTGAGTGGCCCCAGGAGACTCAGTGCTGAATAGAGGAGTAAGGTGGGGGACTAAGCTGTGCTCTGTTGCTATCTAGCGCCTTTATTTGCTCTCCATAATGAGCCAGAAAACGGCTACACACCTCAGCGGCATCTGTCCAACCAGTACTCAATGAGCGCTTACTGTATGGAGGCACCACGGCTGCAGAGAACTAAATTAAAGAGTGTGCCCTCGAAGAGCCTATACTTTCTGAAGAAGGGGGAAAGAAAAGCACATGAGTTATCAATTTTCACAGCAGGAAATAAAAAGTACCAATGAAGAGATATAAAGTAACCTGGGAGGAGACAAAGCAATTATTCTCAGGCATTTAGAAGCCTTCCTGAAGGAAGTAGCATTGGAGGTTTGACATTTCAGTGGAAGGAACAATGTGGACAGTGACACAGAGGTGACGAGAGGGAGTATTTAGGGACAAAGAAGACGGCCGGGTTTGACTGAGGCCTAAGACATGAGGAGGGGGATGTGGGAGGGCCTTGAACCTCAGCCAAGATACTGGAGTGGGGAACTGTTGAAGTTTTTGGAGAAGAGAGAAGAGCTAGGAACTAACTATTCCTCAGGAGAGCCAGCCAAGTGGCATCAGCAGGCTAGGAGGCCAGCCAGGCAAGAGGGTTTGAACTTAGGCAGTGACTTTGAGAATGAAGATGAGGGAAGAGGTTCCAGAGACACTGATGAGTGAAAGGGGGAAAGTGGAAGGTGACTCCCAGGTTCTGGTCCTGGGTGATCAGGTAGTCTGGGAGAGCGGCCAGTTGAGAGTAGCTTGCTGGCAGGAGGAAGATGGAGTGTTTAGTTTGCAGTATTAAAGGCAGCTTGAGTTTTTAAACCTTATTTCACTCTATACACTCTTCCTGGGTGCCAGGCACAAGCAGAGGTGAATGAGCCAGGGGTGGTCTCTGCCCTCAGGGAGCTCTCTATCTAGTGGGAAGATAGGCAAGCAGCTCAGCAGATTCAGTGCAGACAGTGCTGTGATGGGAGGACCTCAGGGTGCAGTGGGGATCCAAGGGAGGAACTGCTGTTCCAAAACGAGGAAGGAGGCAAGGAAAGCTTCCCAAAGAGACAACATAGATGGATTATAAGAATGTTCGCCCAGAGAAGTGGAGTGGATTCCTGGAACAGCAGATGGAGAGGTATGAAGGGATAAAGCAAAATGCTACAGCGAGGACATAGTGAAGTGTGCCTGAAGAAAAGGGTACATGGGGAGAGACTAAAACCAAGTCAAGAGATGGTTAGGTTCATAAAGGGCTTG
Organism: Pteropus vampyrus; assembly: GCF_000151845.1. Classification (NCBI taxonomy): domain Eukaryota; kingdom Metazoa; phylum Chordata; class Mammalia; order Chiroptera; family Pteropodidae; genus Pteropus; species Pteropus vampyrus. The sequence goes on from NW_011888831.1 coordinate 6,806,070, forward strand.
GATGCCACGGCTTGACCGTGGACTCTATCTGCAGAGCAATAAAGAATTACTGAGGAACTTAAGTATAGGATGGGGGCATGATCAGATTTGAAGAGCAGTTCCATTCTGAGAACAAGAAAAAAGGTGGGTCTGCCCTCTTTGCAGAGAAACAGAGAAGCAACTCACTACAATCCCCTCCCCAAGAGGTTTATGAGGTTAAAATATTCTGTCTTGAACATTTGGAGACAAAGACTATGTCTTGGCAGCTTGGTCTCTGAGAGCTGGCAGGGTCCAGAGCTGTGTGACCAAGAAAGGAAAAGTGCTGCCTGGAACCAGCTACACTCTTGCCTGAGACTGCTTCACTTAACTGGCCATACTTAACTGCTAGGAGTTTGTGGCCAAGTAGCCCAGCAGTCCTCAGTGATGGGTACAAGCAAGTTGTTCAGCCTCTACTTGCAAAGAGAGGGAAGTCCCAGGCCAGAGGAGTCAGTGCTGGAAAAGCCCTAAAGAGTCAGCCCAAGAATGACAGTGGCAGTGATGCTATTTCAGAAAGTGTTCAAGGCCATCTCCTGGCTAGCAGTATCTGCTCAGGGCACAAGATTTGGAGGTGAATGATATGTACACACTGTCATCCCTGATGTAATCCTACCCTCTTTTACATTCACTCACTGATTTTATTCAACAAACACTGAATATCAACTCTGCCTGGCCTGAAAAACCTGGACCCTCCCCCGGGAAGTCCTAGTTAAGGGACACATCTCAACAATAACTGATTTTAGAAAAGTGGCATGAGGTAGAAGTAGCAGATATACCCAAGAAGCCCTGGGCAAGGGGCTTTGAGAAAGCCCACTCTGGGAGTAAGGAGAGTCAGGAAAGGCCTCCCAGAGGAGTCAGCAGAGAGGGAAAGTGACTCATCCAGGGCCACACAGCTAGGCCTTGGCAGATCTACCACAGTCAAAGGAGTTGCACATAAATAGTCCCAGAGGTGTGGAAGATTAGGAGATAGGATTCTGGAGTCTAGGCTGCCTGGAGCTGCAGGGTCATGGGGGCAAAGAATTAACTTTCAGAACCATGAAGGCAAAGATCCCTGCTGCCCCACGCACAAGGTACAGAGCTAGGACGGGCAGAAAGACTTGTTAGGCTGCCTAGGACCCAGTCAGGGGTCCAGCACACAGTCCTATCCCTGTCGCGCAGCTGCCTGCGGTGGAGTGATCCGCAATGCCACCACTGGCCGCATAGTCTCTCCAGGCTTCCCGGGCAACTACAGCAACAACCTCACCTGCCACTGGCTGCTTGAGGCTCCTGAGGGCCAGCGGCTGCACTTGCACTTTGAGAAGGTTTCCCTGGCAGAGGATGACGACAGGTGAGATGTCCTGGTGAGGTGGGAGTGTCTGGCCTGGTAATATCTTGCTAGAGGGATGGTATACAAGCATGGGGCCACGCCCCATACGGGTCAGCGACCAGCCACACAGATGCTGCTCTGCTGGCCCAGGCTCATCATCCGCAACGGGAACAACGTGGAAGCCCCGCCTGTGTATGATTCCTATGAGGTGGAGTACCTGCCTATTGAGGGCCTGCTCAGCTCTAGTCGACACTTCTTTGTGGAGCTCAGTACTGACAGCAGTGGGGCAGCTGCAGGCATGGCCCTGCGCTATGAGGGTGAGCCTGATAGGGCCTAATCAGGGGTGGAGGGCTTGGGAGGGGGCTTGGGCCTAGGGTCTCTTCTGTCACACCCTCCTCTTCTCCCTCTATTGCATCATCACTCTTTTAAACTCAGCCCTTGCTCACCTGGCACTTAGGCCCTCTCTCCCTGCTCCTCCCCTTGAGTCCAGGATTCCCAACTCATCTTTGCAGAAGACCCTTGCCTGGACCCAGGCCCCCTGGTCCAAGTGAATGAATTCTCTAGAATTTGAAAAGCAAAAAAGGCCTCAATCCTTAGGGAAGAAGAATTTGCTGTTAAGAGACATTCTAGAACCACGCATGCATGCACACATTCACTAATTCATTCAAAACATTTATTGAGTCCCTCTCAAAACTAGGCACTAGAAATACAAAAGTTATCAGGACAGCTTCCTAAGCATAATAGGACTAGAAACTCTGGTCTGTCCCTGCCCCCTCCTCCAAGCACAGGACATACATTTGTAGTAAAGATGAAAAAGGCCCTTGGGAGGGAAGTTGGAAGACATCTGCCCCCTGTGTTTGCCCCAGTCAAGGCTGAGCTGGACTGGGCCCTGTGGTTTACAGCCTTCCAGCAGGGCCATTGCTATGAGCCCTTTGTCAAATATGGCAACTTCAGCAGCAGCGCACCCTCCTACCCTGTGGGTACCACCGTGGAGTTCAGCTGTGACCCTGGCTACACCCTGGAGCAGGGCTCCATCATCATTGAGTGTGTTGACCCCCATGACCCCCAGTGGAATGAGACAGAGCCAGCCTGCCGAGGTCAGTAGGCACCAGTGGATGGGCCTGCCAGGGACACTAGGGTGGGCACTAGGGAACCAGCAGGGTGGGCACTAGGGAACCAGCCGCAGAGCCTGGGGCCACAGGGGCCCAATGACAGGTATGACTCAAGCTTCCCTCTGAAGAAGAGCTGGGGGCTCCCAGCAATGGGTAGACACTTCTGTGAGCAAATGGCAGCCCCAGGACACAGCACTGGGGGGAACAGGGAAGGGATACACCTCCCAGACCACCCCTGCCTTCCAGCTGTGTGCAGTGGGGAGATCACAGACTCAGCCGGCGTGGTGCTCTCCCCCAACTGGCCAGAGCCCTACGGCCGTGGGCAGGACTGCATCTGGGGCGTGCATGTAGAGGAGGACAAGCGCATCATGTTGGATGTCCGAGTGTGAGTGACCACTGGGCTAGGCCAAGCCAGCTCCTAAACAATGGAGACATGTCTTGCCCATCCCATCCTGGGATCCCCTGGCCCACCCTCCCTGACAGTCCTCCTCCACAGGCTGCGCATAGGCCCTGGTGATGTACTTACCTTCTATGATGGGGATGACCTGACAGCCCGGGTCCTGGGCCAGTACTCAGGGCCCCGTGGCCACTTCAAGCTCTTTACCTCCATGGCCGATGTCACCATCCAGTTCCAGTCGGACCCCGGGACCTCGGTGCTAGGGTACCAGCAGGGCTTCGTTATCCACTTCTTTGGTGAGCTTGCCCCTGCCCCACCCCATGCCTGGGAAAGAGGAGATGCCAGAATGCAGACCCCAAATCACGGCAAGTCAGAAAGTCCAAGGCAATGAGAAGCATGAGTGCTCTTATCTGACAAGGGAAAGCTGGAAACACTGAAGGAAGCTAGTCTTGTTCTCCATCTTTCCCCCAGAGCCCAATGGGAGAAAGCCTGCCTTCTGTTGCAGCAAGAGGGATTTGGTAGGTGGCAGGGAGAACTTCATAACAAAAATAGGGAACTAAGGAAAGGTTTTTGATACTACCTTTCTAATAATCTTTAATAAAAATGACAAGTTTCCCCATTCTACCTGACCCTGTCTCAGCACTGAGAAACTGGCCAACATGTTTTTGGAAGGTCAAAGCCTACATGATTATCTAGGAATCTAGGAGACAGAATGATATCAGGAACAGGCAAGAAGGGGCCCTTGAGCAGGGAGAATGAATCGCTGAGCCTGCCCATGCCACACCCAGGACAAACTGGCAGGAGCCCAGTGCCTTCAGGGTAAGGGAGGCTAGCACAGTTGCTTTGGTGCTGGCTGAGGGTCTGCATCTTGCTGCCCCTGTGCCCCTAGAGGTGCCCCGCAATGACACGTGTCCGGAGCTGCCTGAGATCCCCAATGGCTGGAAGAACCCATCACAGCCTGAGCTGGTACATGGCACTGTTGTCACTTACCAGTGCTACCCCGGCTACCAGGTGGTGGGATCCAGTGTTCTCATGTGCCAGTGGGACCTAACCTGGAGTGAGGACCTGCCCTCCTGCCAGAGGGGTGAGTGCACCTATTCCCCAGATTCCCCTCCCAATGTAACCTATAAACCTCTCTCCTGGACTCTGAACCAGACTCCAGCTGTTATTAGCTGGTATCCTTGAAGTTCCTTCAGCTCTCATGGCCTCAGTTTCATCATCTGTGAAATGGGACAATACCTTTCCATAAGGTTATCTACCAAGTACTCCAAGGATTTCGTTCCAATTGATTTTGTTAACTCTGATGGATAGAGGCAGATGAGGGAATACACCAGCAAAATAGTAGGGACAGATAACTAGCGGGTGGAGCCATGGCATGATGATGTTGGCTGGCCTGGAACAAGGCCAGGGTAGATTGGCTTTTGTCAAGTTCTACTTGGGCTACTTCCCCCCACCCCATCATCTCCTATCTGTAGTGACTTCCTGCCATGACCCTGGGGATGTGGAGCACAGCCGACGCCTCATATCTAGCCCCAAGTTTCCCGTGGGGGCCACCGTGCAGTATATCTGTGACCAGGGTTTTGTGCTAACGGGTAGTGCCATCCTTACCTGCCATGACCGCCAAGCCAGCAGCCCCAAGTGGAGCGACCGGGCCCCCAAATGTCTCTGTAAGTGTCAAACAGGTAGGAAGAAACCTCTGGTAGGAGATAAAAGATGCTGTCCCTGGAGACCACAGGCCTGGCACCCTCACTGGGCTCTCCCTCATTTGCAGTGGAACAGTTCAAGCCATGCCATGGCCTCGGCGCCCCCGAGAATGGTGCCTGCAGTCCTGAGAAGCGGCTACACCCAGCGGGGGCTACTATCCACTTCTCATGTGCCCCTGGCTATGTGCTGAAGGGCCAAGCCAGCATCAAGTGTGTGCCCGGACACCCTTCACATTGGAGTGACCCCCCACCCATCTGTAGGGCTGGTGAGTGCTGTCACCCCAAAACCTCTGCATGGCCCATAGGGCTGCTCTGGCAAAGATGTCAAATGTTGAGAAAGAGAATCTGCCCATGCCACCTTCGTATTACCTCTGGTCTCCCCTTAATCTCCCCAATCTCTGCCAGATTTTTCTGACCTGGTGATAACAAGACAAATGCTAGGGTGGGTTCTCCTTGGACAAATCCTTCCCACGATCAGTGGTTTGGCCTGTTGAGCTCACCCACTACCCTTGGCCCTCCTCTCTTGTTCCAGCCTCTCTGGATGGGTTCTACAGCAGCCGCAGCCTGGATGGTGAGTCCCCACCCTTAAGAGCCAGGGAGGTAGTCTCCCTCCCCTGGTTCTCACAGCAACCAGGCCATGGGTTCTCCCAAGGAAGGAGGGCAGAGAAAGAGAGTAGTCTGGGACAGGCAGGGCAAAAAGCTCCTTTTCTGCCTTCATCCAGCTGGAGGGAGCTGGTGGCTGGATGCCCCCGGGCAGAGGTGAGGGGAATGTGGGCTCCAGGTGACAGGGACCTCTGCCCCAATCTCACCCTCTGTGTTTTCAGTTGCCAAGGCGCCTGCTGTGTCCAGCGCCCTAGATGCTGCCCACATAGCAGCTGCCATCTTTCTGCCACTGGTGGCGATGGCACTCTTGGTGGGAGGTGTGTACCTCTACTTCTCCAGGTAAGTCTGGCTTCCCTTCTTGCCCTCCATACCTGACTCACTCCTGCCTAGCACTGTGGACTCACAGGCTTCTCTGTCTCACAGGTTCCAGGGGAAAAGCACCCTGCAGCTTCCCCGAACGCGACCCCGCCCCTATGACCGAATTACCGTGGAGTCGGCATTTGACAATCCAACTTATGAGACTGGAGTAAGTACCTTTGCCAGTCTTGACACCCTATCCAGCATCCAGTTCTATGCTCCCTTGGGCAGGTACCCTGAGGGTCCTGCCAAGCCCTCTCATTCTTTCTCTTTTCCTTAGGAAGGTGGATTATGGGCTGGCAAACATTATACAAGTTTCCAACTCCCAGCAGTCTCTTTCCTTTGCAGGAGATGAGAGAATATGAAGTATCCATCTAGGTGGGGGCAGACTGGAGAAGCCAGCTCAGCCCTGCATCACAGCCCAGCAGCAGAGTTCCCAGCTTCCTGCTGTCCCTCCACCTCCTGTACATACCACCTGGGAAGAGATGCCACCAATCCCTCAAGAAGTTGTGCCCTTCCCCACTTGCAATCCCCACCAGGGCCTATGTTCTTGGTATCACTGCCCACTTAGGGTCCTTCCTTGGGTCCAGGTCAGGGGGCATCTGCCTCTCAGCAGAACACAGCTCTAGCATATGTATCAAGAACCAGCATTCTCCTGACCTTCCTTCATGCCCTGCACCTCCAGCCTGGAATTCACAGGCAGAGCAGGAGCACCTGCTTCCACTTGACCAACTCACAAGGCCATCACCAGTGGCCAAAACTGCTCTCAACAGTGACCTCTGGGTAGTACTGGCATGCCAACGTCAGCCCCTAGAGGAGGTCTCTAGTCCTTCTCTAAGGCCCCGGGAATGGACAGTTCTGCCTCCTGTCCCTTCCTAGTGGAGGCAATAATTCTAAGGGATCCTAAGGGGTTTAGGGACCCTACCCAAGCTCAGGTTGGGCTGCCCTAGGCACTCATGCTCCGCACCAAAGCAGGAAACCCCACTGCTCCCCTGGCAGCCCTACATCCTGAAGAGAATGAGACCTTCCTCTGATGCCAGTCTGGCTGTTACAAACATCCTTTTTCCCACTAGTCCCTCCTCTAACCCCAAACACTTGCCAGACTTTCCTCCTGGCCACTGTGTTTTGAGATAAGAGGAGTGGACAGGCATATTCTGGAGAGAAGCAGAGGTCCAAGGGTCCAGGAATTTGGCATGGAACAGGGGGCCAGAGAGCCCCAGGGAGAGGCCCAGGAGCTGGCTGCAGGCCACTCTGTACATGTAATGTATTATATGGAGTCTGGTTTCCAGCCAGAGAAGAATCTTCTATTTCGGTTGTTTCCTTATTAAAATGGTGTTTTTGAAAAAACCAAGCAATGGCCAAGTGGATGCTGCTTTCTTGGAGGGAAGGGAAGTGGGAGATAAATGGGATGCGGACTTCAGGACTTGAAGGCATGCTTGACCCACAAACTAATACTCCCTATATTTTATCAAAAACCAGGTATGTGCAGGTGCTACAGGGATCACTGTTCCAACAAGGTCAGTGCAACAGATGGCAGTGAAATGAGAGGTCCCAATGGCTGGTGTCACAGGGGTGTAGAAGCCCAGGAACCCAACTGATCAACCACCCCAATGCCTCATTTCCTCCTCTTTGCTAGGTCCAGAACCACAAGCTGACAAACTCCTAAACCCCTTCTCGATGTATTGCTGACAAGTCCCAGGAAACCTGACGCACCTCTCCTTCTCCTTCTTTCCCAGCTAGCTCAGAAAATTGGAATAGGAATCTAAGACAACTCCTAAACATGAGACTCTAGTCTATCTTGGCCTCAGAGAACATACAGACTCAGTATCAGGGACAATGCAGCATAGAGGCTTGGCTCCTATTTTAGCAAAAGCCCTATTCATGGACTCTAGAAAGAGGTGGCTGGACAGAATATCCGTAAGTTTGCCAAGTGTGGTCCCTCCCAGACCCTTTGCGCCTTCTCGATGGCCCCCAGTACCTCCTAAGATGAAACTGCTTGCCCTTGGTCCCCAGCATGCACATCCATGCTCAGCGGTGCATTATGCATGGCTGCTCTCCAGAATAAGAGCAAGAGGCAGAAAACGGAGTTATAGGAACTTAGAAGCTAAAAGACAAAATCCCTGAAGGAAATAATAGCAACCAGCAGCTTCTGCTTTTACAGTCTTCCAATAGGGAGGTCTTAACCACTCATGGCTGTCCACCTCCTGGCTCTAACACAAGCCACCTTGAGGGGTGGAGAGGCTCCAGTCCATGCAGAGTGCAATGCCTAGATTAGCCACAAGAGGTCACTTGTAAAGGCATCTGTATCCCACCTGCTCTCTCCCCTCAATCCCTGAATAGCTAGGCTGGAGCTCTCCAAGGTGGCACCAACTCCTGGCGCCGCGGGGCTGACCTCACTCTCCAAGTTCAAAGAAGAAGGTGTGTAGAGTGATTAGTTCCCCTGGCACTTGTCAACAGAGCCAAGTATTATTCTCTTCATTAGCCCATAGCCTATTCCTATTCTCAACTGCAATTGATGGTGTTGATTAAAGTAAAGCCTTGCTCACTAGGCTTGTACCAATGTCTTACTATCTGCCCCATAATGCCTTTGGGGCAGTAAAAAGGAGGCCAGAAAAAGAGGGCTCATGAGGTTCCAACTTCTGAGGGCGTGTGGCATGAAACACAGGAAAGATGAGGTCTGGCCACTTCCATATATCTAGCTCAGCCCTCCACATCTCTGGCCCATAGCCATTAAGATTTCTTGTTTCCTGAGGCTGGTAGAGAGCAGACAGCGGCCAGTTAACATGACATTTCCCCCACTCCAACCAAACCAATAAGGCCCACCACCTTATCATTCTTCCCAGGCACCAATGAGATCATCAGAAACCTAAGGCCACACACTGACATCCTTCATACTATCCCAAAAGAAGGAGTAGCAGCAGCAACTCCTCACAGGCAGCTTAGACAGTGTTCTGGCCTGGGAATCAAGAAATCGGATTCATTCCTAGGTCTGCCATAAATTGAACTAAGCAAATCACTGCTCTTCTCTGTGAATCTGGAAATGAGAGGTGGACCCCTCAGGTGGTCTTTGAGCCCTTTTCAGTTTTACACTTCTGAGAATACTAAGTATACCTTAACATCCAAAGTGAGCAAGAAAGAGCTACTCGGTAACAACGCCAAATAAATGCCTAGTGTCAGGAACAGAGATGTCATTCCCTTCTCCACTGCTTCATCTACAGTCTGGCAGAGATAACTGGCCATCTCTAATGGCGATAACAAGGGGAGGGGCGGGCGCCGCGGAGGTAGTAAAGCCTCGCCCAGAATTCAAGATGAGGCTTTCAGACTACAAGTCCCAGCATACAGTACTGCAGCTCTCAAAAATATCCTAGGCAGGCAAGTCACTCTTCCCCTAGTCCATCCTACCGTACAGTGCATCGCACGCATACGAAACTACGACTCCCCAAATCCACCAGATCATCGCGATTCTTGCTCCCAGGGTGCAATGCGCTCCGGGTCGCCCTTTACCCCCGCCCCCTTGAGCGTTGCAAACTGGGAATTGAAGTCCACTGTAGGCAGGTAACTGGGCGTTGTCAACATCACAAACTCTTCGCTTTCGGCTTCCTCTTGAAGAACAGTTCTCAGGGACAGAGATCAAGAGGGTAATAACAGGCTGGCGAAACTCTGCAGGGCGTCATCACTACGCAAGGCAGAGGTGTTGAAGCTAAAATTAACTGTTGGGAACGGGAGGGAAGTGGGAACAGCACCCATCCAACCCAACATCAAAAGCACCGTTCTCCGTCGCGATGGCTTTTCTTTTCTCTTTACCAATATGGCGCCTGGTCCAGCCACACCTGACGCTGGAACCAAACAGTCCATCCAGTACAACACACCTAAGAGTACTGCTGTCAACGACAGCCTACCAGCTGCAGCCAACACCACACCTTGCTCCTTCCTGTTCTTGCCTGAGGACTCCAAGGACATGGTAGCCTATATCCCATTACTAAAATGGCGAAAGAAGAAGCATTCTTGTTAGGGCCTGCCAAGTGACAATACGCCTGCGCGAGAGCCGGCTGTGTTGTGGGGCGAGGGAGGAACATCCTCAACACGCCTGCGCGGGAACAGAGTATTCTCGGTCTATACACAAACACCAATGGATGAAGAGTCCCTATGTTCCTGCGGCTGCGCTGTGACCTTTAGTAGCTCTCCCAGGCGGCTGCGCGAAGCCTCAGGTCCCGCCCTTTTACCTCAGTACGCTGGCGCAGGGCAGAAAGGCGGGGGCTTCGGTTCTTCAGACGAATGCCAGCGCGGCTGCGCGCTGGGGGGTACCCCCTCACTGCGGCTGCGCGGGAGCCCGGCCGCCGGCTGTCACTGCGGTTGCGCGCGGCGAGCGGCGATCCCCGGGCGCCTGCGCGGGTGGCTTTGCGGGCGCTCGCGGTAAGTTTGCGCCAAGTGCGCGGCAGCCGGGACGCAGACGGCGGCGGCGGCGAGAGGCGGAGCCTGGGGACCACCCCCCATCACCCTCCCCGCAGTCACCTCACGTACCACAACCTCACCTAACCTCTCACCCCCCCTCCGATCCCCCCAACCCCGGGATGGCAGCGCCCGCCAGCCTTCCCAGCCGGACCAGCAGTCGCCAGCGCCGGCTTTAGCTTGTGGGACTAGGCCCCGCCGAGGCCTGACCCCCGGAGCCAGGACCCACCGTGCAGTCAGCCGCCGGGCCGGGGCTGAGGGGCCGCTCCCCCCTCACGGCCCGTGGGGAGGACGCTGCCGTCCCGGGGACTGGGGGCCGGGGGGTGGGGGGGAGCCAGGGCGAGGAAGTCGAGACCCGTGTTGAGAAAAAAGAAGGGGGGCCGGGGTCAGGAGCGCCCCCTCCCCCCGCTTCCCCCCTCCCCCCGGGGTTGGGGGGGCCGGAGCAGAAAGCGCCCAGCCCGGGAGGTGGATGAATGTGGGAGAAAATGGAGACCAAGACGATCGTGTACGACTTGGACACGTCCGGGGGGCTGATGGAGGTAAGAGTAGCCCTCCTCATCCCCTTCCCCCAGCGTCGGGAGGGAACCTCCGCCCCACAAAGCCGGTCCTGAGCTCGCAGCGCGCAAGAAGGCCAGGGGAGGGGGGTTCTTTCTCACCAGACTCTCCCTCCCATCTTTGCAATTCGGGGAGCTGAGCTCAGCCTCCGAGGACATTTGCAGCAGTTTCACCTACTCGCCGCCCTCGATTTGCTCTCCCGAGGCGCCAACCCACTCCATCTCGTTGCACCGGCGGGCCTCCCCACCCCCTTCTTGTCGGCCCTCTTTGTGCTTCCCCCAGCACGTCCGGGTACCGGGCTTCAGGCCTCTCCCGAGCCTGGCTTTGGAGTCCCCCACTGTCCATACAAGGAAGTGGCGAGCAGGGAACCGCGCACCCTCTCCCCATCCCCCTACCCTGATCCTCCCCATTTGGAAGAAGCTGTTCTCGTTGTTGTGCTGCAGGAACACGGTTAGGGTGGGCTCCCCCCTGGTTCCGGGGACTGAGAGGTTCTGAGAGCAGCCTGGATGGGAGGAAGAAGGACAAAAGGGGGGAGAAGGGTGGGTGACGGAGAAGCTGCGCCGGGGGGGCGACGGACAACCCGGGACCTCCGAGTGTGCACACACGCCGTTTGTATGTGTGTGCAGCAAATCCAAGCTCTACTGGCTCCCCCCAAGACGGACGAAGCAGAAAAGCGGAGTCGGAAGCCTGAGAAGGAGCCCCGGAGAAGCGGCAGGGCCACCAACCACGACAGCTGCGATAGCTGCAAAGAAGGTGGTGATCTCCTGTGCTGTGACCACTGCCCGGCCGCCTTCCATCTCCAGTGCTGGTAAGGTCAAGGGACCTCTTTGGAGCCTCTTGGCGGACCCTTCTCGGCACATTCCTTCACCTGGCCTACCCCTGCCTGCCAAAATAACGGGCGCTTGCAGCCGCTAGCTGACTTTTCTGCAGCCGCTGGGGTGAGCGCCTCCCCGCCCCCAGCTGTCTGCCGGGATCTGGCCGTTTGTGGGGGGGAGGAGCAGCGATGGGTCCGGACCCCGGGATGGGGGTTGGGAGGAGTGAGGAGAGTCCCAACTGGGACTGGAAGTCGCTGGGGAGCCGGGACAGAGCCGGCAGGGCAAGGCCGGCGGTGGCGGGGGAGGAAGGGGAGGAGCTCCGGGCCCTATGCCGCTCGCCTGCCCGCGCGCCCGTCGCCCTCGGGCTCCTGCCGGGCTGGGCTCTCCTCGGGGTGGGTTCGCGGAGCCTTCGGCGGCCGGAGCTGCCTTGGTTCAGACTCCGGAAACCCAGCGCCCAGGCACTTGCGGCTGTAGAAGAAATCATGGAGGGTGTCTTTCGAGTCCGCCTCTTCTCTACCTCTCTGTTTACAATATGGCGACCTGCCTTTAAATTATATTTTTATTCTCAGCGCCATTTTGGCTGCATATATGATTCGCAAACGTCTCCCGGTGAACGGTGGGAGTAGCCCCAGAGACCTTTTTGCAGAAGCTTCTCGGGGTTCGGGGCTGGGATCTCGCCGCTTTGGTCTTTTTCTCTGCCGCCGCTTGCCCCCTGTTGCCTCTCGGAGCTGCCTCCCTCTCCCCGCCCCGCGTTGCCGCCTCTTAGGAAATCGGGCCGGGTTAGACAATTAAAATTGCCCTTGGGCACCTATTTCACTTCTCTGCTTCGGATCGGAGAGCCCTTCGCTGCAAAATTCTTTGCTGCCGTGGAAAGATTGTTTGCGGTGGCTCCGCAAGAGCATTTTTAAGGAGTAGAGAAATGGAAAGCTGTGCGCTTTTTTCCCCCCTTACTGAAGGCGAGGGGAGGGGAGAGACCGTCAAGAGAGGGAGGGACCTGGGTTGATCGCCCGCTGCTTGATCCTCTTCTGCAGCTCAGCCCAGAACAATCCGTCCAGGAAGAGTTTAAACTCCAGCTTCTGCCTGGAGAAATCACCTCTGCCATCCGCAAAAGCCCCACATCTGCGCAAGGAACCCAGAATGGGTCTTGTTCTGTTGTTCAGCAACAGTTGACTGAGGCAGGCGAGAGGAGACCGGCTAGAGAGAGCGGGAAGGAGAGGGGCTGTTGGTTTGTTCCCACCCATTTTCTCATGTTACTTTTTTTAGCCTCTTTAAAAAAAAAAAAAAAAAAAAGGTTTTCCTTAAGCGCTCTACACAGTTCCATTCAAATGCCGTCTCTCAATTTGTGGAATAGTGCCTACTGTGCATTTGTACTAATTACAGGTTTTGGAACACTTATTAGACAGATGACTGATACTGGGCAAATTGAGACTGTGGTCAGAAGTTATGTAGGGAGCTCCCATTACCATTCGCAAGATACTTTTTCCCAGAAGGGCACCCCATCTTGGCTTGTAATGTTGCTAGGACAAAAATGATTATCCTGAAGGAAGCTTTAGTACTGGCTTTAAAATTTTTATTATGAAGTGACTAATACCAGCAGGAAGGGTCTGTGGGTTTTAGCTTTTGCTTCCTGTAAGGTGTAATTAACCTGGAAAAAAAAATGTGCCTGGTTAAGTTTGCTGTGCAGTTCTTGAGCACAGAAGCAAGTTGTTCCTGGATATGTTGTGTTGCTTACTAGTTGTTCTCAGTTGCTTAATTTTTTTTCTTGTGCCTGCTCGATGCGTATGCTAGGACTGAATTGTAGGTTGCTTGATTTAAAGGGGTTTATGTTTTATCCCAGGATGAAGTTGTGTTAACCAAAAATGGTGATTCCCATATTGAGTGAGAATTTTATAAATTCTTTATTGTCTTTAGTCTCATTTGTTTAATAAAGCTGAAATTGTTTATTAGAAACTTCAGGCATGGAAAAGGTATGCTGTTTTGACATTGGGCTTTGAAACTCTAAAATCTAACCTCTCTGACTTTTAATTAGGTGAGTCTAAGTCTTGTCAAGTTGTAACAATTCACAGTTTCCACTTTAGCTGGGAAGAATGAGGGAGAGAGTTGTTGTGGGAAGAGTGAGGGAGAGAGTTGTTGTTTTGTTTTAAGCTGTTGCTGAGATTCAGGCTTGCCCAGACTGCATTTCATTGAATACTTTTTTTTTTTTTTAAGACTATGAATGGGAACTGGTAATCAGAGATTGAGAATCCTAGTAAATGAGGCAGAGCTTGTTTAACATCTCCAGTTCCCCCTTTGAACCTACCAGTCCTGAATGTACCATTGACTTATCTGAGGTATTATATAAATCACAAAACATTCTAGATATTGTTGCAAAGGCAGGAAGCCTTCTTTCAGGTGTGGCTTATCCCTCTTTCCTGCCTTCTACTCTACACTCTTTCCAGCACAAGTGAAGTATTTCATTAACCATCTCAGCCAGAATTGTTGGGTCAAGCAGTTAACAGACTCAGAAAATTTTGATTCCTGACTGTGCTCACATTCTGTCCCATTAGTGTTTATGCCATGTGGGAGTGAGGTTAGAAGGTGTGGCTGTTTTCTCTTCCCTTTTTAACTGGCTAAAACTAGATTACTTAGATTAGGACAGTATGGTAATTTTCATCACATACTGAATGTACAAGAGTGAAGATGGAGTTTTGCGAACCCTATAGGTCATAACTTCAGTGCTGCTGTTGGTCACCATTCAAAGCTTTGTGAGACAAATCCTTTTCCAATTTCAAGTGTGTCTTGCCAGCTTGCCTCACAGTGAACAGGATCTAGAAAAATGTTCCAGAAGCGATTCTAGGCAAACTTTACCTCTTGGGTTTAGTGACATAGCCATAACCACAGGGGATTTTTCTAAGATAAACTACTGGAAGAAATGACTGGTCAAATAAGCTGTTTTAATTGTCTTGTCTTTTCTCAGGGGCCAGTGCTCTCTGTATGAGGAACAGTCAGTCCTCTCTTCCCAATTAAACTGGGAGCCCTGTTTCTAGGTTTTCTGTAATGGTCTTCTGGGTGAGGAATTGAATTGTCCCATGACCTCACTAAAGAATTAAACTTGAGCTAATGATGTCTTCGTATTTGTTTAAGTGATAGTGTAATCATTTTATCCAAGTTTAATTGGTTTATCAATTATTCACAGTGGTAGCAGGAGTTACTAAACCTGCCCCTGGAGAATTGGAAAGAGATCTGTTTTTAAGTGTTCCCTGGTGAACCTGACCTTTATCATAAGTGTCATGCCATAAGTTGAGCTTTCTGAAAATACAAGTCTCCATGAACAGGTCCCTGAAAAATCGATTTAAAAAAAATAAATTAGAATAACTGGTGGAGCTCTAGTTGCTGCTGACCCATCTTTCTGTTTGAGGTGGATAGAATTGTTCTCACCAATAAAGTGAATACCATAAGGAATCTAATGAAGCTGACTGGAAACAGGATGGTTTCCTCTGATTGCTTTCTCATGGCATTTTGCTCCAGACTGAGGGACCAAAACGGTCTGATTGAGAACTGCATCTACCTCAGCAGACCTCAGCATGGTTGCTTCCTGTCAGACAGATTTCTGTAGCATTTGCCTCCGCATGTTATATTTGGAATTGTTGGCCGGCTTTCCTCTCTCTGGTCTTGGCAGCAAGATCCAAAATGAGGTTTTCGAAGAATGAGAGTAAAAAGGTCTCTGTGCACAAGCAAAACTAAGCTCAGCTTGGAATTTTGCATATTTAATTTTCAGTGAGTCATAATAAGAAAGGTTTCACACATAGAGTAGAAAACTGCCTTGCTGGAAATCTTTGCTCTGTGAACTTTTTAAGAGGTGGTTTTTCTGATTTTGTTGTGTTTAGCTCCTCATTAGAACAGTGTCAAGCAAGTGATGAATTAAAATATACTTGTGTTAACATTATCTTATGAATCTGTTGCTCCTGACATTTTAAGTGCTTGGAAGCCTGGTACTGAAGAACTAGAGGCAACAGCATCACCCTTCTCCCTCAATAGTAAAATCATTGAACAATAAACCTAATTTGGTTTATGTGTATTTATTTACTTTTGCTTCACTATGTTGCATTGGAAGCTAGGTGCGTAGTATTGTTAAGTGGTTCACTCACACAGGGAGAGTCTGATACCTTTAACTCAAATTTCATATGCATGCTTCGTAAACCCAAGGCTCGGGCTAATTCTTGTGACATGAGTGCTTTTGTCCAAAGATGATGAAGGATAATCACTGTTTAAAAATATAAGAATGATTTTTGGTATGAGTTTTCTCAAAAATGTTTGTGACCCAGATGGCTTTGGTTGAGAAAAGAAGCATCAGAAGTATTAAAAGTGGAAAAAAAGATAATACTGCTCAAAGATAACAGTTTTTATGCAACTTAAGGCAAGTACTTAGTGGTACCTTTATGCGAAATTTTTCATTTGGGGCCTGTCCCAAAATTAATTACTATACTCAAAGGTGGGATGCAGTTGTAATCTCATCAATCTGCTATTCCTAAAGGCTCTCAAAGTACTTTACAGAGGGGATCCACTAATATGTTAGCACCATTTTTGGCCTTTGTAAATGATGTGTATTTTTTACATGTGTAAATGTGTAAAAGATATGTTTAGGTAAGGCCTTCATTTTTAATATGAAGATGGATTTGTGTTGGTTTTCAATTCTTAATCATGTGTCTTCACGAGAATTTTTTTAAAGGTCAAATCATAAAGACAATTTACTTTGAACTGAAAAAGGATTCAAGTAGTCACTACTATGTCAAATGAAACACTGGTTTTTGATAAGCTCTTAATGAAAGTACAGGTGATATGCAGAAGGACTGAGTTTTCAAGGTTCCTCCTGTAGGATTTATCAGTACTTATTTTTTTGTGGCTGAATATTATTTCAGGTATGGATATACCACGTTTTAGTTATCTATCAGTTGATGGATATTTGGGTTGTTCCTGCTTTTTGCTCTTGTGAATAACGATGCTATAAACATTTGTGTGCAAGTTTTTGTGTGAATGTTTTTGTTTCTCTTAAGTGTATACATACCCAGAAATAGAATTGCTATGTAACTCTTAACTTTAACCTTTGAAGAATTGCCAGACTGTTTTCCAAAGTGGTTGCACCATTCTATAGCAGTGTATGCAGGTTTTATTTGCTCTACATCTTTTCCAGTGCTTGTTATTATCTGTCTTGATTAAAGCCATCTCATTGAAGTATGAAGTACTATCTCATTAAGGCTTAGATTTGCATTTCCCTGATGGCTAATGATATTAAACATCTCTTCATGTGTTTGTTGGCCATTTGTACATTTCTTTGGAGAAATGTCTATTCATATCCTTTGTCTAATTTTAATTGGGTTATTTGGTTTTTTATTTAATTTTAAGAGTTCTTTATATATTCTACATACAAGTCCTTTGTTAGATATATGATTTGCAAATATGTTCTCCCAATCTGTGGGTGGTTTTTCACTTACCTTGTCTTTTTATTTTTCAATTTTTGAGTCTTAACTAGAAAAAGATGGTTGATTTAAACACATTTAATGTCTGTGCCTATATTGTCTATATAATGACAGTCAGTAAAGGGTTTCTTTTGTGAACTCCAGTCAGGATGGTGCATTTCAATAGAGAACCTTAAAATGTGGTTTAGTATTTTGCTGTTTCAACTTTTCTGAGTGACCCTTCTCAGCAAAGAAATCCAAGGCTGGAAGTTACTCTAGAGCAAGGGTCCCCAACCCCCGGGCTGTGGACTGTTATCATTCGGTGGCCTGTTAGGAACCAGGCCGCACAGAAGGAGGTGAGTGGCTGGCAAGCAAGCGAAGCTTCATATGTGTTTGCAGCCACTTTCCAGTACTAGCATCACTGCCTCAGCTCCCCTTCAGATCATCAGGCATTAGATTCTCATAGGAACACTGGTCCACAGTTCCAAAAAGTTTGGAGACTACTGCCCTAGACGAAGCATAAAAAAAAAAATCCACCACCTGCCTTAAGTCAGGATGTCCACCCACCACCTACCAGCCACAATAGAAAATTTCTGTAGGCACTTCTTATACTTGGAGGCCCTAGTTTAAAGAGGAAGGTTTTATTTCCTCAATTTGATTGGTAACAGCTTGGGGTGGAAATAATTCCAAATAGATGATCTGTCTTTCGAACCTGGTTAACAAGAACAAAAAGTTATTTGTACACTACAACGAACTTACCTGTTTATATATGTCTTCCTAAGCCTAAGTAGCAGTAAATATGGAGAGAATACAGAGAATATTTGCCTGCAGGTTTTATATAGCTTGTAAAACGAAACAGTCTGTTTTGATGCTCCCAAGAGGAATTTTGCTACCTAGTGTCCTGTCCTGCTTCTTAACAGAAATGGGTACATTTTTTCTTCTACAAGTGACATGGTAATAGAAAATACATGAAGGTGAATGTTTTCTTTTTGTTATAGGGAAGAGTGTTGAAATCCATCTGAACTTTCTTGTCTTACCCTTAGCACATATACAGCAATTCCTTGGGTATGTAGTTAAGCAGGCTATCCTGGTAGAAGGTTCTGGTTGGGGTTATGATGACACTTACTATGATAATGCAGCATAAGCTCCTGGAAGTACATTTTTATTTTAAGGTGCCAGAGTTTTAAGTCACCAGAGCAAGGGGAAAAGGTTGTTTTCTACATCCACTGTGCTTTTCCTTTGACTTAGAGTCCCCAGGGAGCACAACATAGCCAGCTGCATTGCCATTCAATGAATGACACATAAGAGGACCTATGCCTAATGCTAGCCTCCCAAGAGGCAGGACAGGAGTACAGCTGTTCCCCTGCCAGTTTCCTGAAAGAGGAGGACATTGTATTCAGTGCAAGTCCTAGACCAAATTTCAGAAAGGCACTTTGGTATTGCGGATTTGTCACCATGCCCAGGACGCATGCACAGGTCACTAGCTGACTGCGTTTCCCATGACTCTAGAGCAGTTAAGAAGAATAAGAAGGTGACTTCTTTTTCTGCCTGCCATTTACAGATATTAAAAACTTCATCCTTTAAACCTAAAGTTATTTTATTTTTAGGTGAGGCAACCCTTGGTTGACCTCACAGATTGCAAGGACCTTGTCAGCTTACAATTCCTTATTTTTTATTTTTTTTTTACGCCTACAGCACCTGGTCTTCCTAGGTGGTCTCCCATCCAAGTACTAACCAGGCCTAACCCTGCTGAACTTCCAGATCAGATGGGATTAGGCTTGTTCAGGGTGGCATGGCCATAGACAAGCCTAAGGTTATTTCTAAATGTAGATCTCAACAAATAGAATGAAGATGACGTTTTAGCAGATGATGTTTTAGCACATTTGTGTGGAAAGCAAAAGATACAGAGGGGTACAATAGACACTGATAAAATGAGAAGTCATTGATTTGACCCATCAGCAGAAAGGAACTTGACTACTACATAGAGTTGTTATAGTAGTCAATTCACAATAAGCAATTCTAAGTACACCTTACAGATCGATAAAATTTTGTAATGGAAAACTTGACTCAAAGAGCTCTTTTCTCTTTTGTTGTTGTGTACTAAAGGCTCACTAAACTACAGACAATCTCTGACTTACAATGGTCAACTTATAATTTTTTGATTTTATGGTAGTGCAAAAGTGATATACGTTCAGTAGAAACCAGTTAGGCTAAGCTATGATATTTGGTAGGTTACATGTATTAAATGCATTTTTGACATACAGTGTCTTCAATTTACGAAGGGCTGACCCATTTCCTCTGCTCACCACTGCATAATACCTAGTGATATTACAAATGAGAGATGTGCAAACATAAATACTGTTTGGGAAACAGAAATTATGTCTGGGTTCTTCCAAGTGCAGTGTACCTTTGTTAACACAGTGAACATTCCTTCTTCCCTAATTACATTTGCTTTCCTGTATGTTAATAGCTTTGGTATTTAATCTTTGTCCTTTTCTGTTTTCTGATAAATTGTACAGCATAACTCTCATAAAATGTTTCCTTGTCTTGAAAGGACAAAAGACAGAGAGAGTAACTGAAGAGCAGGGAAAACTCCATGCCTGAACCTAGCATCAGCCTTTCCCACTGATTTGGGCTCTGCATGAGGCTCTTTTTGAAATAAGCTCAAGTGAGCAAGAGAGGACTCTCCACAGGGTTTGAATTTTACCATAATCCAAAACATCACATCACCTCCAGGCCAGGCAGGAATTGGGGAACCTCTCAGAATTACTAGCAAGCTCAAGCTCCAGGGTGGAACTTTGTTTGTGGTAGCACAGGCACATTTACAGGCTTTTATCCAGCTGTGATATTCAGAGGGATGTGGAGTATTATTTTTCTCCTGTATGCATTTGTGCAGAGAACAGAGCAGAGAAGCTAATATAATGCACAGAACTTCAAGTGAGTTTAGGTAAGTCTCTGCATTACAAACCTGGGCAATGTAGAGCTACTCTTATCTTGCTTCTCACCCCACCCCCAGCCCCCATCCTGGGCTCCTGGGATGAACTGGGAGCGTTTTAATTCTCATATTCACTGAACCATCAGATAAAGTTCTACTGAGTTTTGGAAACATTAGAGGGAAGTTCTACAGTGAACTTTTTCCATTGACAGCCATCAATTATTGGTCAAAATACATTATGAAAATTTTATACCATTAATCTCATTAAATGTGTGTAAACCTGTAGCAGTTGTATACCTAGGTTGGTTAAATTCAGCTTTCTTTGATCTCACTTGCCATTTTTCATAAGAGCATCTTAAAGGTAGAGAAAATTCTGTAACTAATTTTGGTGTTTTGATAAATGTTTTATCATTCCTGTTTTACTTTATCCTCTGTAGTCCTTATGGTTTTTCCTACCATAGATGATAGCCATTCTAACTTAATTTTAATGCTTAATTCCATATCAGACATCTTTGACTGCAGGCTGTAGTTTGTACGTGTCAAAGTAAGCTGCATAGTAAGAAAAGTGTTGGCAATTTTTTTAAGTTATGGGAAAGAGCTCATGTCCAAGGCTTGGATGCTTGCTGCAAATCTTACCATTTTTGCACACACATTCAGGTCTTTAAGGGTGATTGATCATTCTTTGGTTAGGGACCATCTGAGAGAAAAGTGGGCCAAAGGGAAAAATCATGGTGCTCTGTCTCTGAGAAGTAATGTTTAACTCCTAAATAGGTCAGTGGAGGTATAACTAGAAGGCTTCAGCAACCCAAGTCAGCACTTAGCTGTGGCATCAAACCACGACAGCACAGTTTGACAACATGCCCAGGAGATTACTTCAGTCATGTAGGGCAGGGAGGTTTATGAGTAAAATTGGGGGAGGGGAGAGGGTAAGGGAAAAAGAAGGAGGGAATAAACCCTATGCTGTTTTGGTCCAAATAATAGCATTATTCTCCCTCCTTTTCTTTAACTAGAAGACCCTGTCAGAGAGAGGAGGGTAAATGAAGCAGAAATCCTCCTTAGGGAAAAGGAGCTGGGTCTTAAGTAGAAACCTGCTCTCCATATTTAGTTGGATATCAAATGAAGACATTATTAATGTTTTTTAGTTTTCCCAGCCTTTATAGAATTTTAGACCCAGTATCTATACGATATAAATTGGTCCAGATTCCCTGAACTGTGTCTGCAAGAATAGTTTGGCCCAGCTATATTGCCTTGTTCTTGATAGTCCACTAAAATTTGGCTGCTGAACAGTAATCAGTTTTCCATACCCCTGAGAACTTTTCTGGAATATATTTACAATTTTTGGTTTCTCTTTCCAGTGGAATATTTCCTAAGAGTGTTAGAAAGTGGCTGTTGAGGCCAGAATGTTAACTCTTATCCAAAACAGGTGGGCTCCTATATCTATCATGAGGTTAATGAAAGAAACCCATTTAAAAAATGTTTATAGGTTATTTTCCATTCCAGAGAAGCCAGGATTGCAAGAATAGTCAAATCTGTAGTAGATCAGGCCCTCTGGTACCCGGCTCAGCTTGTAGAGAAGTTTGCAGAGTCAAACACCTGGTATAACTGTTGGTGCTCTACCCTCCCTCCTCCTTTTCCTGCACTAACTAGTAACCCTCTTCTCCAGGTGTCCTTCACTGGGAGGATGTCACAGGCCAGCTTTATATAGAAGGCGATAAAATTTGGGGACGCAGCTAGTTTGGAAGGATTGTATGCCCGTGGAAGTGACGCAACTAGCTAAGTTTCTCAATGGGACATTTGTAATTGCCTGGCACTTCATTGGTCTCCTTGTTAACTGCTACTGATGCTTTGCATGAAAAAAAACAGCAGTCCTTGTATTTTTTTTATGTACTTTGTGGCATTAGCCGTATTCTAGTCAATAACTGGGATGAAGGAGAATAGGGAATTAAGATTCGGGGACCCCATGAAATTTATCTATACTTTGATCTCTTCAATATTCTTCAATATGACCATCTTCCCTGCCTTCGAAAGGTAAGCCATACTTGAAGATAAAAGGTGATGGCCTCACAGTGTCCAAAGGAAGCTTACTATTTCTGTTGACATTTAAATTTTATTGAATTTTGTGCTCTCGAAACATAGACCATTAAATTTGGATATGTTAATATAGTTTTTAATTTAAATTTTAAAAAGTAATTTTAAGTTAAATTTTACCCAGGACTTCTTAGCTTTTCCAGGAGTAGCTGGTTTCAGTTTATAAAAGGCTTGTTTTCTATGCTCATAGATCCCTTTATAGATCAAGATGGCTGCTGGGAGGCTGAGACCTGATTGTGGTCCTGTCAGCAATCACCTTTACTCCTATTTTGGCTAGTACCAACACATTTCCTGAGCTAGCCAAGGGCAGCAGGACCAGTCTGAGGGAATAGATCTGTTCTGAGTATGTATTGTCTTTTGCAAAAAATCTTACATAGTGCTATTAAATATAATTGCAGGATTTTTATCTGGTAGTGGACCTCAGATGGATGGATGAGACCCATGAACTGTGAAATTAAAAATCAAAACTGCTCAGTGCTATTGTTTGCTTGCTGAACACCCCACCACCACGAAAAGAAGGGAAGGGATATACAGATGGTGGTGGGGAGCCACTGAGATATTTCTTAGTCTGATATTTTATTTCAACTAAAATGGCCATATATAGCTAGAAAACTTCTGATTGTTAGAGAATGATGGGTTCTGACAGGAACCAGTTCATGCGACTGACCTCTTTTAGAAGAGAACCCGAGTAGAAGACTGTTGGTATACTGTGTACAGATATGCTATTTGCACAGTGTTCCTGTTAAGTGTTTGTATTAAATAGAATATTTTGTCGGCCCAGGAAGAAAAAACAGAGAGCGTTCTTTCTTAAATATTTTTTATCTCCTTGCTTCCTTTTGTCCTAAGACATAGACCAGAGCTTCTAACTTGGTTAAATGATATTTTCATGTCTCTCTGGCTGCCTTTGGCTCAAGTTTGAAAATGTCATTGTCACTTAGCCAGATGGACAATTGCATGCTATACATTTAACTTAACATTTTAAAGAACAAGTCTAGAGTCCAACACCATTTTTATCTGCATGTTGTGATGCAAAAAAATAGGTCTTTGAAATAAAACACAGTCTTTCTGCTTCCCTATCTTCCTCTTTCCCTCCATCTCTCTCCTCTCCCCTTTGTTCTTTTGTTCCCCTCCCCCTTCTCCCTTCCAGTTCCATATTGAAAAACTGCTTGTGCTGGTTAGATAATTAACACAGAACTATGGAGCAACAGGTCCCACTGGTGGGGCTAAATCTGAAGTAAATGTTAATGTCTTGCAGATTCACAAGTATTAATAGGCAAGGGAAATGAGTGAAGTTAGACTCAGGTCAGCCATACTGGTATATATGACTTGAAATAGATCCCCTTAATTAGAGAGCCAAGAACTATGACAACTACCAACGTCTTCCACTTGCAGTAGTGAGCTGCAGCCTCATTAGTGAATGAAAGAGGCATTCTAAATTAAAAGTGAACTCTGTCCTTTGGCTGTGAGCTGGCATCATCCTGCTCTGGGCTTTTAATATTTGACACGGAGAGGTCTGTCAGTATAGGCATTACAGTTAGCTGTTTTGTGGTTTTCTCTTTGATGACTCCCAGAATAGACCTACATAGACATCCTCATCAGCAACAGAGACAAGTCATTTGGATTTGTTTATGGAATTGTAGATGCTAGAGCCCTACAGAAGTTGGCTTTAGAAGTTTTAATATTGAAAAATTAATGTCCTTGACCAGCTTTCTAACTGGTTTGTGTACAGATGTTCCTTTTAACAGTTTATAGGTCCTCTCAGGCCTCACAGAGCCACACCAAACTCTGAGATGCAAATCCTTCAATTGTACAATCTCTGAATATTTAGAGCTCTATTGTTATGAACTATTTTATAGCTAACAATGTCTTTAAGATCAGGTAGTGGTTAAAATAAATAGCAAGTTGGAAAGCAGTGAACAGGCACTTTCTGGCCAGGAATTGCAGACCAAAGCTTCTTAACAAATGATCTGGAAGGAAACATCCACAGCAGTGAAGATGGGAAGATATTCTCCAGGATCTCTATCCTCACAGGGCACTCTCTACTCTGCTGTGGAGAAGAGTGCCTGTCTTGAAGCACTTGAGCCATATTCTTTTGAAGCTGGAAAATAGAGGCCCTTGGCCTGTTGGCTAAAGAGCTACCAGTTTTCCAAGGCAAACCAGCTCACATACCAAAGATAACTATTCGAGGACTCACCTTCCTTCCCAGGACTTGGACGGTTTCAGAAGGAATCTAAAGGTTCAAATACCATCGTGCATGAAATGTACTTAAACATCTATTCCCAGGAAAATGCCCCACTCCCAGAAAGTTCTATTATGAGGTAATTTTTCAAAATGCAGAAGTAATACCTGCTTCTAAAACTTGTTAACTTCACCATCTTTAAAAGATCACTGGCTGAATTATCATTTGCTGAATAGCTGTGATTATGGAAAGAGCAGGGAAAAGGCAAAGGTCACCTGGCACCTAATGACCAAGCTTCTGGTGCTGTTTACTGAGTTTGGCATCCATGAGCAACTGAGTCTTATTTAGATCTGTATGGCAAGAATCAGTTTGTAGTTGATTGTATGTGGTCTCATTGCCAACTGTCCTTTCCACATTGTCTCTAGCCTGTGATCCCTGAGAGCAAGAGCCATGTCTGAAATTTCACCATTTAGCATGTTGCCTAACATAAAAAAAGAGTGTCCAATAAATGCTTGAGTGAATAAATGATTATGGTCCTTTCTCCACAGAGGCTGTGTTTCTTGATGGAGTAGATCGTAACTTGTTTACTTTGTGTGGCACTGGTTAGTAAACAGTGGGAACTCAGTAAATATTGACTGATGTAGAAGGAAATGTCCCACCTCGAGGTTGAGGAAGACATCCAGATGGATATTCCACTGTGTTCCTCAGAAGTAAGAGAACTACCAAAGGTTCTTGAAAACAGCTTGGGCTCAAGATTTGAAAGGAAACTGATGTGGGTTCTAATTCTGCTACTTACTGCTCCATGGCTTTAGATAAATCAGTTTTCTCACCTGTACAATGGGAATAAGAATTAATTCTCAGAGCATGGTCTGAAAATCAAATAAGAGCATCTGTGAAAATACTTGTGAACTGTAATACACTATCTAGATGTAAGATGAGATTATCACTGCTATTTCTAAGCTTTAGTGATTAGGAAGCATATTGATGTCTTTACAAGCAACACTGGCTCATTGTGTTTTCATGGTTTTCACTACTGAACAGCGGAAACTCTGATAGAGTAATTTCAGCACTACTTGACTTTTAACTTTTAATGATTTCCTTTTGTAGAGAATGGCCCTCAGCACCCTGTCTTCATTGGTATATAGGGACGAGAGGGAGCTAGGACAGAGTATTGTTTTTCTTGACAAGCATATCATGATTTTAAAGACTGGCATGCGTGTACAGGCATATCTTGTCGTATTGCACTTCACAGATACTGTAGTTTTTACACATTGAAGGTAAGGCCCTCCAGCAGCAAAAAGATTACAACTCGCTCAAGGCTCAGATGATGGTTAGCATTTTTTAACAATAAAGTGTTTTTTAATTAAGGTATGTACTTTTTTTAGACAATGCTCTCACACACTTGATAGACTACAGTATAGGGTAAACATAATTTTGATATACACTGGGAAACCAAAAAATTCATGTGACTCACTTTATTGTGATATTTATTTTACTGTGGTGACCTGGAACTAAACTCACAATATCTCCAAGGTATGCCTGTAATTATTTCAAAGTCGCACACTAAACTTTTGGATACACCATTTTTTCGTGGGAAGGAGCTTTAAGATGGGCAGCTTAGGTGGAGAAGTCCTCAGGATGTGTACAGGAGCCCCTGAGACTGTAAAATCTTTCTCCCTGGAATCCTTTCCCTGTTGGCAGTATTTGATATGGAACAAAACTTTTCTGTTGGTAAAACAGCCTTTCCAAGCAAGAGCTACTTTCTTAGCTTGTTATCCAATCAGAGTCTGTCTTTCCTGGAGGCATTACGTGAATCTTTCTCCTTTTAAATTGAAAAACTGCCTTCTAAATAGCTAAAAAGGAATTGCTAGGAGCAAAGAGGAAATAGCTCATGACAAAGCTTTTTGATGGGTGATTCCTCTGTTCCAGCTCTGCCTGTGATGACCATTTTCTAGGAACATAGACCTTCCTTCCCTTTCCATCCCATCTTAGATATTACTGCCTTCTCTCAAGATACCACATTTTCACACTTATTTCAAGATGCGTGTTCTGTCTTTAAGAAAGCAGCAAAATCCCAACAAGGCCTTACTCTTAAATGTTCTGTGTTCATCCTGGAGACATACTTACACTTCCCAACACTACTCTAAAAACATACAGCCCTCCTCCTATACTTTGGGGCAGATATAAGGAGCCCGTGGCCATAATCTAGAATTCTGAAAAACATGTGTTCTTAAAGTTAGTATCTAAAGTGATCCTTTAGAAACCAACCAGGAGCTACTTTTGAGAGCCTCTTAATACAAATTTTAAGCATTTTTTCCTAGTGTTAAAGAGAAACAAGAAATCAAATTGTTTAAAGGAAATTTAAATGAGTAGAGTGGGGTAGTTGTGTATGAAGTTCAGGTTTGCAAGTATGGACTTTGGTGTCTTATTGTTTTGTGACTTAGAAAACATGAATAATTTTATGTGTGAATTAGCCACCAATCAAATGCCTGCCCAGTTGTATTGCTTTGCCTCATGACTTTGAAAGGGTTATATTCACCTCCTAGAAGCCCATTCTTTTAGTGTTCCCCAGTTCTTTAACACTTTATCGAGTACCTGCTGTGTGCCAGGCCTTATATACTGTGGAGGTACAAAGATAAGTGAGGCATGGAGAAGGGGATTTGGGTGCATACGTTTCAGTTCATACAGTGTGGCACAGAAGTGCTATAGGGAATAGAGAAGTCTTAAGGAATACACCAGGTGAAGGAGTGCAGAAAGGCTCAGTTTTTGTGGTTGTGGGTAGTGGCTCTAGAAAAAGCAGAGACAGAGTTGAGAAACAGTATGGACTGTGTAGGGAACCACCAGACTTATGAAGCTGGAAGAAGAGGTAGAGTTCTGGCCATAGGGGTCATCCTACCTACAGTACTAAAGAGCTTGAACATTATACTGTAATAGATGGGATGATATCGAAGGGTGTTTTAATTAGGAGGATGATATATACAGAATTGTGTTTTAAATAAATCCCTTTGCCAACAGGATTGGGAATAGATTGGGGAAAATATGAAGAGTAGCCATTCACATCTCGATAAAAGATCTAAGCCTGTACCACCTTGCCTCACCCTTCTCTGCTTTACATGTTTGGTTTAGGGTATCTTGGTACAAAGCCAGTGGGCAGATAAAAAGAAATGATGAAAAACAGAATCAGAAATGACAGCCTTTTCAGGGTTAATTTTAATATGACAGCTGCTGAAGCAGAGCAGAGTCTCTAGGCCTTTACAAATTATGTGCATGCATTTCATCAATATGGTTGTGGTCTTTGCAGAATTATATTGGAGAAAACAAGGGTAGACTTTGCAGGTGACATTCACCTATGGTCCTCCAGGGCTTGAAGACCTCTCTCCACAGGCCAGTGTGTGCCTCCAGTTTTCTGCTTCCTGATAAGGATCCTCCTGGGATTCCACCAAGGCAATGGGAAAGAAAAGGAAGCAATGACTTGTGAGGGCTTGGTCGGTTATCCTGACGTGCATGCTCAGGGCTCCTGGGAAGCATGGCAAAGTAGGAGCTAGGAAAATTTGCCAACCAAGTGCTGTTTTAGAAATGGCAAAGCAGCATAGCTTTAAGCCCTGGGACTTAATGGAGAATCTTTATATATTCAGCCCTCGAGTATTTTTTTAGTATTTTTTCCATATTTTTTGAAGAAAAATTTCCTCCTTACTATTCCTAGTAGGTGACTCCAGGAACCACATGTGGGAATTTCTTAAGCGTAAGTGTAGCTTTATTCTGTATAACACTGGTTTTCAAACTTTGGCGTTGAACAGAATCACCTGGAGAGTTTGCTGAATACAGTTGCTGAGCCCTACCCCCCAAAAATTTTTGATTCAGTAGTCCTGGAGTTGAAGTCTCAGAATTTGCACTTATAGTAAGTTTCCAGATGTTGCTAATGCTGCTGGTCTTAAGCCCACACTTTGAGAACAACTGCTGTATAGACATTATAAATGTGAACCTCCTAAGGATTTAATAGAGTCTCATATGGCTCCTGGTATAACTTTAATGGAAATCAGTGATCTGGAAAATCATTGATTTTTAAAAAAGAGGTTGCGCACACGGTAGTCACCCAGTAAGTCAATACTGAATCAAAATTAGAGTAAGGCCAGGCCTACACAGCTCTGATTTTGATTCAGTATTGACTTACTGAGTGACTACTGTGTGCACGACCTCTTTTTTA
The DNA here is from genome assembly GCF_000151845.1 of Pteropus vampyrus. Taxonomy (NCBI): domain Eukaryota; kingdom Metazoa; phylum Chordata; class Mammalia; order Chiroptera; family Pteropodidae; genus Pteropus; species Pteropus vampyrus. The sequence continues at coordinate 6,834,223 of NW_011888831.1, forward strand.
TAAAGATACAAAGAAGAAAGAGATTTTATCCTCGTATTGATCCCTCTAATAAAAGAAAGAATTGTCATACAAGGGAAAGCATGAAAAGTGCCAAAAGAGAACTAAACCATGCAGCCAGGGATCTAGGATGTCTGAGTATTCAGGAAGAGCTGTGCTCAGTTATCTATTGTTGAGTAACAAACTACCCCAAAATATCATGGCTTAAAACAGACACTAATTATTATCTCTCGCAAGTCTGAGGGTGGACTGGGCTCAGCTTGGTGATTTTTCTGTTCAACATGTTGTTGTATGGAACTGCAGTCATTTGGAAGCTCAACTGAGCTGGCCTGGTCCAAAATGGTTCAGTCACATAGCAGTAGTGCTGGCTATTGGCAGAAGCTGTTACTTGAAGTGTCTAAGTCTCCTCTGTGTGGCCTCTCACAGCATGACAGCAGGGCTCTGAGATGGAACATTCCAAGCATGTAAAAATGGAATCTGCAGTCTCCTAAGACCCAACCATGGAAGTTACAACATTGTCACCCCTCGGCTACATTCTGTTGGTAAAAACCAGTCACAAGACAAGCTCAAGACAACAGAAAAGAAATGGACTGCCTCTAAATGGAAGGAGTAGCAAAGAATTTGCAATCATCTTTAATCTACCATAGTCTGATTGAAGCAGGCCTTACAGGACGAATAGGAATTTGACAGGCATGGCTTTCTAGGGGAAGAATGTTCTAAAGGAAAAAACAGCAAGCCTTCAGTTTGACTAGAGGGAAGGGCACCTGACAGAGGCTGTGTTATAGAAAGCCTTGAATAGCAGTTCAGGAACTTGAATTTACACCAACAGACTGAACAAGTGTAGAGGACCTATCAGTGCTTTTATTAGCATGGCGCAGAGTTTGGGAATGTCTCTCAGGGCTCCAAATTTGTTCTTTATATCTTTCCCTGTAAGCTCAGTGTTAACAGCTCTGGATTTGGCTTCTGTTTCTAAGATGTGAGAAGGGATGCTCACACTTTTAGGTTATTGTATATGATGCCAAGTAAGCATTTTTAATGATGAGAGAGCCCTAACAATACTTCAGGACTAGCCAAAGTAGGAATTGAGGGACATGCAGCTTTGTGTCAGACCTAGCTAGGCTTTTTCCTGCTGCTTCAAAAGGTTAGTTAACTTAGTAATGCCCTTGTCTTTTCTCCACAGTAACCCTCCACTGAGTGAAGAGATGTTGCCTCCTGGGGAGTGGATGTGTCACCGGTGCACTGTTCGTCGAAAGGTAATTTTCTGAAAGCTTTGCTGAGAATGCTGAGTATAGAGCACTGAAATTCTGGAGCTAAGATGGCCTGGCCCTGAAGGTATTTTCATCCCTTCTTGTCTCTTCCAGCCCTGGAATCACCCTCATTTTCCCCATGGTGACTGTTTGGAATCCAGTAGGGCCTAAAATCCAAACATGGGCTGCTGAAATGGGCAGAAGAGATGTGTTAATTTGCTGAGCCATGTTCATTCACTAGTGACAGGAGTAGTCTAATCTCCTTGTAGACCTCCTGATAAGTGGCCTGAATATGGCAGCTATATCCATGGCTAAAAGTAACTGAAGAAAAAGAAGGTTGCTTCTCCAGCTTGATGGAAAAAGGATTTCCCTCACCCTGAGGCAAATATGTTGCTGGTATCCAAAATATATGGCCAGATGTATGGGGGGAAAGACTTTGAACCCACTTGTACCCCAGGCTGCCTGATATCTCTAGCTCCCCTTCCCTCAGCTTTGATAATTTGATACTGGCTTTGAGAACATTGTTTTCTACTTTGAGAGTTTCTGTGGGGTGTAAAAACTAAATTCTTCCTTATCAAAAAAGGAAGTAGGTGTGTTTCCACCCAGATTATGAAAGAACCAATCCTCAGATTATAGGCTGTAGATTACAGTTTTTCTGCGAATTGTAACCATCCCCCTACACTAATTATACATCAAGCAACTTTCCTTTGTTGTGACATCACTTCTATTTTCCTGTGCCTGAACATGATGTCACAATGAATGATGACTTCCTTGGTTGCAGAAACAGGATGAGATGATTCAGAGATTGTGGTTTATGTGTGTAATAGTTTTCAGCCTTTAAGAAGAAGGTAAATAGTTAGGCAGACATTATTTTTCAGTGTATGTACAAGGGTTCCTATTAAAAAGCAAGCCAAGGCCAAGCCAACCACCTAATCGCAACTGTAGTTTAATTTCTCCTAAAGTCCGCAAAACAAGCTGTCCTCCAGCCTGTTCACATTCCAAGATCTCTTCCTGTGTATCAGATTAGAACAGGACCAGCTAGAGGCACCTGTCAGCCAGGAAGCCTTTCAGAAACTTGTCACTCAAAAGAATGGATGTGAAAGGATTAGAAATGGCTGAGGGAAAGCCAGGAAAAGAAGATGGAGAAGAGAAACATTATTTTAGTGCCCATCATATGCCAGGTATTTTACATATGGTATTTAATCCATATAACCATCTATGGGTGCTGATGGTTGTATCTCCATTTTAGAAAGGAAGAAGCTGAGGCTCATAAATGCAGAATAACTTTCCCAAGGACTCAAAGGAATTGACAGAGCCAAGATGTAAATGAAATTCTGTCTCACTCTAAAGCTGTATTACATCTTCACCAATTTTCTAGACACAGAGCTACTTGCTGTGGGGGTTATAGTATGCCTTTTTGTAACACAGTGTGGTTTTTCTGAAATGCCACTCTGACATGCTCTCAGATTTGCCTACCAGACAGAGCCAAATCTGCCTTTTCCACACCACCACCACCACCTCTTCTCCGCTTTGGCCTCCTATACTTACACTGAAGTGGATTGAAATGATACACCCTCCGAGCCTCATCAACTTCTGATGTTCAGGTCCTATTCTTAGTAGAGGCTAGATCTTCTCCCAACTCAGAGCCATGCCTTTCATATATGTGACCCTATTTATCTTCACCATATCCCTGAGAGAAGAAAAGTTTTACTAGTCCTAGTTTACAGATGAGAAAAATCCCTGTCCACTAGCTTGAGTTACACAAAATCACAGGGAATCAGTGGCAGAACTAGGATCACAGGTCTCCTGACTAGAGACCAGTGTTAAACTTTCATTTGACCATTCTGTTTGGAGTCCTAGAGGAAAATGTATTGTCAGTCATCCAGTCCTACTGAGTACACTTAATCTTTTTTCATTTTCCCACCATCCTATTCAAAGAAGTGTCACTTTCAGAGTTCTAGTTAAACCTGAAACATTTAAAGTCACCGCTCTTGGACACCATGATTGCTGAGTTGCTATCCTCCACTACCTTTTACCTTGTAGTGCGGTTACCTTCCGGGCCGGCACCCAATCTCCCTGGACAGGGAGCTCTGCTTGCCTATTTTACTTAATACCTTTGATTTTGCAGACTTTATTTTGAGCAAAATAAAACCATTCAGAAGGTCAGGATGCTCCAAGGCAAACTACAGTAATCTTGGTTCTCACTATATTATTCTCACTGTTCTCAGTTTCACTAAGTTTATTCTTGCTAATTGTGTTAATTTTTTATCCCTTTACCCTTCTACTGTGTATTATATAATGAGAGTAAATGATGTGTGATTTGTATAATTGTTTCTAACTTTCCGTGATTTTTGGTGAGTCCCTGCTGCAATAGTTTTGCCAGTTTAGTTCAGATGTAGTTTTGTCAACTTTAACAGGTCTCTGTTCCAAGTCTCTTGGTGGATGAGTCTGGATATGTTAGAGACTTTCATAATTTTGGTTAGTCGTCTAGCAGGACTTTGTAGCATCCATCTCTTTCTATTTTGTGGTACTTTATGTGATGGGCCCACCTGTTCATTTGCACAGAAGCGAGAGCAGAAAAAGGAGCTGGGCCATGTCAATGGACTGGTAGACAAATCCGGCAAACGGACTACATCCCCCAGCAGTGACACTGACTTGTTGGACAGATCAGCTAGCAAAACTGAACTCAAGGCCATTGCCCATGCCCGGATCCTGGAGAGGAGAGCCAGCCGGCCTGGCACGCCCACATCCAACGCCAGCACAGAAACCCCCACCTCTGAGCAGAATGACATCGATGAGGACATCATTGACGTGGACGAGGAGCCAGTGGCGGCAGAGCCAGACTATGTGCAGCCCCAGCTAAGGCGGCCCTTTGAGCTGCTGATTGCTGCCGCCATGGAGCGGAACCCTACCCAATTTCAGTTGCCCAATGAACTGACTTGTACCACTGCACTACCAGGTTAGCCAAACCATCTTATCCCCTCCCCTACCCTGACCTCCCCAAAGGATTATTGTCCAGCCAAAGGACATGCTGCCTATAGGGTCACTGTCCGTGTAGCCACCGTCCCAGGTTGTTGTTCTTAGTTCTTCCTGGAGAGATCTTTGAAGGTTTTAGCTTTTATAGTGCTTATTTAATTTTCTATTTTCCGCCATTCCCAGTATCACTTTTTTTTTTTTTTTTTTACAAAATAGGTAATACATTCACAAGGTTCAAATATCAAAAAATATTAAATCTTATAATAAAAATTTCTTTCCCACCCCTGTCTATTTGTCTAGTTTCCACCTTTCTACCCCTCACAGATAACCACTGTTTGATTCTCATGTATCTCCTTCTAGAATTTCTTTGTGCATATATATACAAATACAGATATATGCTCGTTATTTCCCCCTTCAATAGTGTACTTGATATACTGTTCTACATCTTACTTTTTTCACTTCACAATATGCTCTAGTGATCTTTCCATATTAGTATAGACATTCTTCCATTTTTCTTAATAGTTGCATAATGATCCATTATATAGATGTGCCATAATTTAATTTCCTGTTAATGTTTAATTTCCTGTTAACATATGAGTTGTTCGTAATCTTTTGTTTCTATAGATAGTGCTTCAGCATAATTTCGTAAATGCATCATTGTATACATGTGAGTGTATATCTTTAGGATAAATTTCTGATATTAAAATTGCTAGGTCAAAACTACGTATTTATAGTTTTTATAGAGATTACCAAATTACCATTCTTTTTTTTTTTTTTTTTTAATCAAGTCATGGCTTCTACTTGATACCATGAAGCTTCCAGATCTTATTTTCTTCCAGAGAAAGTGAAATTGGCAGGCTTAAGAAACCTACTGGTCTGTAGGATGCATACAGAATTAGCTTTTATGCTTTCTATTAAAATGCAGTGAACCTGTAGTCTTTTTCTAAGCCACTCCCACAGAATAGGCTTTTTGACCATTTGACATTTATATTCCTTAGATGCCAGTATCTACCTTAGGCTTCTGACCACTTTATGTTTGCAAAACATTTAGATGTGTTTCTTCACAGAACAAGTGACTTCTGATCATGGTTGTTCTGACTTATATCTTAGTCTCCCTTCTAATTCTTTTTCTCACTTGAAATCATCCCTATGGGCTTCAGAAAGAGATCCATATCTAGGCCATAGCACATGCTTGTACTGAGATCTTTTCCTTTCACTTAATATTGTTTCCATATCCCAGGGTAGGAACTCTGTACCCAGAGAAGGTTTACTACCATCAATCAATTTCTCTTCTAGGTTCTAGCAAAAGGAGAAGAAAGGAGGAAACCACGGGGAAAAACGTTAAGAAGACACAGCATGAGTTAGATCACAATGGCCTCGTTCCCTTACCAGTCAAAGTCTGCTTCACGTGTAATAGGTACTTATGTATTAAGGGGCTCTTCCTCATATTCAGCAAATGATGTTTTTTTCTTTCTTTTGTCACCTCTTCTAAACCATATATGTTAAATGTGGATAACCCCTATTCTGGTGGTATGAGAGCAGAGACTGAGTGACTAATTGACCAGAACCTTGAATGTCTTAATGATCCCTGAAGAATCATGGTACTAAAGTACTGTAAACTATGTACAGAGGCTAGAATGAGAGGAGTTGTATAGAAACCGAAGCATGAGATATTAAGACTAAGTAGCAGGAAGAACTCTGGCCAGCACAGACATAAGTCCTTTGAAACAGCAGATAATTTTTAGGTTAAAATAGTATAGTTATCTGTGGTAGCTAGTATGCATCACACTGGAGACTTCCAAAAGTCTCTAGTTTGCCCCAGTTGTAGTGTCCCTGGAACATTGATTTCCTTCAAATAGGATCTCCTCAGTGACAGAAACCAGATGCTTCAATTACTGAAGATGGACTTGTTGCTTGGATGTGTTAGAAGGGGAAAAAGTTATGAAAAAGAAATGTTCCACAGCAAAAGCTATAGAGAACCTAGAGAGTAGAGCAGGAGAACTGAGTCAGGCCCAAACTGTGGCTCCAGTGCATCTTGAGGACTCAAGGAATATATCATAGTGACAAATAGTAATTCTCATTTGCTTAAGCTCCCTCTCTTGAACTATGCTTGCATGAATACATTGCAAAATCATTTTCCTAGTGCAACTTTCTTTAGTTGTCACTTTTTCTGAATGCTTCATACTGAAGAAAAATTTCTTGCTGTAGTAGAATACCAGAAAGGTTGCTAGTGATTTTTTTTAAATGAGGTAGTTGCTTTCTTTTAAGGAGTAGAAAGATCAGTAGAGTTGGCTGTCTTTCTCCAGTGGGAACTGAGCATTGATCATTCATACTCTAACAGCCACTTTAGCTATACTCCAAGTAAACAGTCCCTTCCTTACAAGACACAGTCCTCTTAGAAGACAGAATAATGGAGAGCCTGGTGGTGGCCCCAACTTCATCCATCTTCCTAATCGTGAATGTAACTGAATCACTGGAGGAAGATGTGATAAAAGGTTAGGATTAAGGGAGAGAGGCTGTTCCACAGTGCAGAGTTGGTTTGAAGTCTCCCATCTTGGCACAGTAATGGCTTACATCTCTTTTTTGCAGGAGTTGCCGCGTGGCCCCTCTCATCCAGTGTGACTATTGCCCCCTTCTGTTCCACATGGACTGCCTCGAGCCACCACTCACTGCCATGCCCCTGGGCAGATGGATGTGTCCAAATCACATCGAACATGTGGTGGTAAGCACAGCAGTGTCCCTTCAGTTCTCTACAGGGACAGCTGGGGCATGGACTGATTCAGTAGAAAGCATAATAAGGTCAGCTTTATACCCGAGTTCACTATAATCTCTCAGATGTGCGTTTCTGCAGACCATCCTACTCAATTATAGTTATTTCGACATGCCTCACCTGTGCATTTTGCTTTTTCTTACAATGCCTTGCTTTAGCTGTACAGGCAGACTTAACCCTCTAACACTTGGTTGTTTGTGAATAATTTCTTCCACAGTGAATTAAGCAGTTGATGTTACAGCCCTAAATGGGGGTGTATTAGATCCAACCTTATGGAAATAAATGCTCTCATGGTAGTTGCTTCCATATTTTCCTGCCTTTTATTTTTAGAGGGGACAAACTAAGAAAATTCTAAAATATTTTATTCTTGTGTATCAGGAATTAGCACTAGCAATTAACTGCCCAGTAACTTCAGAGAATTGACATGAATATAATGGTTTTCAGACAGTCAGCCATTTACTGAACACATAATCTGTCCTAGCACCAAATAAGGTTCTTCGCCTTCTCTTACTTGACTTATTTACAACCACCTTGTCATGACGCATAATAGGTATTGAATAATAACTTATTTAATGAATGGTATGAGGGCATTGTCTCCCAGGAGTCTTTGGTACATTTTTCAGACTGTTTCCCAGGGTTAGAAACAAAACTATAGTTTACTGTCTCCAAAGGAGGTTTAAGATATTTCCTTATAGGCACTTAGAATAGTCACTCACAAGATTGAATGGGAGAGGGCTTCAGGGGGAGCAGCTCCCTCATAAGAGTAGCCTTTCCAAATTAAAAAGGTTATTGCTTAAAACATCGTCTGTCAAATGGTGATAACCATGGAATGAGTCTTGGGCCTCAGTATGACAGTGTGCTCCCCACCTCATACTGAGAGAACCTCAATTACAGATAGAGTTGTACACATGGAAAAAAGAGTTGCTTTGCCCTCCTGATTTGACTAATGCTGCTCAGAAAAGTTTATCTAGGAGGAGCCTTTTCTCTGAGGCTCAATGTGAGTATGTCATTTTGCCTTCTGCTAAACCAGAAAAAAGAACCCTGAGCAGTCTGCCCAAATACTAATCTTAAAGAGCACTTTTCCAGCAAATGAGAAATTATTAATTGGGTAATATTTTATTAGCTACTCATGGGGTTTTCCTCATTCACTAATTAGGCAGCTGTCACAGATATTTTCTTTCGAATTAAAGTAGTGACCAGATATAGAAGAGAAAATGTGGCATCGTTTCTGTATGCTGCTCTGCAAACTTTTCTTTCTCCATTTGGCCTCTGAAAGCAGTCCAAGGTTTTCTGCCTCTTATAGAACAAGACTGTGATACCTAGATGGATTTACTAATGTTCCCTAGTACCGTAGAGGAGGAATGGGGCAGGACACACAGGATTCTGGTGCTGATTTCAGCTGCCAGCCAGACTCCTATATAGGAAACAGTCCTACTTCCTGTGGGAGCGTCTCTTGCTAGGAATGGAGTCTAGATCTCTTTAGGACCACGGCCTACATCTCTTCGGAAACCTGTGCTGTTGGGGTACTCTGACAAAGGGTGGTCTGAGTTGGACAGGAGACTGTCAGAGGCTGAATTTGGAAGGGTACATTTTGACTAATTCCCTATTTCCTGTCCCCCTCAAGCCTCTCTAGGAAGTAGGAACATAACAGGTTTCCCTTGCTGAACTGGGCAAGGGCTGGGGGAGAAAGTCTTATGCATATTCTCAGCCCTCTGACAGGAGTGTTGACATACCAACTCCTGACAGAAGGAACCCATTTGGTCCATTTAACCATTTGGTAAGGGGATGCCTTTTGAGGTTCACCACAGGAGTGTATCTACTTTGTCCCTAGCTGAACCAGAAGAATATGACACTGAGTAATCGGTGCCAGGTGTTTGACCGCTTCCAGGACACCATTTCACAGCACGTTGTCAAAGTGGACTTCTTGAACCGAATCCACAAGAAGCACCCTCCTAACCGCCGTGTGCTCCAGTCGGTCAAAAGAAGAAGCTTGAAGGTGAGTCACAACCTAGCGCCGACTGGATGGTCTTCTCTGATTGCCTTCATGGAAATGACAGGGTCCTGGGTGTCTCAGCAAGTAATGAATATGACTGTGTTTTAATACTTAGAGGTAGGTGGTAAGGATTATGAAGGCCAAACCCTAAAGGAAGGCTTCAAACTTCAGGTCTCTAGTTTTTCTGAGAATAAATGCCTTTTAGACCCTCTTACCAAATTTAGATGTGCTCTGCTATTACTGCCCCCCTCACCTGGCACTCATGCCTCTGTTCCTGTTAGATGGCCCCTTTCCCAGAGCTGTCTGGTGAGGGGAAAGTGGCAGTAATTAAGCAAAGGGCAATGTGGAAAGTAAGAAACTGTCTCAGCTGAGGAACTTAAGGGGAAAATGTCTAAAAAAGAATTAAATCTATTTTCCTAGGCTGCTGTTAATATATCACCAATACTCCAAATTGTGGTATTGCTATAGTAATACCTAACATTTGTAATGTACTTGACAGTTGCTAGTGTGTCCACAAAGATTGACAGAAAAATTTTCCTTATTGAAAATAATTTGGTGGTATGGAGGCTATTTCTTATAAACCATTCAATCCCCTCATTTATTTAACTTAGCCCAACACTGTATACCTATATATAAACTGGATTTTTCTCTTTTGAAATAATCCCACAAACTACCTTATGTGCCAGTAGAAACTAGCAATTCTCAAATATGGCCACTTGGTGGCAACCACACTTTAAAATCACACCACTCCCATCACTTCCAGTGGGTGTTAGCGCCAGCAAGATGTTAACTGTTTGAAAATTGGGTCACAGACTCTTAACTGTGTAAATATTTATACTTCAATGGAAACACCAATTTTCCAAGATTAAGGTGTTTTCAGTTGAGGTTAGGGTATATTAGAGGTGATGTGCCTCATTCCTTAGTTAAGCAGATCTAAAAGATATCTAGACTGTGTAATTCACCCTGTAGATTTGGAAGAGAGCCTGTCTGCTGAAGTGAACAGGCCAGAAAGCCTTGATAAAATCCTGTCATTTTATGATGCTCCCTCTCATTTTTAAATGTTTTCTTGTTATTGAGAAAAATCCAAAGGCACGAGTCACCTGAAAAGCATTTTGTACTTGGACAATTTGAAAGTGAAATGAGGACTGTGGTACCACAAGACAGTAGTAGAGAACTGCTCCAGTTTTGTCTTGGAATGTTGACCTTTGTCTTTGACGTATAGCAGTGCAGGCAAAATAAGCTAAGAACTTTACATGTTTCTTGGGGATTCCTCTTCCCGTTACCCCTTCACTCTTCCCTAGGGGGCAAACTTAGATTAGCCTGCCACTCCATTTCTCCCCTCCCAGTTTTCATGGAACCAGATAAGCTCATGGTACCAGCCACCACTGTTAATGGTGATGACTCTTAATTCCATATTCCTTGCCTTTCTCCTTATATCCAGATGCATATCTGCCTGCCCATCCCACAAACACCTCAGTCTCAACCTGCCCGAGACCAAAAGTCTTCTGCCTCCAAATCTGCTCTTCCTCTTGTATTTCCTGTTTCAGCAAATGACAGTGATCTCTACCCAATCCCTCAAGCCAAAATTCTGGGAACCATTTTCAGCTCTTCTTCTCTTATCCTCCCTAAGGATTTGGTCACCAAATCTGTTGGTTCTCCAAATATTTTCCAAATCTACCAGGTGCTTTCATATCTCTGCCTTATGTGCTACTCTCCTACTCTATTTTCCCTTGGTCTCCCTGGAAGATTCTTCTCAACTTCTAAGTCTCGGCTCAAATACTGCCTTCCTGTAAAATCTCTCCTAATCCCAGGCTCCTGTCCCCTAGCTAGAAAGAAGCACTCTTATCTGTGGTGTTTTTTTATAGCTCCTTAGACATGCCTTTATTCTAGGATCCATTACATTGTATTGTAATGTTTCTCTGTTTATCTCCCCTACTAGACTGTGAGCTCCTTGAGGGCAGGGTTTAAATTTTTTCATCTTTGGATCTCTAGGACTTGGCACAGTGCCCAGACTCAAGAGGTGGTCAATAAATGTTGGTCGAATGTATGAATGATTCTTTGCTTGTGTGGCTCTTTCATTTTTACATGGTGTGTTTCAGAGTGTGTCTTCTGTCTTTGTGCAACAAAGAGGTCTTCAGTTGTTTCATGAATCACGAATGAATGGTTGAAGAAAACTGACATCGAGTGAGTGCTTATCATGAGCCAGGCCTCATGCTGAGCATTTCTGTCATGAATGTGACCTCATTTAACTTTTTGTCTCTCAGATATTGTCTCATTCACCTCCCAAACTTGACCCTAAGTAATAAGAGCCTAGGGTACCACTCTAAAGCCCTGTTCAGTGTTAGTCTTCCATTTTTCAGGCCAAAGCAAAAGGTAGTATGCAGTGGTTTCTGGATTCTTTAGGCCTTAGAACTTAATGAAGAAAAGTGGGGTGTGTGCCTGCTGTTTCCAGTTCTGTGCCTTCTTAGGCTACTGTGTATATGTGTCAAGAGTCAAAGAGATGGTGGCACAGAGGAGTTGAAGCCTCCTGAGTCTCCTTGTCCCCAGAATGAATGATGGTCCTTTGGGCATCAGCACCACGGACAGAAGACCGTGGCTAGAGTAGAATCAACTGGAAATGTTGGCACTATCTGCCTCTCCTTCCACCTTCTGTCTATCCTAAACAGGTTCCCGATGCTATAAAATCTCAGTACCAGTTTCCACCCCCACTCATTGCACCCGCGGCCATTCGGGATGGGGAGCTGATCTGCAATGGGATCCCTGAGGAATCACAGATGCACCTTTTGAACTCTGAGCACTTAGCCACCCAGGCAGAGCAGCAAGAGGTGAGTGAAGACAGGGCTGGGATTCCAAATCTAATCTTCTATTATCTCACTGCAGCTATTGGAAATAGCTGTCATTCCTGTCCCGCCTTCTGCAACCCCACCTGCCCCCACCTTCACCCTCCAATAGTTGAATATTTCAGGGAGAACCTCTGGATCAGATCCTGAGGCAAGTAAGAGAACTACAGAGTCAACTAGTCTGCCTTCTCTCCATCAGTTCCCCAATGCTCTGTGAGACAGGCAAAAGTGTCTTATAGAAACTGCTTGGTAGACCCATAGAAAGACTAGGTGATAGCGCTGGACACACAGCAGGTGCTTAGGGTACTTGCTAAATATTGGTCACAAGGTGAGCCGTAGGGACAGAGCCAGAATGAGAATCCCAAGCTCTGCTAACCAGGGCATTGTCTGCTGAGTGTACCAACGAGTCTTGCTTGGGAATGGAAGTAGAATCCTGTCAAGAGTCAAGCACACCCTCTTTGGGCATTCACGATGGGACCTTGGAAACAGTGTTTATCAACTCTGCTGTAGCCCTGGCTACTGTGGCAGGAAGGACCAGCGCCTCCCAGGCCTCTTACCCTCCTCTCCTCTCCTCTCCTTCCATTGCAGTGGCTCTGTAGTGTTGTTGCGCTCCAGTGCAGCATATTGAAACATTTATCTGCTAAGCAGATGCCTTCGCATTGGGACTCTGAACAGACAGAGAAGGCTGATATTAAGCCTGTTATTGTGACTGACAGCTCAATCACCACCTCCCTGCAAACAGCTGACAAGGCACCTACTCCTTCCCACTATCCCTTGTCCTGCCCCTCAGGGATTAGCACCCAGAATTCCCTGAGCTGCTCTCCACCCCACCAACTCCCAGCCCTAGAGGACATCAGCTGCAGTTCTTGTGCGGAAAAATCCAAGAAAGCCCCCTGTGGGACTGCCAACGGGCCAGTGAACACAGAGGTGAAAGTCAATGGCCCACACCTCTACAGCAGCCCCACTGATTCCACGGACCCCCGGCGACTTCCAGGCGCCAACACCCCCCTACCGGGCCTCTCACACCGGCAAGGCTGGCCCCGGCCCCTCACGCCACCAGCAGCTGGGGGGCTTCAGAACCACACCGTCGGCATCATTGTGAAGACAGAGAATGCCACTGGCCCCAGCTCTTGCCCCCAGAGGAATTTGGTTCCTGTCCCAAGCCTGCCCCCTTCCATTCCCAGCTCTTGTGCCAGCATCGAGAACACCAGCACTTTGCAAAGAAAGACTGTCCAATCACAGATAGGACCTCCGTTGACAGATTCAAGGCCACTGGGCTCACCCCCAAATGCCACCCGGGTGCTCACTCCCCCCCAAGCAGCAGGAGACGGTATCTTGGCCACAGGAGCCAACCAACGATTCTGCTCACCAGCGCCATCATCAGGTAAGTGCTGCCCAGCCCAAGGGTGATTCAAAGTAATTCTGTATTTTTGGCAAAAAAGACTTAAGCTTCAAACAAAAAAAAAACCACACTTATATCTGAATATTTCAGAGGACTTTGATCCTCTGTATTTTTTGCCTTCTCCCCATTTCTGCAATAGAAGAGAAAGCACATGTTAACTTGTCCCCATTTTATAGGTATGACTGCTTAGGCTCTGAAAGCTTACATAATTTCGTTAAGGTGATCTACCAAGTCAGTGGCAGGATTGAAACTACAGCTTGGGTCTCCCGACTCTACCCTCCACATCTTCTAGGCCTAGTCTTCTACCTGTTCCATCGCCCTAGAGAAGACAGCATGTGCTCTGGAACCACCAGTCAGCCTGAGGTTCTGGGTGATGGCTTCACTGTTTTCATGAGCCACACCAGAGAATAGATAGATCCACACTTGATTCAGATTCACAGAGCCAGGGCATTTCCATGTCTGCGAAAGAAGGGTAGAAAGCAGCACTGCCTCCAGAGTAGCTGCAGAGTCAGATGCCCAGAGAGGTGGTTCTGATCCAAAAGCTTGCCGTTGGGCCACATTCCAAAAGGCAATCCCTTATGTCCATACTTGTCCTAGTGTGGACCTGCTTCTCAGCTATCTCCAGTCAGCACTCAGGACCTTGTGGTTGCTGACCCGGGCATCTGAACTGGGTCAGATGCTAGAATCCCCTGTGGTCTCCTGTGTGAACTGAAGCTCTCCTCACTAGTCAGCTGGGAGTCTTGGTAACCAGGTGACTGTGACTTCTCTGCATGAGAGGCCCCTGGTCTTAAGATGGTCCCTCTTCTCAGGCTTTTTTCCTTTGTTTCTTTTTTAATACCAACCTGGAAAGATTTTGCACCCTGTGAGTCAAACTTCAGTGGGCAGGAATTATAGGGGCAGGCACCACTTATGTGAATGAGTAGAGGCAGCAGGGAAGTAGTCATGGCCCAGAGAATGAAGATACCTCACCTCGTTCCCCAGAGCAGTGAATGTCACTGGTTCTCAGTGCTCTGGAGACTCCTGCGTGCCCGGGTGCATTGTCGTTCCATCTCCCCTTCCTCACCACACGTTTTTAGCTCTAGGAGTTCCAGAGCCTATGGGGTGAGAATCAAGAAGGGAACATCACCTTGGGTCCGAAATCCAGACCTGTCTCAGCAGTGGGGGATTGGACCGGTGGGTTTCCCTCAGGCGACGTAAGTAACAGTCTTCCTGCTCCGTCCCCAGATGGCAAGGTCAGCCCCGGCACGTTATCCATAGGAAGCGCTTTAACCGTACCCTCTTTCCCAGCCAACTCTACTGCCATGGTGGACCTCACCAACTCACTTCGAGCATTTATGGATGTCAATGGAGGTGAGTGAGCGAGCTGCTGCTCTACCACCAGCTGCTGTGGTGAAAATGCTGTTCCTATGCAGCATTCAGCTCATTTTTAAAAGGGACAGAAGGGATGCCTGATCTCAGGGCTGGGGAGATGGGTAGGGGAGTGGGGTAGGAAAATAAAAGTCCCTTCGCCTTTGTCTGCCTTATGCATGTACACAAACAAAGATGGAGGGAGAGAGTAGGTCCAAGATAACCAATGAGAAGAAAATCACTTTAGACAGATCACCTGGGCTTGCAGAACAAAACCAGGAGGAGTCTCCCTCCAAAGTCAAGGAGAACCAGGGCAGATCTTGATCTCTGTGAACAGAGGGTGGGTAGAAATCCAAGCCCCGATATTAGACATTCAGGCCCTCCCCCACACAGAAGCAAGTAGTTTATCTTGCCCTCCTTTCTAGGACCACTTTACCTACAGTCCAGCTACCCAACTCAACTGCAGGAGGCATGTGCAGAGGCTGCATTGGGGCATGTTTCTCACTGCAAATAGCTAATGAGATACGCAGCTCCAGATCCTTATACCACTTTGTAGTTTGTGGTGTTTGAGAAAAAGGACTTGGCTGGATTTTTAAAATGCTGAACCATTCGCTCTATGACCTTCACCTACTTCCATATTCCATTACCTCCTCAGCTGCTTTTTAAATCTTTCTTTTTGGTTAATAGAAATCGAGATAAATATGCTGGACGAGAAGCTGATCAAGTTTCTGGCCTTGCAGAGAATACATCAGCTTTTCCCCTCCCGGGTCCAAACTTCACCGGGCAGTGTCGGGGCACATCCGCTGGCTTCTGGAGGGCACCACACAGAAGGTGCGCGTGCACACCTGCCACCACACTGCACCGTCAGATCTCCCCTCGGTGTGAATGGCCATCTACCCTCCATGGAGAATCTCAACTTTCAATATCTCAGTCTTCCATGTGTGCCTTTAATGGGCTTAATAAAGTACCATGGTTTCTTTCCTCAGAAAACAAAAACAAAATGGTATCCACAGCTTTCAGCTCAGACTCAGTGAAGTCTGCTATAACTTTCTTTCATACACATCCACTTTAAGCCGCAGAAACAGCCATGAGCGCCTTTGGGTATATGTGGTGTGCTTTCTGCTCAGTTGCTTTCAAATATTCAAGTTAGACGCATTTCCAAAAGGTGAGAAATAGAATAACAGTTGGGCCAGCCTACTGGAAATTCTTCCCAAGAGGTTAACTCTTCTTAGGATGTCCCTTTGAGCATTAGCAGTAAAGAATGTGGTTCCCAGACCAGTAGCATCAGCATCAGAGAACTTGTTAGAAATGCAGAGCTCGGGCCCCACAGACCTACAGGATCAGAGTCTGCATTTTAACAAGATTTCTAGGCAATTCATGTGCACCTTAAAGTTTAAGAAACTGGTCTGTGCCTTCTTTTTTGTATGGCCTCCCTATAGTATCATCTGGTATATCCCTAACAAACAAGCAGCCCAGAAGCTTAAGGCACTGTCATCCTTGAATTCTATGACTGTCATCTAAGCTGGTCCCTCCCCGTGTTGGAAATGCTGTGGGTGGGAAGAGAGAGCCTCACCCTGAAGCCCAGTGTCAGATGTGAGTTGGAAAAGACTTCTTCATCCAGTGGGATTATTTTCTTCAGACCATGAGCCACAGGTCTGGGTTCTGAGTTTCTGAATTATCCTTTCCTTGTTTGTCTTGTAGTGCAAAGAAAGGAAGTACAGGCCCGAGCTGTGTTCTACCCTCTCTTAGGGTTGGGAGGAGCTGTGAACATGTGTTATCGAACCCTCTACATTGGGACAGGTGAGCCAGCTGGGAGAGGTACTGAGTCTGTTCAACCCTAAAGACTGAAATCCTTACCTTCAGAGGCTAGAAAGGGGTGAAGGAAGCCCTCTCCAAGGCTGCTTGGTTTAACCCAGCAGATGTCCCAACCAGAGGGACTAAGAAAGGAGACTGTCAGCTGCTTGTCTTCCCTTTTGCTTTGTGCCCAGTGTGGCATCAGGAAGGGCGAAAGTCAACTCTGACTGCTGCTCAGTAAAGCATTTTAAACACTGTAGGAAATACCCAAGGAGAGAGCAAATGCTTTGTCTCTGGAGGCCTTTGAAAAAGTGATGGGACTCACACATACCTGACCTTTAGTTAGCCCTTTATCTTGTACAGGAGGACAGATTAGCCCTTAGCCTAGACATTTCACTTTCTTTCAGATGATATGATTTATAGATCTTGCACCCCATGTTGTGCTCTCATGGAAATATCCCGTTCTCTTCAGTAACTTACTATTCCTCTCCGGGCAGCAGCCACATGTTTTAAAGGATCAGCTGGCAGGACAGCTGTTCTTTAGCGGGAGATTGAGAAAGACATCAGCTTTACTTGAAAAATACAAGGAGGCCTTTTGAGCCAAGCTTCTCTTGCTCGGGCCTGCTTCCACTTCTGGAAGTGTACTTTTCCTTCTAATAAAACTTTTCTACTGTTAAAAAAGAAAAGAAAGAAAAATACAAGGAGAGGGCCCTGAGCCTACCTGCCCCTGGAGATCTCTCCTAATGTCTGCCCAGAAGCTAATACCCTGCCCCCTCACGTCCCCCACACACACACCTTACAATCTGTTCTCTGCTTGCCTTTTCCTCTACTCCTGCCACTTCTTGAAGGAGCTGACATGGACGTGTGCCTTACAAACTATGGTCACTGTAACTACGTGTCCGGGAAACATGCCTGCATATTCTATGATGAGGTAAGGAGTAAGGATGGGGTGAGAAGGAGCTCTCCCAATCTGAGGCTTCTCCCAGGCACTGGGTTTTTGTTCAGCGGCTCCAGGATGAGGGGAAGGAGATAACAGGTCCTCTGCTTTTCTTCTCTCCCTGTCATCCTGGGAATAGTGTGTTGGGGTGAAAAGGGCATTCTACCATGATTCCCTGCTCCCTAAGAACAGGGCTACCATTTCCTTGAGGTGGATCACGGGCTCAGCAGGGCAAGCCCACTCTAAAGCAGGGAAGGGGACCAGCATAGAAAGAAGCTAAGCTCTCTGGGTGCGGTCCTGAGTTCCATCTTCTCATGTGCCAGTGATTTCAACAGGAGCCAGTGCTGAGAAGGCAGAGTAAAGGAGCGGTGGGAGAGCAGGGGTGGGGGCTCTAGGAAGGAAGGCTTCCCTGAGGAGGTGAGTCTTGACCCCCAGTGGAAAGGGATAGGGAAAGAGGCATGACTGGGGAAGAAAGAGCTCCCCAGGTAGAGCAGCACAGTCTTCTCCATTGTCCCCTCTCCCCTTAGCCCCAGGCCCCACGCAGCAGACCACACATCTTATCTTCCCTCCTCCTCCTCAGAATACCAAACATTATGAGCTGTTAAACTACAGTGAGCATGGGACAACGGTGGACAATGTGCTGTATTCATGTGACTTCTCTGAGAAGACCCCGCCAACCCCCCCAAGCAGTATTGTTGCCAAAGTGCAGAGTGTCATCAGTAAGTTGGAGCAGAGGCCTGTGGCCACAAAGCCTGGCATTTTTGGACACATTCTTTAAGGCCCTGGTCAGAGTGGTTCTGGCTTGCTGCCAGTGGTGTGCTGTCTCATGCCTTCTCGGTCCCCTTGGCCCAGTTGTTGTTCATGGACCCAACGAAGGCCATGGATAAACAAGTGCTATGCACCCACTTATGTGTACACACCTATTTGGGGACTTCAGACTCCACTAGTCCTTTCTGAGCATGCGCCACCCCAGTCATGCAGCAGTTAAAATGGGGGTCCAACTCTAGCAAATAGCCCAGATGGATGGGCTGCTCATTGTTCCTTTCCAGTGACCACCCCCTTTTTTCCCAGGGCGCCGCCGGCACCAGAAACAGGATGAAGAGCCAAGTGAGGAGGCAGCCGTGATGAGCTCCCAGGCCCAGGGGCCACAGCGGAGACCCTGCAACTGCAAAGCCAGCAGCTCAAGCTTGATTGGGGGCAGTGGGGCCGGCTGGGAAGGCACAGCCTTACTGCACCATGGCAGCTACATCAAGCTGGGGTGCTTGCAGTTTGTCTTCAGCATCACTGAGTTTGCGACCAAACAGCCCAAAGGCGATGCCAGCCTGCTGCAGGATGGGGTCTTGGCCGAGAAGCTCTCTCTCAAGCCCCACCAGGGTCCTGTACTGCGCTCCAACTCCGTTCCCTAGGACTGGCGGCTACCCCGTCACTGGCGTGTCCATCCAACCCAAGACTCCTGCAATGCAAAAATGTATACAAACCAAGCCCGGGTTTTTTCTATACTCCACCAGAAACCCTTCAACTACAATCTTTGCATGAAATGAAGAAAACCTTTTGACTGTTTTTTTTTTTTTTTTTAATCCTTTTTCTTTTCTCAAGTTCTAGGGGGCATTTGCACATATATTTGTACTCAACATTTCATGGGAAAGCGGCAGACCCGAGCTGAGGAACAGCGTGGGCAGGGAGGGGGAAGGCCAATGGTCTGGACACTTCCTCCAATACAAAACCATTCCCTACCCACCTCCTGCTCTCTCCCCCTCGCCCGCCGTTGTAAAATAATCAGAAACTTGTTCTATTTTGTGGCAGTGACAATAGTTTTATATTAAAAGAAAAAATACAGTTTTCATACAGCAAAATCTATACAATATCATTGTTTTATTTAATATAAAGATCGCTACCCACCTTCCTTCCATGATTCCCAACCTCCAAGTTATTTTCCCTTTCTGCAGCGGTTGCACTACAGGTAGCTACTGTGTATTATGGACAAATGAGAAATGAATTCTTTTTCTGGCTGTCCATCTATTTTATTTCAAATAAGGAAAAGTGTATTTGGCTTTTGTGTAAATACATCTAGTGATGACATTTTTTCAATGTTTTTAAAAACTGTGTACAGTACTACATGTGGTAGAGCGTTTTCTTCAAATTGTCTATTGTAGCAAAGACGTTTTTGTCGTAAACCTGTTTTGTCTTCTTTTTTTGTTCTCTTGCCACTTCTCTTCCTCCCACCCCGGCTCCCTCTTCTCCCACCCCCACAACTAGTACCAATGTACATAGTAATTGTAATGTTTTAGACTTTACAGAAACTTTCCTGTATTCTGTATATAAAAAAACAAAAATACTTCAAATTATGTTTTCTGCCTGTCTGTCCTACCTGTCATCACCCTTGGAGGAGACCCTCTCCAAGATCCTGGTCTTCCAGTCTCATTGAATAAGTATCATTCCCCTAAGGGAAGTTGGGAGAGGGGTGGTGGTGGTGAAAAGTGAGCTTAAGGTGAGTGGTGGGGAATGGAACAGTAGGACTGCATCTGCTAAGGAGGACCATTCTATGGCTTTGTGGGTGACTTGAGGGAGTTTCGAAGGCTTGATTATTTGACATGATCAGATTCTGCAAGATTCCAAGTATGCAGGTCCCTTGGAATCTTGCAGAATCTGATCATGTCAAATGTTCTAAAACCTAGACATTAAAACAAGCTGGCCTGATACCTCTGCATTCTGGTCTAGAAGCTTTAACCTACCTAAGAGTTGGGGTTGCCTTTGGTTCCAGTTGTTTGCTATTCTGAAAAAATATTTTATTCATCTTTTCTGAGAGAAGTCATAACACCTGGTTTTGTCCTAAGTTAGCCTTAGCTGGGCATAGAGCAATTCACTTATTGACCCTATTCTATGCCTGGTCCTTGCTAGGTCTTGAGTTTTGGTCTAGGGCATTTGGCCCCTTTCTCTTAGATCTTAGAATCTAGTGTGGAGTAATTTGTTGATTCATCTTTGGGGTATATCATGAAGAAAAATGAGAAATCCCATCTCTAGACCCAGCTATACCCTAAGTTATGTGACTTGCAATCACCACTTCTCTACAACTGCAGTTCCTCAAAAGATGAGTCTAGTGCATTACCTTAATCCTAAGGCCTTGAGAACTCTCTTACTAAACCAAATTCCATCCTTTCCTCCTCACAACCCTTACATGAGAAACATCCAGGAAGTTTTTTTCTGTGGACAGTCTCTGACTACTCAGCTAGAGAGCACTTGTGTGTCTATCCCAGCAGTGTTCAAGTAGGTGGTATACCTATTGGCCTGTCAGAATTTTGCCCTGGGGATGGAGGGGACATCCATTTAGCATTCCATCCCCACCTCATCCCACAGCATCCACAATTGAACCCTGAATCCACAGTGCAACTTAATAGAAAACTTCCCCTAGAATCTGAGGTCTAACCCAGGCTTTCACCTACCCATCTAGTTCTGTCCCTGACCTGATGGGCCTCTTGAACTCCCTAAGGGCAGAAACATGCGTGTTGTTCAGCTCCAAATTTCCAAGGCTAACCACACTGCTGGGTGCACCGTAAGTGCCAAACAATGGATACTAAATTGTACTGGATTTCTCAGGCAAGTCACCTGGCCAAGAATACCCTTACCCATGCCTCCCTAGCCATCCTCACCCATCTCACCATTGTCACTTCTGTTGATTGAAGGAGCTTCTTTACCCATTTCTTCCACCTGTGAGAAACGTTACAGAGATAAATTTCCTCTTGGAGGTCAGCTAAATGTTACACTCATTTCTTCCTCCTTCCCTTCAGAAATGGAGGAGGTGGGGGGCAGAGGCAAGGAGATACAGACAACTAATAAGTAAATCCTGACAGCCCTTAACTGATGAACACACCGCATCACCTCTCTTGGCCTCTATTGGAAGAACGGGGAAGAATTCTAGAAGCCGAAAGCAGGATTTGAGGATAGGAATGATAGGACTTACGGAGGAGACAAGGCATCCAGGGCCGAGTTTACTCTGACACAAAAGCCCTCATGTACATACATTTCTCCAGAAGGGAAGGACTCTGCTACATATACATAGAGGGCTCGTACACACCCTGTTAGCGCTCCTGCAAGTCCTCAGCTATAGGGCATCACACAAAGGGCAGTTACATACAATGTTCATTCAAGCACACACATTGGTAGAGACCAGATGCATACACACACCGAGAAATGACATGAATACAAACATGTAAAAGTTGCTCACACAGGCACACATGGAGGATCCAGAGGCACAAACACCACCTGAAGGATGATCCCAGGTCTCACTGGCACGTTACACACCAAACTCTCATTCACATACTCACATGGCAGATGGATGCATGTACAGGCCTAGGGTGCGGATGCCACACACACAGGCATCTAGAATGAGTTCGTGCAGGCACACACCTAGAGGGCGCTCTTAAGGCCCAAATGCATACACGCACCTAGAAGGTGTTCTCACAAGCACAAACCCAGAGGACGCAGACGCATGCCTATGGGGCGCTCGCAGGGTCCACGTGCACACGCACGCACACACACCCTTCCCTGCCTGCCTCCCTCCGCCTTCGGGAGATTGAGGCGCGCCGAGCGCACTTCCAGACCACTGCGGGGAGGATCGGCAGCCGCCTGGCGGCGATCCTGGGCGGCGCGGGGCCTGGGCGGGAGCCCACGGACCCGGCGGTCATGGAGGCGCTGCTGCTGGGCGCGGGGTTGCTGCTGGGCGCCTACGTGCTTGTCTACTACAATCTGGTGAAGGCCCCGCCGTGCGGCGGGATCGCCAGCCTACGGGGCCGCACGGCGGTGGTCACAGGTGAGAGCAGGCGGGTCGGAGGGAGGCTCAGCTAGGCTTGGTGGGGGTGGAAATGAGGCTTAGCTAGGCTCCCGGCCGCCCTCCGCAGGCGCCAACAGCGGCATCGGGAAGATGACTGCGCTTGAGCTGGCCCGCCGGGGAGCGCGCGTAGTGCTGGCTTGTCGGAGTCGGGAACGCGGTGAGGCGGCTGCTTTCGACCTACGCCAGGTGAGGGAAGGCGGGGCGGGGTGGGACAGTGAACAGAGGACAGACACACCGAGACACAGAGGGGTGAGCAGACTGGCTCCAGGAGATCCAGACTCTGAGAGTGCGGTTCGGTTCCTTAAGTGCAGAAGAGGGGGTGCACAGTGGTGTAGTCATACAGGAAAGGGGCGCCAGATCCAAACTGGGTAATGGACTTCCTGAAGGAAGTAATTGCTGTTCTAAGACATTTAAGGATTATTAGAAGTTACAGTAATGAAAGACAGTATGTAAGGGAACAAGAGAGGAAACAGCATATGAAAAGGCCCTGAGGCAAGAAAGCTGGTCTGATTTAGAAAACGGGGAGTGGGGGGTGGGGGGGGAGGTTTAATGAGGCTGGAGCACAGCATATGGGGAAAAGAAGCAAAATGAAGGAAGCTGGAAGCCCTTAAAGACCTCATCAAGGAGCTCAGATTTTATAGGGTAGGCAGTGGAGATCCAATGAAGGGTCCTCAGCAGGCTCTGGACTGTCAGAATAGCCTTTTGGAACCAAGAAACTTTGAGTGGCTGTGTGGTGCCTGGACTGGAGAGGGCAAGGGTGAGTGAAAGACCAATGAGAAATGTGCTGTAGATTTTAGGGTAAGGCAGAGGGGATGATGATAATAATAATAGCAAATATCTTCACAGTGCTGTGTGCCAGGTACTGTTCTAAGTATTTTACATATATTAACACATTTAATCCTCACAACAACTCTATGAGAAAGGTACTATTATTCTTCCAATCAGAAAGATTAAGTATCTTGCCCAAGGTCACACTATAGTAAGAGACAAAGTCAATATTTCTATATAGAGTTCACACACTTATCCACATCATTCTAATGCATAGGGGCAGGTGATGGTAATATTAGGAAGCAGACTCAGAATTTGGTGCCTAGGAACAGGGAAGAGGAGAAAGGTACTTGGTAACAAGCCCAGCCCTTACCGCTCCACAGGAGAGTGGGAACAATGAGATCATCTTCATGGCTTTGGACTTGGCCAGTCTGGCCTCCGTACGGGCCTTTGCCACTGCCTTCCTGAGCTCTGAGCCCCGGCTGGACATCCTCATCCACAATGCCGGTGAGGGTGCAGCAGGCCCTGTAGTGGGGGTGGCAGGTGGGCTGGGGGCAGTGGTTCCCCCCAGCAAGGCCTTGTTAGAGGCCCGTAGACATGTGAGAAGGATGCCCCCACCCCCATCTCACAGATGAGGACTCTGAGGCCTATGGGGATCCCTCCAGAGCAATTGTTCATGCCTAGCCTCTGCCCCAGGAATAAGTTCATGTGGCCGGACCCGTGAGCCCTTTAACCTGCTGCTGCGAGTGAACCACATCGGCCCCTTCCTGCTGACACATCTGCTGCTGCCTCGGCTGAAGACATGCGCCCCTAGCCGAGTGGTGGTGGTATCCTCAGCTGCCCACCAGCGAGGGCGCCTTGACTTCACACGCCTGGACCATCCAGTGGTAGGCTGGCGGCAGGAGCTGCGGGCGTATGCTGACAGTAAGCTGGCCAATGTTTTGTTTGCCCGGGAGCTTGCCACTCAGCTTGAGGGCACTGGCGTCACCTGCTTTGCAGCCCACCCAGGTGAGGTCTGTCTCTTTGGCTGCTCTGCTTTGCTTTGATTCCTCCTACCCCATCCTTGCCCCATCCTATGCTCCCAATCTCTCGATGAACCATAGAATCTCAGAGCAGGGAAGAAGCATGGTCCAAGAAGAAACCTTTTCCTTACTGATCTTGGCACCAGGCTCTCCTTGTCTGGGTTCTTCTCACACCACAAGCATAGATGCTGACTACTGGGTAGGGTATGGCCATGAATAAGACCCAGGTTCTCACCCCAACGAGCCATTTATATGCCTAAATTGACTATAATATGATGATAATGATAGCTATGATTATTCATTCAAGAAACATTTACTGAATACCTACTGTGTACCGGGCATTAATCTCAGTGCTAGGAATATAGTAGTGAACAAAACAAAAACCCTATTCTGAAAGAGTTTACATTCTAGTTTAAGGGAGGAGGATACCCCTAATAAATAAATATATACAATGGCAGGTAGTGATAAAGTGCTATGGAGAAAGACGGGGTGCTGTTTTATCTATGGCAGTCAAAGAAGACATCATAAAAGGTGACATTTGAATAGAAGTCTGAAGAAGATAAGAGAGTGACTTATGTGGCTTTCTGGGGAGAAGAGTGTAAAGAACATAGCAAATAGCAAGTGCTTGGTATGCTTGAGAAAGACCAGGGAGCCTGGTGTGTCTAGAACAGAGAGAAGGGGCAGTGGCATGAAATGAGGTATGGAGATGGGCTGGGTCATCTAGGGTCTGGAGGTCCACTCTAAGTATCTTGGCTTTTAGTCTGAATGAGTTAACTAATGAATAAGACCCATCCCTGCCTTCAGGGAACAGATTACAGGATAACAAGATCTGCCCTACCCCTATTACCATACTGCATTTTAGATAGTCATTGCCTGGGGCTCATGAGTAATTATAATGGTGACAATAATAAGCACAACTAATCTTTACAAGGCTTTTATTACATTCCACATCTCTAATGTCCAAAACAGTGGATGGTCTACCATAGATGTTAATAAATGTTTGCTGATTAAACGAAGGAACAGAACCTGAGCTAAAAGAAAAGATGGAGAGAGAATTGTTCCACATGGAAGACATAGCATGAGCAAAATCTGGGAGATGGGGATATACAAGGTGTTTGGATAGAGAAGAGGAGGCTTGCTGTTGGCAATGAGTAAGGACACTTTGTGGGGCCCCTGAATGCCTGGTAAACACTACCTTGGTGGCCCTGGAACTGGACTCTGTTCCCCACTCCCTTCTAGCCCTGTTTTCTCTGCTCCTACCCTGGGTCTTCACCCACTGTCCTCCCCACTCCATCCTTTCTCCTGTCCACAGGGCCTGTGAACTCGGAGCTATTCCTGCGCCACATTCCCGGATGGCTGCGCCCACTTTTGCGCCCACTGGCTTGGCTGGTGCTGCGGGCTCCAGGAGGGGGTGCCCAGACCCCCCTGTACTGTGCTCTACAGGAAGGCATTGAGCCCCTCAGTGGGAGATACTTTGCCAACTGCCATGTGGAGGAGGTGCCTCCAGCCGCCAGAGATGACCGGGCAGCTCACCGGCTGTGGGAGGCCAGCAAAAGCCTGGCAGGGCTTGGACCAGGGGAGGATGCCAGATCTGATGAAGACCCCCAGCCAAAGGACCCAGGGACCCCATCTTCTCTGAGCAGCTCCCACCCTGAGGAGTCCACAGTTTCTGAACCCTACCCCAGCCCTCAAAGCTCACCAGACTTGTCTAAGGTCACACACCGAATTCTGGTTAAAGCTGAACCTGAGCCCTAAGTCTCTGAACTCCCAGGCCCGGGTGCTTTCTGTGGCACTTGGTAGCCCTTGAAAACTTTACCTGTGTGCCAGGCCTTGGCCTGGCCATTGAGGAGTTCGCAGTTTTTACCTACCTCCATGGTTACTTTCTGGGGTTTCAAGGTATGTCCTGGACAGCTTTTTCTGATGGAAGGAAATAATGAGTGATTATTTCTTCCTGAGAATGACAGCCCAGATTGAGAAGGGTGTGTGTGTGTAATGTGCCAGACACTGCTTCTCAGGAATTTGAATTTCGTATTTCCAGGCCCCACCCTTAGTGATGCTGATCACCTCTGGATGAGGGCTTGGGAATTTGAAATTTGATGTACCGCTAGCATTTAGAATTACTAAACTGGGCCCTTTGCAACCATGTAGCTAGGTAGTTAAATTATCCCCGTTTTACAGAGACGGGGTTAGGCAGCAGAGGTAAGAGACTTCTCCAAGCTCTCACAGTAAGAGTAGAGGCTGAGATTTGAACACAGGCGGTCTGGTTCCAGGGCTGACTGCTCTTAAGTTGGGTGCTGGGAGGTGAAGCAAGGAAGGGAAGTTGTTATCGGGGCGCCCCATGGGAGTCGAGGGACACCTTCCCGGGGTGCTTTAGGGCTGGGCCCCGCAAACCCGACCTGCGTATAATAAAGTATGTTGACTGCCGATGCTCCCGCTGGTTGCTGCCTCTCACGACATGCCGGCCCCGCCCTCCGCAGCCACACTTCCGGCGGGGCTGGCGGCCGCAGAGGGGCGCGGGTGAGCCGCCGCTGGGGGTGGTGGGATAGGCTGGGCGCGGCGGGCGGCCGCGGTGCGGGAGGGCGCTGGGTGCGGGCTGCCAGCTGCTATCCAGATCTCTGCGGTCCCCGAGGGCGCTCCGTCCCGCCGGCGCCATGGGCAATTGCCACACCGTGGGGCCCAACGAGGCGCTGGTGGTTTCAGGTGAGGGGCAGCGAGGGAGGTGGGTCTGAGACGCCCAGTCCTGAGGGTGTTTGGGGCGGGCAATGTGCCTGGGAAGGTGAGTGAGGAGGGGGTTTGTGTTGGGTGCAGGGTTGGGGAGAGAACGGGGAAGGGTAGGCCAAGGAAAGGCTTCGAGGATGCGGGGCACTGCCGGGATTGGGGGACGAGATGGGGGCGCCAGGTGTCCGGCCTGAGCCTGCCGCGCTCCGGGCCGCACCAGAGACCCAGGAGAGACCCTCATACTTTCACTTTCAGTGCTCCGTGCCCTCCGGCACCCATCAGCGGCTCCTACCCCACCGCGTGTTTTCCTGTTTATCTCCTTTCTCCGCCTCCGCCCTAGGCAGTGTCCCCCTCTCCGTGGCCTTGGGGATCTCAAACTGCATCCTTGGGGTTCTGGGAGGGAGGTGACTGGAACACAGCTATTTGGCTGGATTCCAGCGCCCGGGATTGGAGGCGGGTCGCGCGCCTCTGGGAGGCAAGTGCCTGTCTGGGGAGGGGCACTGGGACATGGATCTTTTCTCCAGGCACCGTCAGACCCGTTAATTCCCAGCAGGCTGGGGCTTGCCGTTGTTTCCTGGCATTGCGCTCTTGGGAGATGCGGATGCGGCCTCTACAGGTTGAGAAACCGGATTCTGGGTTGTACCGCTCCCGTTGCAAAATGCTGCAAGCTCCAGAATTTCTGTGAGCTTAGGTGGGGCTTGGGGACTGCGGTATCAGAGAGAGGAGAGATATCTTTCCTTAAGACTGCTTTTTAAATTATATATTTAGGTACCTTGGAAGGTGGCTGAAGCCTTTCAAAGCACTAGTTTGTGCAGCAGCCCTGCCCCGCCAGTGCTCGGGAGAGTCTCCGTTTCCTGACAGCTAGCTTGGAGGCCTGTAACTGCAGGAGGAGTACCTCATGTCTTACTTCCCACTCTCAATGCCAGTTTTCAGCCTGTGTGCAGAATTGTTAGAGCTGGCTACAGAAGTGGGTACTAGCAGTGGGCTAAGCCAGGGATTGTACCTGCCCACCCTTGGAAAGGTCTGATAAATCCATTGGGGACTTTTACCCCAGAACATGACCTCTGGCTCTGTCTGGATCCCAAAATCAATCTCTCCAATGGAACAGGAAATTCCCATTCTCCCTTATCAGGATCTTACTTCTGTGAGGGAGATAAAACATTTCACTTCCCTAAGGACCCAAGATAGCCTTGGGATCAGGATGGAGATTGCCAAAGAACACTGAGGCCAGACTTTCACTTCTGTAAGACCTGGACCCATCTCCCAGCCCCAACTCCTAAAGA